>NW_003314305.1:314195-818078 GCF_000143415.4 Selaginella moellendorffii | reverse complement strand
ATTAAAATAAAACAGAATTGAGAGAAGCAGACCAAGAGCATGGGACTTACCAGCATGCAAACAAGCACAGTGCAAGACTGTGGAGCCAGAGGACAAGATACGAGGGAGATGGTCTTCTAGACAAGTGGAAAAGCTTCTTTGACAAGATGGAATCTTCGACTCAATGTGAGCGTTGAGAGCGGAGGCTTGTTTGCTGAGATGCCGGAATCCCTTGTTGACAGCGATAGGGAATACCAAGTCTTTGAAGGAGGCAAAGGTTTTCCCGCAGGGAACTTCCGTCCACGAGAAGACATTCCTCTCTGGCATGTTCTCAAACCAGGTTGCCCCTCGCGGCAAATGCCGAAACCATTGCAGTCGCTGATATAGTGTCATGCTGGGGCATCTTTTGGAAAACTCCTCGAGAGAAGAATATGCCTCCTAGAATTGCATATCCAGCAAGCATTGATATACATGCGATTGCATTTCGAATCGAATATATGCTTTACGCTGGACATATACCCAGTTCCGGCATATGCCGTAATTACGACAAGAAGCGGGTTAGCATATTTGTGGCGTGTTGTGCATAATAACCAAGCATTGTATTGCATGCAACAGTTAGCTCGATCCAGTATCTTATCAAAGATAAGTTTGGCACCTTCCAGATGCCCGTTTTGGGCATATGCATCACCATTGTAGACCACGAGAAAACGTTCTTGGCGTCGATGGTGTCGAACGCTCGCTTGGCATCACTTGCACCAGATTTGCCAGAACAACGTTCTCTCTGCATTCCTTTCGATCTGAAAGGATCTGGTTGTGTATCAAGCGACCCTTTGCCAAGTGGCGACTCACAGTTGCGAAGTCTAAATGAATGCTCTCTCTGGAGCACTCTTTAGAACAGGATTCTAAATCACTACTAAAGCCTTACTTTGATTTGAGCAAAAGATCTATTCTCTTTTGCTCTAGTCTCGCTACCTCATCTTGCATCCCTGCGGAGCAGTGCTTGTAGCGTCCATGTCTTGGCAGAGAGGTGGCGAATGAAGTGATCTCTTTGGTTCCGAGGTGTTTTCCTACAAGAGCCGACCACGCAGGGAAATCCGGCTCGAATGGCATGCTAACTATCAAATCCCGAGCCTCCCGGAGCTTCCCGGTCCATGGTAGATCCTATCCTGTGGATCGGAGCATATGCCCAGTTTGCATATGCCCGATGCTTTGGAGCTCTTGAGAGAAATGCTCCAGTGTGGAGCTTCTCCGACCAACGAGCTCTCTGGTGGGTTGTAACCGGAGTGGGTTCTTCGAGGAGTCGAGGGAATTGTTTCTCGCAATGCAAGACTGTGGATTGGATCCCAATGGCGAGCATTTCCATTGCATGGTTGATCTCTTGTGTCGCGCAAGCCATCAAACATCACCCTCGCCATACGAGATCTCCACCCTTGCCGTACATAGTCACCAGTGCGCTATAAGAGCCCACCGCCCGATCCAAGACTGCCGTACACGCATCGACGGCCGAGACAAATGTGCTCTCATCTCCAGTGTGCGAATATGCCGCCACCACCATGCCACCACGTCACGCTCCAGCATGGCGTCAAAGGCCCGCCTGGCAGCGGCCACGCGTTGAGCACCAAGCTTCATGGGCGCTGCTGCCTCGTCCAGCACCGCCCAAGCCCATGGCCCCCAAAGATACGTGCTGTCCCTGCCTTACTCTCGACTGAGTTGAAACAACTGGCCGTGGTTTCGTCGATGGAGGTGGCGCAGCGATCTCGGCCCACGGATCCTCATCATCGCTCACTTGCGTCTTGCTTGCTTGTCTAGAAACCGTTGCTCCTGCGAAGCAAAGAGGAGAAATGAGAAACGCAGCGGAGGAAAGAGTTGGAGACTCTCTTACCAGTGGTTGTTTGCTCGGGGCCGTTTGTATTCGTATGGGACGGACGAGGTGCCGATGCAATGGGACGCTGTTGCGCGGCTTGTATTCTCGACAGTGATGGAGTTGCTGTGGCAGCTGCCGAGTCTTCCATGTCGTCCCATCCATCTCGTACGCTGTCGAAGAAATCTTCGCTCAAGGGGCGTGGTGATGCTCCACGGATGGAGCAGCGGCAGCAGTGGCGGCGATAGGTTCCGAGGACACGATTGAAAGAGTGCCTGATGTTTGGCTCGGTAGGTCGGGAACTTGGTCTTGAGAGAGCTCACAGCCCAGCTATAGACGACAAGAGATAGTCAGCTTTCAAACGTCATAAGCATTACAAGGACGTACCCGAGAAGCCCTATGTTGCGACAGGGAGAAAACGTTATCTCTCCGTCCTCGAGCTGCTGGTAAGTGATGATTTTTTCTTTTATCAGTTTTCAATGTGCACAATGCGGACAAGCTGCAAGAATGTTTCAGTAGCTTCAAAGGCTTTAGTTCTCACGTCACTGGACATTATTGACAAATAGTGAGGCAACTAGAATAGAAGATGAAAACTTTTTGAAACCTGTCAGCATCGATTGTCAAAGCAACAAGGCTGGAGTAGCAATCTCTACCACATCGTAGTATTGGCTTGTGGCTGTGAGGGCCATAATAACTTATCAAATGAACACATCAGTAACACATTGATTAAAGAAGGACGCATACCAGCACCCCTTGGCAGGAGCAAATCCATCCCTTGGAGCCCTCACCGTGAACGCGTTGATCAAGACTCTTTTTCTTGTCTGCACGAAAAATCTAACTTGATTGGAAGAAACAAAAGAAAGAACTTACAGAGTCGTTAAGAAGGCCGGCAATGTTTCCCAGTAAAATTGTAGTGTTCGTTCGTATCGCAGGTTCTTCGTCAACTTGAAATGCGTCAGACTATAAGGAAAAAAGAAGAGAAAAAGAAACCTGCAATTTCGATAAGAGATCCTCTTTGAGACAACTGCTTTCAGAATGAAGGTTACAATGGTCTTTAACATGGAAAAAGGAAAACAAAAAAACAGTACCTTTGGTGCAAGAATGAGCATTGACTTCAACGTTAGTTCTCGTAGCAGGGCACAAGTGTCCGAAAAACCAGTCGCCAAATGCGGAAAAACCTGCGCAGGCATTTTTAGTTTTTAGATTCGAGCGAGTGCAGAGCTCATCCAAGAGTTAGCATTTCCATACTGATCAATGTTTTGCAATAAACTTGCTCGAATAGCACGGTCGGTCGACGCAAAAAGTTTTACAATAGTCGGCACAACCTGTGAATAAAGAGAGTCAGGAGCTCTACAAGTGTGGAGAAAATGCAGACCGAAACTTTAAAAAAGTAAAAGAAAAATGCAGTACGAGCACATTATGACCTTGGATGTGAGCTCGTCCCCACACAGCTCGAGTAAATACTCCTGGTTCCAGCGTTCCAGCGCAGGCCTGTCGTTGATAGCATGGGTGATAAGAACTGGTTTGTTCGGCCTCTCGAAATCGCGTACAAAGTCATCGACTGAAAGGTGACTTCTACGCTCGATGTTGTCCCTGAAAATCCACTCGTCTTTGATCTCCACACTGGCACAGAGCCAGCTCTGGAACAAGTAGTCCGAATAGAAGTCTTCCACCTAGAAGAACATTACGAGAACCTTAGAACGATGTCAGAAAAGCAGTCATTTAACGTAGTAGTACCTTGACAGGAGAGAAATCCTCTTTCTGGCAAAGAAAAGAAACACAAACTATCAAAACTTTCTTCCAAGAACAAAGTCTCAAAGAGCACGTTACCTTTGTACAAGCCGATCGAGAAGAGAAATCCTAAACTATCAAAACCTTCTTCCAAGAACAAAGTTTTTAAAGAACACCTTACCTTTGTCCAGACGTAAGTCTTTCTCCAGCTTCCTTGCAACAAAAATCCTCCTTTCAGCTCTGCGAGGAGGTGGCTGAAAACATTGAATGCCTTGCTCGAGACGCCCAGATCCTTGGCATCCAGCAGCGCCATCGCTGAGAGAGACTCCCAAGCCCTGGATTGCAGATATTTTGCTTGCCCGTGAAGAGGAGATTCCCCAGTGGCTGGACGGCGGAGTGCCTGGATGCGAATGCGATCCACGCCAGGACTCTCCTCGATTCATTGCTAGCACTGCTGCTACACGAATATGCGATAGAGAATAGAACAAGGTTTAGGGTTTATGTGTGCTATTTGCTATGCAAGTTGAAGCGGCGAGAATGCAACGGCGAGAATGGTTCACAGTCTTGGTTCTTGGCGGGATCGCAACTCTATTGGCCATCTCAAGCCCATCTTGACCGGCGCAATCTCTTTTGTTTCTATGGTATTTGCTCTAACGATTTGGGGAGTTATAAGAGGGAATAGAAACAAAGTGTTGAGTGTTATGATTGTGTGCTATGCAATTTTTAGCACCTTTTTCTGTGCATTTACAGTCCACTCCTTTGCTGTGTTTACGGTGTGAGTGTGCACTAGAATAATTTTTTTCATCATTGTTAAAGCTTTCTTCTTGTTTTGGGTACTTACGGACCCATTTTTCAGATTTATCGAAGTGCTAGCTTTGTTAATGTTCATTAGTTTTGGTGCTATGTTTAGAAAAATAGTGGCAATATTTGAAATTTTTAAATAAGAGGTGAGTTGTTTTGTTTTTCTTGCCGCGGGGCATAATAGTGGCAAGAAAAACAAAACAACTCACCTTTGATTTAAAAATTTCAGATATTGCCACTATTCCTTTAAGCATAGCATTAAACCTAATGAATATTAGCAAAGCTGGTTCCTCGATAAACCCAAAAAATGGATCTGTGAGCACCCAAAACAAGAAAAAAGCTCCAGTAATAATGAAGAAAACTATTCCAGTGCACACCCACACCGTAAATACAACAAATGAGTGGTTTGTAAATGCACAGAAAAGGGTGCTAAAGATTGCATAACACACAATTATAACATTCAACACTTTGTTCCTCTTCCTTTTCGTAACTCCTTACATCTTTAGAACAAATACTAAAGAAACAAGAAAGATTACGCCGGTCAAAATGGGTTTGAGATGGCCAATAGAGTCGCAATCCCACCAAAACCAAGACTATGAACCATTCTCTTCCACTTGTGTTCTATTCTTTATCGCATATTCATGTAGCAATAGCGCTACCGATGAATCGGAGGAAACTCCTGGCATGGCTTGCATTCGCATCCAGGCACTTCGCCGTCCAGCTGTTGGGGAATCTCCTCTTCACAGGCAAGCAAAATATCTGCAATCCAGGGCTTGGGAGTCTCTCTTAGCGATGAGATCGTCAGTGATATTCTGGCGTTGCTGGATGCCAAGGATATGGGCATCTCGAGCAAGGCATTCAATGTTTTCAGCCACCTCCTCGCGGAGCTGAAAGGAGGATTTTTGTTGCAAGGAAGTTGAAGAAAGACTTACATCTCAGCTAGATCAGCTTGGACAAAGGTAAGGTGTTCTTTAAAAACTTTGTTCTTGGAAGAAGGTTTTGATAGTTTTTGCTTCTTTCCATTCAGAAAGAGGATTTCTCTTCTCGATGGGCTTGTACAAAGGTAACGTGCTCTTTGAGACTTTGTTCTTGGAAGAAAGTTTTAATAGTTTGTGTTTCTTTTCTTTGCCAGAAAGAGGATTTCTCTCCCTGTCAGGTACTACTACTTTAAATGACTGCTTTTCTGACATCGTTCTAAGGTTCTCGTAATGTTCTTCTAGGTGGAAGACTTCTATTCGGACTACTTGTTCCAGAGCTGGCTCTGTGCCAGTGTGGAGATCAAAGACGAGTGGATTTCCAGGGACAACATCGAGCGCAGAAGCCACCTTCCACTTTGTACGCGATTTCGAGAGGCCGAACAAACCAGTTCTTATCACCCATGCTATCAACGACAGGCCTGCACTGGAACGCTGGAACCAGGACTATTTACTCGAGCTGTGTGGGGACGTAGACTTTGCTGCTGGTCCAGTTGACATGACGCTTAGCAACTATTTCGTCTATGCGAAGTCCGTGAAAGAAGAGCGGCCTCTCTACCTGTTTGATCCAAAGTTCTGGGAGAAAGTTCAGCAACTGGCTGCCGACTATGAAGTTCCTGTCTACTTCAGGGAGGACCTTTTCTCGATACTGGGGAAGGAGAGGCCCGACTATCGGTGGCTTATACTCGGGCCTGCAAGGTCTAGCTCCTCGTTTCATATTGATCCTAACAGCACTTCGGCTTGGAACGCAGAAAGGTTCCAAGAAGTGGATCCTGTATCCTCCGGGTGGTGTTCCTCCTGGTGTTCATCCCAGCCCGGATGGAGTGGACGTAGCAACTCCAGTGTCCATCACTGAATGGTTTGTGAACTTCTATCACGAGACAAAGCGGGGCAAGCATAAACCGGTGGAGTGCGTTTGCAAAGCAGGCGAAGTCGTTTCCATACCAAACGGCTGGTGGCACATTGTTATACATCTGGAAGACCCGATCGCCATCACGCAGAACTACGTTAGCAGGTATTTCTGGTGTATTCGACGTAGCTGATGGAGCGCGATTTCCGCAGAGTTGTAGAAATGCGAGTGGAATCTATGGGTACCAGCTTGGAAATCCCAAAGTCCGCTACGTTGGCCGTGAGCTTTTCGTCCAACAAGATGTTCGAGGATTTCATGTCCCGGTGATATATCGGTGGAGAAGCTGCAAAGATGAAGGTACGTAAGAGCCACTACTGTCTCCGTTGCAATCTCTTAAACGGTTTTTCCACGATAATGTATCTCCTCGTCTGTGCAGATGCTCACCTCTCGTGGTCTACGAGTTCGTGCCCAGAGTACTTCTCTTTCTATGCAACATCCCAGCATCTCGACAAGATCTCTGTGGAATGCGAAACCTCGTTCAGAAACTGTTGAATGCGAGGGGCATCGCCGTTGTTGGCTCCACCGTGGTGCTGTCGTCCAGTTTACCCTTGTAGACTGTGCCAAAGCTGCCAGTGCCTAGCTTGAGATCGCTTCTGAAGCACTTGGTTGCTCTCCCCATCTCTTCTGCCCAGGTAAAGATTCTTGAGTTTTCTTTGAAAATGGCTTGAAGGTGTCTCAAGTTTCTAGTGCCTGGCAGTGCGGACAATTTCGGCCGGAACTTCCAGAGAAAAAAATCCAACAATGAGAAGAGCTGGTGCTGATGATCAACGTGGAAGACACGTTTAAAGAGCAAGCTCTCTTCTCTGAGTCACGAGCTTACCGGGAAGGAGAATAACGTATCGCTTTATCGCGCAGCCACCAGTCAAGATACCATTTCCTTCGTACCCCGAGAAACACTTGCAACGAAATGACGTTCCTTCGTTGATGCAGGGTGCACACGATCCGAGGCTGAGTATGTTTCCAAGCGCGCAGAGAATCAGAACGCCAAGAAGGTGCAAAAGCACAAAAAGCTGAAGAAGGAGCTCGATCCTCAAGTAAGTTTCATAGCTACCTTTCTTTTAGAAAACAGAGTTTCTTTCAGAAACCTGAAGAGCAGAAGGTAGAGAACGAGGATGGTTCCAGTGGCAGCCATAGCCAGAGTGGTGGAGGACAGGAGAGCAACGGTCGCAGGAAACAGGGCTTCAGTTACCTCGAGAGGGTGAGGAACGAATATGAAAGGACGGAAAAGGAGGTGGAGGAGGAAAATGAGCAAGCTACTTAATAGCTTAAGCAAGAAAAGCTAATCACAATATTCCAAAATTATTCTAGGCACGGCTCGCGAATGTCATGCGGTATATACCCCTCGTCAACGTGCTTTTCTGGTGCAGCAAAAGGGTCAGCTCCTGGTATGGAACAAGAACAAGAACAGCTGCAGGATCATCCGCATCCTCATCGCTTGCCACTGGAAGACCAGAGCCAGTGACGGTGGACCACTCGTGGCACTGTGGAGCATGCGCCGGCAGCTCATCGTCTTGGATGTCTCGACTGGCATGGCTTGCATCTGTCCATCTCCACCAGAGCTTGTGACCAGCTCCTCCTCGTCCTTGGTCTTGAGCACATCTGCACTTGGATCCAGCCTTGACAAGTTCCAGCTCCTGGTTGTCTATAGCGATTCACCTTTGGCCCCCCAGCACAGCTTTCTCATCACTTCTGCTATCTTCGATTCAACAACTGGGATGTGGAGAGTTAAGTCTCGTTATTCTCCTGGATTCACTGGTCGCGAGACCACCGTGTATGGTGACTCTCGGTGGCCTGGATACAGTGCACTGGCGGGTGGCTTTCTTCATGTCATGTTTTGTGAGCCCTCTTCCTGGTGGAACACACCGTGCGTGAGATATGATTTGGAAAGGGATGAGTGGTGCAGGGAACCAGTGTGGACGGTCAAATGGAGTCAAGGCCAGGTCAAGAACATGAGAGTGCATTCCTCGGAAGAGACATGGCGGATTAACGCTGATGGCCTACCTCAAGACTTGGTTAATATTCAGCCGCCACTGGAAGCGGGTGTGGCTAACATTACACGGCGCTCGGATGGCGTCTTTCTTTATGCCTTCTTTACTTGCCAGGGATGCGTGAAGATTGTTTACATCCATGATTTTGAGGCTGGAATTTGGTATGCTCATCGCTATCGAAGGTTGAGGGACTTGCTTAAACTGAAGCCAGTCAAGTCACTTGATTATAATCATGGAGAGAATGTTGATGGCCAGAAGTGGTCCAATCTGCCTACTGACCTTCTGCAGCAAGTCGCGCAACTCTTGTGCACTGTCAGGGATATTAGATCACTGAGCATGGTATGCCACAACTGGCGCAGGACAGGCCACAAGCGATATCAAGAGCCCGCCCTTGTCTTCTGGAACAAGAAACACAGCGAGTTATGCTTCTTTAGGTCCGATAAAGGCTGGTCAAGGATGATCAGAGACAAGAACTTTGCCCACCGTGCTCCCTTAATCACACACGGTCCCCTCTTAATCTCGTGGGAGGGGAGCACCTTGTATGTTACCAACGTTCTCAAGAAAATCTTCTCGACAAAACGAGTAATGGCTCCGAGTCCGGAAATGGGACGTATCCTCAGGGTTGCATGCATAAGTCAAGAAAAGCTGCTGGTCATTTTCTTCACTGAGTTAAAGGAGGTAGCTCCTGCAGTGGTTAGCTTCAATAATTCAACTCGTCCACAGTGGCAAGTTGGAAATTCTCGCAGGGGCATTGCTACATTGACACCGGTGGAGACTTTCTTTAATGAGCGGAGCCTACCATGGCCTCCAGCTGATGAAAGTGGCGCTAGGGACGCTGAGAATGTCATCCTGCTTGGGTCATATGCATACTTCATGCTGAATAGGGTGGTAGCATCCCAGAGGCAGACGGTTTTTCAATACAACTGGGAAAGTGATGAGTGGGTTTCTCAGGAGCAAGTTCAAACCTCATGCCGTGACTGCCATGACTTCTGCGCATACAGCTATCAGTTTCACGTAAAATCTCCACTCATTCAACTGAATGGACGACCGGCAATCGTGCGACCCACAATGGAAATCTGGTTTCTGGCCGACCCTGGCGGAAAATGCATCGCCAAGATTCCCCAGGAGACATGGGAAAAACTGATTCAAGTGTTAGACACTTCATATGAATACACTTATATATGGGCAGTGGGTAACATTACAGCTCCGAGAATTGTCGTCGTCTCCGTACACCAGTGTACCACCTCGGTTCATATGGTGTGCAGCATCAGGAATACTCTAGTGGCCATCATTGTTTGGGAGTTTGTACTGGGTTTGTGGGATGTCATCCCCTACTCCAACAGGGAAGATCGGCTGTGGCTCAAGTCCAAGTATTTTGCCGTTTGCTTGGAGCAGAACAGCGTGGTTATGAAGCACTTGCTAAGAAGATCATGGTTTGACTTCCTGACCGTACCTTGGCACTTGAGAAGCAGGGACAGACGTTTTATAGAGCTGTACATTTTGTCAAGGGAGATGGAGATATGAATCTCTTGAATATGTATACATTTTCATCCTCGTCACAATCCAACGATTTGCATGAAAGTTTGAAAGTGAAGAACGTTTAAACTTAAAAACGAGCCAATTTTCTGACGAATCGCAATGGACGCGTTTGCGGCAGGGAAATCTCAGCCTCTTATCACCAGTCGTCAATCACATTTTAGTTTTTCTGTTGCCAAACAAAAATAAGAAACTGCTTCAAGTTAGTAAAGTACCTATAGAGCAGCACTCTAACTGAACCTGAGAAACGACCAAATGCAAAGGTAGAGAGCAAAGGTGGACAGCAGTGGTGGTGGACTTTAAGTCCCTCTTCTTAAGGCTGAGAGAAAGAAGAATGGCAACTTTTTGCCCAGGAAAACATACAAGGAGAAAGATGTTTAAGAAACTACTGCTTTGCCATATTTATTTCTCATTGGATGATGTATATGTATTTGATTGATTAATTTGTTCTTTTCTTTAAAAGAAAGCAAATAAGAGAAATCTGACTCTCACGTACTTGCGACAAAGGCTTTCGATCATGGTCCTCGGCTGATTTAGTATCTCGCCGCCTTAAGCAGCTGCTAGAAAGGCAAAAATAAAGAATGTTAGATCTTCGACAAACTAGAGAATCGGTTCGGATTTTACACTGAAACTTGCCTTGTACATCTTCTGCTAGGAACGTCATAAAGGTCAGAAAATAGACAAGGAAAAATTATTTCCAACGCAGTGTTAGGCTCGACCTCTAGGAGATCTTCCTCGTAATATCTCCCGCCCGATTGGCCACATCCACCCGCTGCCAAGGCCGAAGCATTTTCCAAAGCTTAAAGATGATCTATCATTCATACTGACGGTCTCAAAACCAGGCAAATGTTCGACGTAACGATCCAAGCAGCAGTAGGAAGCAAAGTTCTAGCTCGAGAATGGTAAGTCACAATCTTTTCAGCTCTTTTACAGTCATTTCTTTGGCGTGCAGGATTTCTGCTTTGAGAAGGAATGTGTTGGCAAAAGTGCTATCGAGGCGACATGACACGAAAGAGGCAATAGGAAGGGAAGATCCCTGGAGTTGATACTCCTCAGGATCTTCATGAGGTAACGGCTTTCGATGTTGCATGAATCTCTGTTGTTGCTAGACGACTCTAAGATCTGACGTAAAGAAAGCAAAAAAAATGTCCAGGGATAAATCCGAGCAAGAAGCAAAGCATCACCTTCTTCCATCACATATAGTACGAGCACCCAACCTGCTCTGCATGGTTCATGTCGTCTGCCCGAAAGTCCAATTGGCCGGCCAGCTTTTCCCGAGGCCCTGTAAAAAAGTGTGAAGAGCTTATTTACATTCCAGCAGCCTTTCTAAGATGGAGCAGGCCGGGGGCCCAGAGTTACTCGTCTTCGTTTTGGAGAGTGTTCTCTTATTTCCCTTGCTTCTCCTTTTTTTCTCTTGTTCTTCAGTCGTGAGATTCATGAGTTGAGTAAACACGCGACGCCGCAGCTACCTGGGAGATCGGGATCGAGATCTGTTAGCAGCGGAGAGACGCGCACACGAGGAGGAAGAACTGTATATATATATATCTGTATATGATTGTGTACATATACATAAAGCAACTACTGCCACATCATCTCTACCTCTAACACTCCCACTCACGATCAGGCGACTGATCCAAGTCTGAATCTAAGCCTGAATCGTGCCTAGCTAGTCTGAGATGATGAGCATGGAGAGCTGATGGTAAAAGCATATGAAAAACTCATCAATCAACTACCCAAAACTTGGTTCTTGGTCTTGTTCTTGCTTGCACACTCTTTGCTTCTTGCTATGGCTTCAATCTTGCCTCTAGCATGTGGTCTTGGCCGTGAACTGCCAGGCTCCCACTTCTCTGCGACTAGGCACTTGAATCTCCATAAGCATCCTTCCCAATTGCTGGAAATTCCTGCAAAGAATTGCTATGCAATGTTCTTGAATCTTGACCCAATTCTTGATGTGGGTTGTTGAAATCTCTCAATCTCCCACTGGCTTTGTTCTCTACTTGCTGCTGCTTGTTGCTCAGCACCTGTACACAGCCTGGTGCCTTGGTGCAACGCCTCAAGCGTCCCAAACATTGCAAGAGGGATTGCAATCGGGAGGCTCATCCTCCTCCTCATCACTAGCCTCCTGGCCAGCAAGCGCCATTCTCAGGATCAAGGAGCCAATTGCTCCGATACCATGTTAGCAGCGGAGAGACGCGCACACGAGGAGGAAGAACTATCGGGATGGAGATCTCGTGTTGACTTTTTGTTTTTGAGGAGCCCAGCAACATGCAATAGACGGATTGTCCCACCACTCAACAGACCATCTCATTTCTTCCCCCACATAGATTCGTTGTGGGAAAAAATAAGCGTTGCTGTTCATCCCAACTCCATAATCGGGATTATACCAGCCAGGAAGATAATCCACCTTGTCCCACACTCCTTTAGCAATCGCTTTTCTATAATGTCCAATACACAAATCCAGTAACACCATAGAAGAAAATCGAGGCATGGGTGGCTGAGGTGCATGTTGTACACGTGTTTTTTAAATCCACTTGCTGGACAGACTGGGACGGCGAGTCGAGAAGCTGCACAAGCGCAAACTAAGTTTGCATCACCGTGCACTGTAGCCCCCAATCTCCGCTCGAGTTTGAAGCATCGTGAACAACCTTGGCTGCCAAAGATGTTGGTCAGAATCCTCAAAAGTTCACGAGCACAAAAAGAATCTGGTGAAGACTACTTAGGCTTGTTGGCTCAACAGTGTGAAGTCGGGGGTGTCACTGGTATTGATCTAAAGAGGCTGACATTCCCTGTGGCATGCTGATGAGAACTCTGCCGATCACCTGGCTTCTATCCAAGCTTTCAAAGTACTCACCTCCATGAGTGGAACCACTGCACCATATATCGCCCTTGTCCAAGAGATGATCGAGAGCAGCGGCCTCATCGTCACTAAGTCATTAAGCTTGCATTTGAAAGAATGTGGGCTTGAGTGTGGATTTATTCTCGGCTTATGTGTTGATGGCAGGAATGTACAAGACGTTGAGAGTCATCTTTAGAGTGCTGAGCTCAATATTCACCTTGTGAGAATTGTCTGGCACTAAAAATATAAGCGCACTGATTGCCACAGGGAGATCATTCACCAAGAGAAATGGGAGTCCTTTCACAGGAATTAAGCTTGGCTAGAGAACAAGCATTGAAACCTCTAGAAATGGGTTTTTATGCACCAAAATAAAAAAAACATTAAAAGTGATTAAATTTTTTTGTAATTCACACTTACACATGCACTACAATAGAAAAAAAAGTGTGTTTAAATTTGCACAAAATAAATAATCACAACACTTTAAATGAAATAAATAAACAAACAAACAAAATTTTGAAAGTCAAATAAGTGATAAATTTAGATATTAATAAAAACTAAGACTGTGGGGGATTATTACTACTTTAGCTTGTATAATGGTAGCATAAAAATAAGACAATGCAACACTAAAATTCATTTTTCAGGTTTAATTAAAACTTTTAAAGTTTTTTCTATTTATTTATAATGTGCAGATTGTGCTGTTTGGAAAGAAGTGAAACAAATACACTCAAAGTGGTCATTTAAAAAAACATTTAACAAATATTTTCTAAAGTTGTAAAATCACTAACTATAATATTAATAGATTTGATTTCAAAGGTATTTTATAGTTTATGAGATTTATAATATTTTTAATTTTTTTTAACTATCGGTAATCAACCATAAATAAAAGGTAGAAAAAAGTACATTCAATATGATTTAATATTTGTAATATTTTTAACATATTTTATTTTTTTGGATTTATATGCTATTTATTTAAGTTGTTTATATTATTCAAACAAAAAAAATTTAAGTTCAAATTAACACTAAAGTTTTTGCACTATTACATAAATTGTGCATAAAAGTAAAAAAAGGCAATAATAGAAATATCAGCTTTAAATGAATATTTGAACTATAATATTTAATATTTAAATGCAAATTTAGTAAAAAATATAATATGTTGCGAAGATTTCTTAGAACTCTTTTTAAAAAAGTACTTTCAATATTGATAGAATAACTTCATGTAAAATTTTTGTTTTTTATTAGAATGTTTAATGAGTATTTTTACTCATTAGTTTTGGGGTCATTCACCATGTTTAGTCTCGGTTCTTGGCGGGATTGCGACTCTATCGGCCATCTCAAACCCATCTTTACTGGCATAATATTTTAATCTCGATAAAGAACTAAGGTTGTGAAGGAGCATGATGTAACTATTTATAATGGTCAAATACTGTAAAAGAATTATTTTAGTTAAATTGTTACCTTTTATATTAATTGTGTATTATTACAAATTTTTAGTTATAACGAATTTTATTGTTACTTTCAACTATCTATATATAAATAAAATTATACTATAAAGGAAAGTCATTTAAGAGATGTTACTATTTTTATATAGCTACAGTGTGTTTGAGCTTTGTTTCTTTTTAATTAGCAGCAAAATTTAAATAAAGGTATTTTTATATAATTTAATATTTGTAATACTTATAATATAAATTTTTTTTTTAGTTGTTAGTGTTTATATGCACAATTGAGATTGTAAAATATTCAAATTCAATTTAACACCAAATTTTTACATTATTACATAAATTATGCATAAAAGTTAAAAAGGAAATACTATAAATGTCAGTTTTAAATGAATATGTGAATTATTGTACTCAAAATTTAAGTGCAAATTTAGTAAAAAACATAATTTGTTGCAAAGATTTTCTAAATTTCTTTTAAAAATAAAAATACTTTTAACATTAATAAAATATTTTTAAGAAATTTTTTTTATTAAAATGTTTGATTAAATATTTTATTATAAAGACTTAATGGTATAAAAGGAGTACAAACTTTAAGCATCTTTTATCCCCGTGGGGAAGTTTTTCATGGTGCAAGAGGCGGCAAGAAGAAGACGAGGAAGAAAAAAGATGCCAAGATTTGTGTAGCTATTCTAGTGATGAATCGGAGGATCCTGGAGTTGAGAGCCCTGGTGTGGAATTTGGGCTCGCATTCGCATCCAAGCACCGCGCCATCTAGCCGCTGGGGAATCTCCTCTTCACGGGCAAGCAAAATATTCGTGATCCAGGGCTTGGGAGTCTCCAGCGTCTCAGCGATGAGATCGTCAGTGATATTCTGGCGCTGCTGGATGCCAAGGATCTGGCTCGGTCGGGCGTCTCGAGCGAGGCATTCTATGTTTTCAGGAAGCGCTGTGTGGCGGAATTTGGTCCTCGCGGAGCTGAAAGGAGGATTTTTTTTTCCAAGGAAGCTGGAGAAAGACTTACGTCTCAGCTCGATCGGCTTGGACAAAGGTAAGTTGTTCTTTGAGAACTTTGTTCTTGGAAGAAGGTTTTGATTTGTTTCTTTCCATTCAGGAAGAGGATTTCTCTTACGTCTCAGCTCGATCGGCTTGTACTAGGGTGAAGTGTTCTTTGAGACTTTGTTCTTGGAAGAAGGTTTTGATAGTTTTTGCTTCTTTCCATTCAGGAAGAAGATTTCTCTTACGTCTCAGCCCGATCGGCTTGTAAGAAGGTAAAGTGTTCTTTGAGACTTTGTTCTTGGAAGAAAGTTTTGATAGTTACCTTATACGACAAGTTCAAATCCAGGTACGAGGAGCTTCGTCCCGGGTCTCTAGAACAGCTCTGGAACGAGATAAACGCTCGGGAGTCTCAAACTTTGAGCGGCCTGTTTGGGAAAGTATAACTTCTGGCGGTGGTTTTGGATTCAATTTCGGCAGTTGAGAGGTAAAGATTCGAAGACATTATGTTTTTGGAGTTCATTGTTTTCTCTTGCAGTTATGGAGACAAACAAAGAATATTGCAAAAGTTTGTTAGAAACTTCTTACTCCATAAGGATTTGCATTGCCTTTTTAAGCTCTTAAAGAACAAACTTCATTGTCGGCCTGCTACTTCCGTCGAACTGTAAGCTCAGAGCTGCCAAGTTTGCAACTTTTGCAACGCACTCCAGCATTTCTGGAGTTCTAGCATCCAACCTCTTGTCGATCAACTCGCTGATGGCTCCTCTTTGTATGACGCTCATTGCAAATGTGGACAGGTTTTTATCTGAAGCACAGCGAGAGAAGTCTACAGGCATCTGACCTGTTATTAGCTCCAAGATGACTACTCCAAAGCTGTAAACGTCGCTCTTATCTGTAAGCTGATAGCTTTGCTGGTACTATCTATGTAACCCAGTGTTCCATGCAGAGTTGTGGAAATGTGAGTGGAATCTATGGGTACCAGCTTGGAAATCCCAAAGTCCGCTACTTTGGCCGTGAGCTTTTCGTCCAACAAGATGTTGGAGGATTTGACGTCCCGGTGATATATCAGTGGAGAAGCTGCAAAGTGAAGGTACGTAAGAGCCACTGCTGTCTCTGTCGCAATTCTTAAACGGTTTTTCCACGATAACGTATCTCCTCGTTTGTGCAGATGCTCGTACAGTGTTCCTCTTGGCACGAACTCGTAGACCACGAGAGGTACTTCGCTTTCTACGCAACATCCCATCACCTTGACGAGATTTCTGTGTTTCACTTTGGAGAGGATGGTAACCTCGTTTAGAAACTGTTGAATGCGAGGGGCATTGCCGTTGTTGGCTTTCTTGATGGCCACCGTGGTGCCCCCTTGTAGACTGCCAAAGCTGCCAGTAGCTTGAGGTCGCTTCTGAAGCACTTGGTTGTTCCCCCCATCTCTCCCCAGGTAAAGATGCTTGAGTTTTCTTTGAAAAAGTTTCTAGTGCCTGGCAGTGCGGACAATTTCGGCCGGAACTTCCAGAGAACAAATCCAAAAATGAGAAGAGCTGGTGCTGATGATCAACGTGGAAGACACGTTTAAAGAGCAAGCTCTGTTCTCTAAGTCACGAGCTTATCGCTTTATCGCGCAGCCACCAGTCAAGGATCGTGTGCAACGAAGGAACATCATTTCGTTGCAAGTGTTTCGCGGGGTACGAAGGAAATGGTACCCGAGGCTACAGTGATCAACCAGGGAAAAGAAACCGCAGCTGAGTATGTTTCCAAGTGCGCAGAGAAGAAACGGGAGTTTTATCAGAACGCCAAGAAGGTGCAAAAGTATAAGAAGAGGCTGAAGGAGCTCGATCCTCAAGTTTTGTAGGTACCTCTCTTTTAGAAAACGTAGTTTCTTTTAGAAACCTGAAGAGCCAGAAGGTAGAGAACGAAGATGGTGCCAGTGCCAGCCATAGCCAGAGTGGTGGAAGACAGGAGAGCAACTTCAGCTCCATCGAGAGGTTGAGGAACGAGTGTGAGATGAAGCAGAAGCCGCGAAGGAAGAGCGAGCAAAGGAAACTGCGGCAAGGCAGCAGGCTCGAGAGGAATCCGAACCAACGCCAAGATGTTAAAGAAAACTAGCCATGAAATTCCTAGTGGTACTTCATCACAAAAGGCATTGTCTATTAAAGCTTGTTTGCTTAAGCAAAACAACCTAATCACAAAAATGTCATGCGGAGATAAAGGGTTGGCGCAGCAAAAGGGAAAAGGCATGGATTCGGTTGAGCTCCTGCAGGATATAGAGGCTTGCGACGAGCTACTGGATTCAAGGATCAACATACTCGAGTTCGTGCCACTGAGCACCATTGGCGGTGAGGATCAGGGAGGCTCTGATTTGAGGTTCCACACTTGGGCGCTTGTGCTTAACACACCCAAGGGTCAGTTCCTGGTATGGAACAAGAACAGGAACAGCTGCAGGATCAGCCGCATCCTCATCGCTTGCCACTGGAAGAACAGAGTTGCTAGTGACGGTGGACCACTCGTGGCACTGTGGAGCATGCGCCGGCAGCTCATCATCTTGGATGTTTCGACTGGCATGGCTTGCATCTGTCCATCTCCACCAGAGCTTGTGACCAGCTCCTCCTCGTCCTTGGTCTTGAGCACATCTGCGCTTGGATCCAGCCTTGACAAGTTCCAGCTCCTGGTTGTCTATAGCGATTCACATTTGGCCCCAGAGCACAGCTTTCTCATCACTTCTGCTATCTTCGATTCAACAACTGGGATGTGGAGAGTTAAGTCTCGTTATTCTCCTGGATTCACTTGTCGCGAGACCACCGTGTATGGTGACTCCCGGTGGCCTGGATACAGTGCACTGGCGGGTGGCTTTCTTCATGTCATGTTTTGTGAGCCCTCTTCCTGGTGGAGCACACCATGCGTGAGATATGATTTGGAAAGGGATGAGTGGTGCAGGGAACCAGTGTGGACGGTCAAATGGAGTCAAGGCCAGGTCAAGAACATGAGAGTGCATTACTCGGAAGAGACATGGCGGATTAACGCTGATGGCCTACCTCAAGACTTGGTTAATCTTCAGCCGCCACTGGAAGCGGGTGTGGCTAACATTACACGGCGCTCGGATGGCGTCTTTCTTTATGCCTTCTTTACTTGCCAGGGATGCGTGGAGATTGTTTACATCCATGATTTTGAGGCTGGAATTTGGTATGCTCATCGCTATCGAAGGTTGAGGGACTTGCTTAAACTGAAGCCAGTCAAGTCACTTGATTATAATCATGGAGAGAATGTTGATGGCCAGAAGTGGTCCAATCTGCCTACTGACCTTCTGCAGCAAGTCGCGCAACTCTTGTGCACTGTCAGGGATATTAGATCACTGAGCATGGTATGCCACAACTGGCGCAGGACAGGCCAACGTTTGCTCAAGCGATATCAAGAGCCCGCCCTTGTCTTCTGGAACAAGAAACACAGCGAGTTATGCTTCTTTAGGTCCGATAAAGGCTGGTCAAGGATGATCAGAGACAAGAACTTTGCCCACCGTGCTCCCTTAATCACACACGGTCCCCTCTTAATCTCGTGGGAGGGGAGCACCTTGTATGTTACCAACGTTCTCAAGAAAATCTTCTCGACAAAGCGAGTAATGGCTCCGAGTCCGGAAATGGAACGTATCCTCAGGGTTGCATGCATAAGTCAAGAAAAGCTGCTGGTCATTTTCTTCACTGAGTTAAAGGAGGTAGCTCCTGCAGTGGTTAGCTTCAATAATTCAACTCGTCCACAGTGGCAAGTTGGAAATTCTCGCAGGGGCATTGCTACATTGACACCGGTGGAGACTTTCTTTAATGAGCGGAGGCTACCATGGCCTCCAGCTGATGAATGTGGCGCTAGGGACGCTGAGAATGTCATCCTGCTTGGGTCATATGCATACTTCATGCTGAATAGGGTGGTAGCATCCCAGAGGCAGACGGTTTTTCAATACAACTGGGAAAGTGATGAGTGGGTTTCTCAGGAGCAAGTTCAAACCTCATGCCGTGACTGCCATGACTTCTGCGCATACAGCTATCAGTTTCACGTAAAGTCTCCACTCATTCAACTGAATGGACGACCGGCAATCGTGCGACCCACAATGGAAATCTGGTTTCTGGCCGACCCTGGCGGAAAATGCATCGCCAAGATTCCCCAGGAGACATGGGAAAAACTGATTCAAGTGTTAGACACTTCATATGAATACACTTATATATGGGCAGTGGGTAACATTACAGCTCCGAGAATTGTCGTCGTCTCCGTACACCAGTGTACCACCTCGATTCATATGGTGTGCAGCATCAGGAATACTCTAGTGGCCATCATTGTTTGGGAGTTTGTACTGGGTTTGTGGGATGTCATCCCCTACTCCAACAGGGAAGATCGGCTGTGGCTCAAGTCCAAGTATTTTGCCGTTTGCTTGGAGCAGAACAGCGTGGTTATGAAGCACTTGCTAAGAAGATCATGGTTTGACTTCCTGACCGTACCTTGGCACTTGAGAAGCAGGGACAGACGTTTTATAGAGCCGTACATTTTGTCAAGGGCGATGGAGATATGAATCTCTTGAATATGTATACATTTTCATCCTCGTCACAATCCAACGATTTGCATGAAAGTTTGAGAGTGAAGAACGTTCAAACTTAAAAACGATCCAATTTTCTGAAGAATCTCAATGGACGCGTTTGCGGCAGGGAAATCTCGGCCTCTGATCACCAGTCGTCAATCACATTTTAGTTTTTCTGTTGCCAAACAAAAATAAGAAGCTGCTTCAAGTTAGTAAAGTACCTATAGAGCAGCACTCTAACTTTCTATCAGGGTGGTGGACTTTATTCCCTCTCTCTTAAGGCTGAAAGAAACAAGAATGCGAATTTATACAAAGAGAAAGATGTTTAAGAAACTACTCAAGCGCATATTGCTTGCCATATTTACTTCTTATTGGATGATGTATATATATTCGATTGATTAATTTGTTCGTTTTTTAAAAGAAAGCAAAGAAGACTCACGTACTTGCGACGAAGGCTTTCGATCTGGTCCTCGGCTGATTTGGTATCTCGCCGCCTTAAGGCGCCTTTGCAGCTGCTAGAAAGGAAAAAGTAAAGAATGTTAGATCTTCGACAAACTAGAGAATCGATTTGGATTTTACACTGAAACTTGCCTTGTACATCTTCTGCTAGCAACGTCATAAAGATCAAAAAATAGACAAGGAAAAATTATTTCCAGCGCAGTGTTAGGCTCGACCTCTAGGAGATCTTCCTCGTAATATCTTCCACGCCCGATTGGCCGCAAAGCATTCTCCAAAGCTTAGAAGATGATCTATCATTCATATCGACGTAACGATCCAAGCAGCAGTAGGAAGCAAAGTTCTAGCTCGAGAATGGTAAGTCACAATCTTTTCAGCTCTTTTACAGTCATTTCTTTGGCGTGCAGGATTTCTGCTTTGAGAAGGAATGTGTTGGCAAAGTGCTATCGAGGCGACATGACACGAAAGAGGCAATAGGAAGGGAAGATCCCTGGAGTTGATACTCCTCAGGATCTTCATGAGGTAACGGCTTTCGATGTTGCATGAATCTCTGTTGTTGCTAGACGACTCTAAGATCTGACGTAAAGAAAGCAAAAAAAATGTCCAGGGATAAATCCGAGCAAGAAGCAAAGCATCGCCTTCTTCCATCACATATAGTACGAGCACCCAACCTGCTCTGCATGGTTCATGTCGTCTGCCCGAAAGTCCAATTGGCTGGCCAGCTTTTCCCGAGGCCCTGTAAAAAAGTGTGAAGAGCTTATATTTACGTTCCAGCATTCTAAGCTGGGGCAGGCCGGGGGTCCAGAGCTACTCTTCTTCGTTTTGGAGAGTGTTCTCTTACTTTCCTTGCTTCTCCTTTTTTTCTCTCCCTGTTCTTCAGTCGTGAGATTCATGAGTTAAACACGCGACACCTGGGAGATCGGGATCGAGATCGGGATGGAGATCTCGTGCTGACTTTTTGTTTTCGAGGAGCCCAGCAACATGCAATAGACGGATTGTCCCACCACTCAATAGACCATCTCATTTCTTCCCCCACATAGATTCGTTGCGGGGAAAAAATAAGCGCTGCTGTTGGCCATCCCAACTCCATAATAGGGATTATACCAGCCAGGAAGATAATCCACCTTGTCCCACACTCCTTTAGCAATCGCTTTTCTATAATTTCCAATATACAAATCCAGTAATACCGTGGGAGAAAATCGAGGCAGGGGTATACAAACTTCCATGCATGTTTCACACGTGTTTTTAATCCAGGAGCTCTACTGCTACTTGCTGGACGGACTGGGACGGCGAGTCGAGAAGCTGCACAAGCGGCTGTACAGAGCGAGAACGCAAACTAAGTTTGCGTCACCGTGCATTGTAGCCCCCAATCTCGAGTTTGCAGCATCGTGAACAACCTTGGCCGCCAAAGATGTTGGGCAGAATCCTCAAAAGTTCACGAGCACAAAAGGAATCTGGCAAGGACTACTTAGGCTTGTTGGCTCAAAGGTGTGAAGGCAGGGGTGTCACTGGTATTGGTCTAAAGAGGCTGACATTCCCTGTGCCATGCTGACGAGAACTCTGCTTCTATCCGAGCTTTCAAAGTACTCACTGGAACCACAGCACCATATATCGCCCTCTTGCTCGTCGTCCAAGAGATTATTAGAGAGCCTGAGCAGCGGCCTCGGAGGTACTAAGCTTGAAATTTTTCTCAAATGGGACAAGTTCGAATCCTGGGACATACAAGTCTCAAGTTCGAATCCCGGGACGTGTAGGATCTCCAGTTCGAATCCCAGGACGTACGAGGTTTCAAGTTCGATACCCTAGACTAAAAATTCTTTAAACTCTTAAAACTTCCAGAATATTCCCTTGGCTTTGAGAGCTCCAGCGATCACGCACCAGCAACAGATGCCAAACAAAACGTACACAAGCATGGCCCATCTTTGCGATGGAATCATCGCGAAAAATACGTGCTCTCGCGTAAATGTCACCTGCAAAACGTCGAGAGCGTTACCAACAGCTCTCCTATGATGCTTATCTGTGAAATCCAAGGCTCCCAAGATTTACCAGAACAAACTTGCGAGGAGAAGCTACGTACCAGATTTTTTTGCGGCTGCTTCCAGTAGAATCCTTGGACGAAAACCACGAGAACATCGGTTGCTGCAAGCGTGTAGATGATCAGCGAGTTCATTCCCATCCATTCCAGCAGCAAAGTTGGATACCGGATGTCATAAACGTCGACCTGGAACGAGCAGCATGGATTAAAATATCTGGAGACGAGCATGAATGGAGAGTTACGAGGATGTAAAGTAAGCAAAAAACGGCTCCAGCGGCACCGGCAGTGAAGCACATGTAGCTGAAGCTGTAGAGCGGCTTGTTCATCTTAATCCCTGGTGCAAAGCAAATGATTTTAATGAGCATAAACTACAAAGCGCTCGTACCAAGCAGATGCAAGACATAGCCAAGAGCCAAAAGTATGACTGCTGGGACGATGAAGTTTATAATCCTTTGTTTGTGCTCCTGAAACATCTATTCCCAGGCATCAGCAAGAATATAAAACCAAGGGCGGATGACAAGTACCTTGCATTGGACGATAAAATGGCCATAGTGCAGACCAATAAAACATGTTACTATATCCTCGGTCGCTTGGAATCCATGAGAGATCGGCTCGCGCGAGGTTGAGCGCCTCGTCCATTGCTCGTCACATGCAAGGCAAAAAAATTTCTCAAATAGGGCCTTTCAAGTTCGAATCCTGGGGCATACAAGGTCTCGAGTTCGAATCACGGGACGTACAGGGTCGCGAGTTCGAATCCCGTTGGGAGAAAATCTCCAAAAGGGCAAAAGGGCAAAGGCATGGATTCGGTTGAGCTCCTGCAGGATGTAGAGGCTTCCGACGAGCTACTGGATTCAAGGATCAACATACTCGAGTTCGTGCCACTGAGCACCATTGGCGGTGAGGATCAGGGAGGCTCTGATTTGAGGTTCCACACTTGGGCGCTTGTGCTTAACACACCCAAAGGTCAGTTCCTGGTATGGAACAAAAACAGAAACAGCTGCAGGATCAGCCGCATTCTCATCGCTTGCCACTGGAAGAACAGAGTTGCGAGTGACGGTGGACCACTCGTGGCACTGTGGAGCATGCGCCGGCAGCTCATCGTCTTGGATGTCTCGACTGGCATGGCTTGCATCTGTCCATCTCCACCAGAGCTTGTGACCAGCTCCTCCTCGTCCTTGGTCTTGAGCACATCTGCGCTTGGATCCAGCCTTGACAAGTTCCAGCTCCTGGTTGTCTATAGCGATTCAGCTTTGGCCCCCCAGGACAGCTTTCTCATCACTTCTGCTATCTTCGATCCAACAACTGGGATGTGGAGAGTTAAGTCTCGTTATTCTCCTGGATTCACTGGTCGCGAGACCACCATGTATGGTGACTCCCGGTGGCCTGGATACAGTGCACTGGCGGGTGGCTTTCTTCATGTCATGTTTTGTGAGCCCTCTTCCTGGTGGAACACACCGTGCGTGAGATATGATTTGGAAAGGGATGAGTGGTGCAGGGAACCAGTGTGGACGGTCAAATGGAGTCAAGGCCAGGTCAAGAACATGAGAGTGCATTACTCGGAAGAGACATGGCGGATTAACGCTGATGGCCTACCTCAAGCCTTGGTTAATCTTCAGCCGCCACTGGAAGCGGGTGTGGCTAACATTACACGGCGCTCGGATGGCGTCTTTCTTTATGCCTTCTTTACTTGCCAGGGATGCGTGGAGATTGTTTACATCCATGATTTTGAGGCTGGAATTTGGTATGCTCATCGCTATCGAAGGTTGAGGGACTTGCTCAAACTGAAGCCAGTCAAGTCACTTGATTATAATCATGGAGAGAATGTTGATGGCCAGAAGTGGTCCAATCTGCCTACTGACCTTCTGCAGCAAGTCGCGCAACTCTTGTGCACTGTCAGGGATATTAGAGCACTGAGCATGGTATTCCACAACTGGCGCAGGACAGGCCAACGTTTGCTCAAGCGATATCAAGAGCCCGCCCTTGTCTTCTGGAACAAGAAACACAGCGAGTTATGTCTGTTTAGGTCCGATAAAGGCTGGTCAAGGATGATCAGAGACAAGAACTTTGCCCACCGTGCTCCCTTAGTCACACACGGTCCCCTCTTAATCTCGTGGGAGGGGAGCACCTTGTATGTTACCAACGTTCTCAAGAAAATCTTCTCGACAAACCGAGTAATGGCTCCGAGTCCGGAAATGGAACGTATCCTCAGGGTTGCATGCATAAGTCAAGAAAAGCTGCTGGTCATTTTCTTCACTGAGTTAAAGGAGGTAGCTCCTGCAGTGGTTAGCTTCAATAATTCAACTCGTCCACAGTGGCAAGTTGGAAATTCTCGCAGGGGCATTGCTACATTGACACCGGTGGAGACTTTCTTTAATGAGCGGAGGCTACCATGGCCTCCAGCTGATGAATGTGGCGCTAGGGACGCTGAGAATGTCATCCTGCTTGGGCCATATGCATACTTCATGCTGGATAGGGTGGTAGCATCCCAGAGGCAGACGGTTTTTCAATACAACTGGGAAAGTGATGAGTGGGTTTCTCAGGAGCAAGTTCAAACCCCATGCCGTGACTGCCATGACTTCTGCGCATACAGCTATCAGTTTCACGTAAAATGTCCACTCATTCAACTGAATGGACGACCGGCAATCGTGCGACCCACAATGGAAATCTGGTTTCTGGCCGACCCTGGCGGAAAATGCATCGCCAAGATTCCCCAGGAGACATGGGAAAAACTGATTCAAGTGTTAGACACTTCATATGAATACACTTATTTATGGGCAGTGGGTAACATTACGGCTCCGAGAATCGTCGTCGTCTCCGTACACCAGTGTACCACCTCGGTTCATATGGTGTGCAGCATCAGGAATACTCTAGTGGCCATCATTGTTTGGGAGTTTGTACTGGGTTTGTGGGATGTCATCCCCTACTCCAACAGGGAAGATCGGCTGTGGCTCAAGTCCAAGTATTTTGCCGTTTGCTTGGAGCAGAACAGCGTGGTTATGAAGCACTTGCTAAGAAGATCATGGTTTGAGTTCCCGACCGTACCTTGGCACTTGAGAAGCAGGGACAGACGTTTTATAGAGCCGTACATTTTGTCAAGGGCGATGGAGATATGAATCTCTTGAATATGTATACATTTTCATCCTCGTCACAATCCAACGATTTGCATGAAAGTTTGAAAGTGAAGAACGTTTAAACTTAAAAACGAGCCAATTTTCTGAAGAATCGCAATGGACGCGTTTGTGGCAGGGAAATCTCGGCCTCTTATCACCAGTCATCAATCACATTTTAGTTTTTCTGTTGCCAAACAAAAATAAGAAGCTGCTTCAAGTTAGTAAAGTACCTAGAGCAGCACTCTAACTGAACCTGAGAAACGACCAAATGCAAAGGCAGAGAGCAAAGGTGGACAGCAGTGGTGGTGGACTTTAATTCCCTCTTCTTAAGGCTGAGAGAAAGAAGAATGCCAATTTTTTGCCCAGGAAAACATACAAAGAGAAAGATGTTTAAGAAACTACTGCTTTGCCATATTTATTTCTCATTGGATGATGTATATATATTTGATTGATTAATTTGTTCTTTTCTTTAAAAGAAAGCAAAGAAGAGAAATCTGACTCTGACGTACTTGCGACGAAGGCTTTGGATATGGTCCTCGGCTGATTTAGTATCTCGCCGCCTTAAGGCGCCTTTGCAGCTGCTAGAAAGGCAAAAATTAAGAATGTTAGCTCCTTGACAAACTAGAGAATCGGTTTGGATTTTACACTCGAACTTGCCTTGTACATTTTCTGCTAGCAACGTCATAAAGATCAGAAAACAGACAAGGAAAAATTATTTCCAGCGCAGTGTTAGGCTCGACCTCTAGGAGATCTTCCTCGTAATATGTCACGCCCGATTGGCCGCATCCACCCGCTGCCAAGGCCGAAGCATTTTCCAAAGCTTAAAGATGATCTATCATTCATACTGACGGTCTCAAAACCAGGCAAATGTTTGACATAACGATCCAAGAAGCAGTAGGAAGCAAAGTTCTAGCTCGAGAATGGTAAGTCACAATCTTTTCAGCTCTTTTATAGTCATTTCTTTGGCATGCACGATTTCTGCTTTGTGAAGGAATGTGTTGGGAAAGTGCTATCGAGGCGACATGACGCGAAAGAGGCAATAGGAAGGGAAGATCCCTGGAGTTGATACACCTCAGGATCTTCATGAGGTGACGGCTTTCGATGTTGCATGAATCTTTGTTGCTGCTAGAGGACTCTAAGATCTGACGTAAAGAAAGCAAAAAAAATGTCCAGGGATAAATCCGAGCAAGAAACAAAGCATCGCCTTCTTCCATCACATATAGTACGAGCACCCAACCTGCTCTGCATGGTTCATGTCGTCTGCCCGAAAGTCCAATTGGCTGGCCAGCTTTTCCCGAGGCCCTGTAAAAAAGTGTGAAGAGCTTATATTTACGTTCCAGCAGCCTTTCTAAGCTGGGGCAGGCCGGAGCTACTCTTCTTCGTTTTGGAGAGTGTTCTCTTACTTTCCTTGCTTCTCCTTTTTTTCTCTCCCTGTTCTTCAGTCGTGAGATTCATGAGTTAAACACGCGACACCTGGGAAATCGGGATCGAGATCGGGATGGAGATCTCGTGCTGACTTTTTGTTTTCGAGGAGCCCAGCAACATGCAATAGACGGATTGTCCCACCACTCAACAGACCATCTCATTTCTTCCCCCACATAGATTCATTGTGGGGAAAAAATAAGCCCAACTCCATAATCAGGAAGATAATCCACCTTGTCCCACACTCCTTTAGCAATCGCTTTTCTATAATTTCCAATATACAAATCCAGTAATACCATGGGAGAAAATCGAGGCAGGGGTATGCATACTTCCATGGGTGGCTGCGGTGAATGTTTTACACTTGTTTTTTATTCCAGGAGCTCTGCTGGACGGCGAGTCGAGAAGCTGCACAAGCGGCTGTACAGAGCGAGACCGCAAACTAAGTTTGCGTCACCGTGCACTGTAGGATGTTTACGAGCCCCCAATCCCCGCTCAAGTTTGCAGCATCGTGAGCAACCTTGGCCGCCAAAAATGTTGGTCAGAATCCTCAAAAGTTCATGAGCACAAAAAGAATCTGGCGAAGACTACTTAGGCTTGTTGGCTCAAAGGTGTGAAGTCGGGGGTGTCACTGGTATTGGTCTAAAGAGGCTGACATTCCCTGTGCCATGCTGACCAGAACTCTGACGATCACCCGGCTTCTATCCGAGCTTTCAAAGTACTCACTGCTCCACGAGTGGAACCACATATATCGCCCTCTTGCTCGTCGTCCAAGAGATTATCAGAGAGCCTGAGCAGCGGCCTCGGCGGTACTAAGCAAGTTATTAAGCTTGCGTTTGCGGCCTATGTGTTGATGGCAGGAATCTACGAGACGTCGAGAGTCTGATCTTTAGAGTGTTGAGTTCAACGTCCCCAATCTCGTTCGCGTTGTGAGGATTGTCTGGCGTTAAAAATATAAGCGCAGATTGCCACGGAGAGTCCTTTCACGGGAATCTTGTCACCTTGGCCACAGAGCGAGCACTGAAACCTATAGAAATTTTTCTCAAATGGGACAAGTTCGAATCCTGGGACTGCCAAGGTCTAAAGTTCGAATCCCGGGACGTGTAGGATCTCCAGTTCGAATCCCAGGACGTACGAGGTTTCAAGTTCGATACCCTAGACTAGAAATTCTTTAAACTCTTAAAACTTCCAGAATATTCCCTTGGCTTTGAGAGCTCCAGCGATCACGCACCAGCAACAGATGCCAAACAAAACGTACACAAGCATGGCCCATCTTTGCGATGGAATCATCGCGAAAAATACGTGCTCTCGCGTAAATGTCACCTGCAAAACGTCGAGAGCGTTACCAACAGCTCTCCTATAATGCTTATCTGTGAAATCCAAGGCTCCCAAGATTTACGAGAACAAACTTGCGAGGAGAAGCTACGTACCAGATTTTTTTGCGGCTGCTTCCAGTAGAATCCTTGGATGAAATCCACGAGAACATCGGTTGCTGCAAGCGTGTAGATGATCAGCGAGTTCATTCCCATCCATTCCAGCAGCAAAGTTGGATACCGGATGTCATAAACGTCGACCTGGAACGAGCAGCATGGATTAAAATATCTGGAGACGAGCATGAATGGAGACATACGAGGATGTAAAGTAAGCAAAAAACGGCTCCAGCGGCACCGGCAGTGAAGCACATGTAGCTGAAGCTGTAGAGCGGCTTGTTCATCTTAATCCCTGGTGCAAAGCAAATGATTTTAATGAGCATAAACTACAAAGCGCTCGTACCAAGCAGATGCAAGACATAGCCAAGAGCCAAAAGTATGAATGCTGGGACGATGAAGTTTATAATCCTTTGTTTGTGCTCCTGAAACATCCATTCCCAGGCATCAGCAAGAATATAAAACCAAGGGCGGATGACAAGTACCTTGCATTGGACGATAAAATGGCCATAGTGCAGACCAATAAAGCATGTTACTATTGCTGATACAGAGCTAGTGTGACACAAAAAGATATCAGAACGCAAGACATGATTAAAAATGCTACCTTAGGATTCCTTCTGGATCAAATGGCGCGTGACACCACACAGGAGCATCCGCAGGAAGGGGTCCATAGTCAGGAGAATTTATGCTACAAGACTGCGATAACAAAAAAAAAAGGAAATAAATAAATAAATAGAGATGAGACATGAAAGAGCTAAAACCAAATGTGAATACCTCGGTACGTATAAAAACAGGTCGCTGGTCAAGATGATTAACTCCTAATATTTGTCGATCTACGTAGCCAACAGCGTTGCAGGGAGGATCAAGATTACTTCTGGTACCGCAAGTCACCTAAGAATTGAAAACTCTGCAAGTCGATATCATCAGACAAAAGATTCGCAAACTTACAGTCATTGTTATGTTTCTATTATTTGGTAGCTCGAATTGCCAGTCAGGAACTTTAAGTCCATACAAAAGTGATAGATAAACTGTCAGTGTCACGACGACGAAGATCCTGAAAGCACAAAAATGGAAAAAAAACGTGAGGAAATGGAGAAGCAGACCCAGCTGTTATACCAGTGAAAGAGGTAGTTTTGCATAAACCCAAAGTATGATCCTTGCACTCTTGGTAACCAGACCTCACACAACGCAACGACCAAGTAAACAAATGCAATTCTCTGGTGGGAAAACGTTTAGTAAGAACTACACAATCGAGCGTGGCGAAGCAAACCTGGAGAATTCCGCACCATCTAATGAGCGTCAAGTCTACTCCATAGCTCAAATCGTTTTCTCCATGGAAGTAGCCACCTACAACACTCACATAAGCAAAACAATACTCAAAGGACGAGCTAACCTTGTAGGAAAACACCCAAGAAGAACAGCTTTAGCGAGCGAAGTATGGCCTTCCTGGTGGAGTCAAGCTTGCTGGGAATTTTCTGCGAGAGGAAAGCGTCATGGTGATCACGGAAAAATCTAGAAAGACACAATGAAGAACACCTTATAGACCAGAGCCAGAGCCACTCCAACGATGAAGAGGAAAAATGGCATGACGAGATCAGCTAGAGTGACTCCATTCCACGGCGAATGATTGATCGCTGGCCACTCGCCCCCTGCATTGTCGACCAAAATCATCATCTGTGGACGATCGTCTCAGAACAACCAAATATTTCTCTACTGTTTCTCCGCTTACCGCAATGCTTAATCCCCGAAACACATCGAGCGACGCCAGCCTCTCCTTCGGACGATCTCCGCCGCCGATTTCACGCTCAGTGGAAGCTTCAGCTAGAGCAGCATCCTCGGAATTCGCATCCCCGGCATCGATCACAAGAAAAGGCTCCTTGAGCGCCTCGGATTCACTAGCGGTAGCTTCCCCAGGCTTGGCATCCAGCCTCTCGCCAGCACCGATCACTCCAAACCTCCCCATTGCCCCGCGCAGCGTCAGTCTACACTAACCTCCATGGATTCAAAGAACCCTAGAAAATGGTAACCATCACGCAATCCGCGCCGTTGACACCTCAATCAAATTTCAGCCGTTGCCTCTGCCGACGGCCACGATCCAGCCAACACGGCATCAAAAACTTACAACAATGAGAGCCGTTGGATGTAAACTATCTATAACTTGCTTATTTATTAAGTAAACTATCTATAACTTGCTTATTTATTAACAAAGCTTTCTTAATCCACAAACTAAACTATTTCCTCTCCTTTAATCAATCTAGAGTTTTCTTCCATTTTCAATCGACCTTGGCGGCGCTGCTGTCGATGGCTTTGATAGCTTTGATCTTGTTGTCTCGATCGCTAGCAGCTTCCTCCTCCTCGATGATGAGACCACCTTGATCGTCGTCATAGCCATCCTCGATTGGAGCATAGTTGAGCTTGCGAGTGGCGTAGCACCAAGCGTCGTAGCAGCTTTCCAGGTTGGGCCAGTCCGAGGAGGAGTGGACGAACTCGTTGAGCCAGAGAGCCAGGACGAGCTCTTGCTGAGCGTCGGGGAGGAGCTTGATGGTCCGCTCCAGCACTCGCTCGGCTTCGTGCTTCTCGGCGGAGGTGAACATGGTGGCGTCGATTCCGTGCGTGGAGCGGCAGAAGAGTGGCAGCCACAGGAGCAGCAGCTTGAGTGTTACTTCCGACGGTGGCTCCACTTCGGAGGCGATCAGTCCCGAGCACAAGAAAGCTGGAAAAAAAGAAAGATAAAAATCTATCAGTACCTCAAGCTATGAAGAGAAAAAGCGAAAGGAAGACGTCCAAGCTGCTGCTTTGTACGCTTTGATCAGCCATGCAAGGAAGTCCAGCTTATAGGCCAGGCAAGAGAAAGCAAAGTAGAAAACAATGCTAGAAAACAGTACAACACAAAGCTAGCCAAGAGGAAAGTTTTGACACTCCATCAGGAAAACATAAAGAAGAACACGAAAGAAGAAGATAACTGAGACAGGCAAGCGTGGCGTCTACAACTAAGCAAGAATCTAGACAACTACGACTAGAAATCTACGAAAGGTGAAAGCAAAAAGCTTCGAGACTGACCTGAGAGCTTGACAAGCAGCCTTTGAACTCTGAGATTGGCACAAACCGACTGCCCAGCGAGCCCCGCCGCCGAGCTCCAGTGCAAGATGGCCACTTCCAAACCGTTGTTCTCTTTCAGCCTCTGCGACATCCACAGCAGCTCCTGCGCAAGCTTCTCCGCCACCTCGCTGTCTTCCGCGCTTGGACACGGCGGAGGAGCCATCATCTGCATGCACTGCGACTGCATCACGCTGCCAATCCTGTTCCTGAGAGTCGCGAGCACCGGCACAAACTGGCACGAGAGCGAAGCCGCACCCATGGGCAGTCCTTTGATCATCTTCCACGGCCATCCCCACGCCTCAACCTGCTGCTGCCTGTGCAAGCCCTCGAGAGAACTCGCCAGCATGTAGACTGTTCGCAAGAAGCCGGTCTCGAGAGCCATCCTGTTCACTTCGCGCAGAGACTGGCCACCTTGCTCGACGTTGTCGTACATCATTTTATCTGCGAGTGATCGAGCGAATTCATACTTCCGGGACGATGCTGGTATGTCGTTGACAAGCTCTAGGACCTGGAAAAAAAAAAAAAAAAAAACAATCAGTTCCACCCAAGAGAGAAAAAAGCTATACTACCTTAGAAGCTCAGAACTAAAAAGAACAATCGACCCCACTTAGCACAGAACTAAAAAGAGGAATCGACAGAAACTACTAAACCACTACAAACACTAAAAAACTCTCTACAAGCTCAAAGTAAGATGCCAAAGACATTAGAAAAGAAATTTCGCTCAAACTAGAACTAGTTTGGAACGACCAAGAACACTAAAAAAATTCTCCAGAGAAACGACCAAAAATTCAGCTCTGATTCTAGTATCAAACAAGGATTTCCCGCTATAGAGCCCAGAGAACCGAGAAACTGACCTGGGAGAGCGCGCGGCCGATGGCACACTTGGCCAGGCCGCCTGCCTGGCCGGACCACACAGTCCGCCGATTCGATCCATCCTCGTCCTCGGCCGAAACAGGAAAAATACTGCCCGTTGTCTTGCTCACGCTATCGATCACGCCAAGAATCCCTGCTGTCGGCAAATGCTGCGGCAAGAAGACAAGCAGCGCCCTCGCGATCCATGCCGCAACCCACAGCACGATCATCGCCATGAACCGGAGCTGTTCCCACAGCCCCCATTTGCTATTGCCGCGCTCCCATTCCACCAGCGCGCCTTTCACCAGCGCGTTCTTCACAGCGACCTGGGAAGCCATCGCCGCCGCCCGGGATTCCGAGATCGAGCAAGAAAAAGACCCGCGATCCCGGCCGAAATATTTCTCGCGGAGATGAGAGCCGCGGCGATCGGAGAGAGAGATTTTCAATCCATGCAGAGAGGATCGAGAAGAGTGGAGGAGTGAGAATCAATCTCGCATGCTCGCCGCGCTCGCCACACGCATCGATGGACCCCAAAAACCCCTGAGCAACGCCGGCCGTTGATTAATACGCGCCACTAGATTCCCGGAAAATATTCCAAGATTCGAGTCACAGGTGAGCCGTTCAATTCCGGCCCACCGCAAAGATTCCATTGTAATTTTAACTTTACACATTCTCTATACACACTTTCGTCTCGTTTGGAGAGAGCGCAAAATTTTGCAAAACTGTCGCGCGTTGTCAGGTCAGTCTTCCTTGATCTAAGCCAAGAAAAAAAAAGAGAGAAAAAAAAGGAGAGTGAGAAGAATCCACGAAGACGAAGAAGAATGAGATTTTCTAAGCTAGCTCGCGATAGAAAGAAAGAACTTGCCTGGTTGCTCGGAGTGCTGCTACTGCCGAGACTGCTACTGCTGCCACTGCCGGTCGTGATTGCCTTGGATTTGGATTTGGCACTACTGGAGTTTGGATGGAAACGCTGCCAAGTATCGGTCAGCAGGCGCCTTCCAGATTCTACCACCACAATCAATCGAACCAAAAACGCCACTATGTTGTTGTAGATGCTGGAAGAAATTAACACTCGTATCAGAAAGTAGTTGCCAAAACTTTCTACCTCAAGCGATGGCGGTTGAGCGCAGTAAAGAATGCGACCAGACCATTGAGTATGTATCTTACAGCTCGAAACACCTATATAAAAGGCGAAGTTGGAAGTGAAAACTCTGGTGGAAAAGGAAATAAAAAAGAGTACCTTTGAGAAGAGATCATCCCAGAGGATCCTCCACATCGATGGTGTCCGAGAGGTTTGCACTGCGGAACTCGCTGTCCATAGCTGAAACGATTGGCTTGTGGCTGTCCAGGACTGCTTCAATAAATTCAGGAGCTCCTGCGAAAAGGAAGTCCATATTGCTGCAGCATACTGTCGAGCATAATCTCCAAGAACAAGAACCACGCGAAAAGCCGGTAGCACAGGCCCCATAATCGAAGACACTGCAGTAACAAGCATCGATGAGTGTTAGTTGCATAACAAATCAATCACCATTAAGCTTAAGTCGCTCACCTAAGTTCGTCACTGTTGTCAGCAGCACCCAGAACGGCCAAGTCACAAAACTTAAGGCGTAAGAAACCGCACACAGCGTGGACGCGAAGAAGCTTTCCAAAACGAGTTGCAGAGATTGCGTCCCTTGAACAAAAGTCGCCCAAAACGGAAGGAAGAAACTCCACAAGAGCTGCAGCGGCTCCATGACGGGTTTCATGACAAGCGAGGCGAGCTGACGCACCGACTTGACGATGAGAAACACCCACGCAAAAGCCTTCTCGTAGTTCTGTAGAACCAGCATCGTCCCCAGGTACTTTAGCCGAGAAACCATCTCCCAGGACTCTATCCATTCGAACAGTGGCCCCAGCATATGACTCGCCGTTGCTTTCAGGACGGGGACGTTCTTGTACAAGTCGTAGAAGCCGATCATGACCGTCACCACCGAAATGAGAAAGTAGATGGTCCTGGCGAGAGGTCGCATCCACGGCCGATATATGTTGCAGAACACTGGATACGACTGCATGAAAATGACCCAGGGGAAAAGCCCCGACTCGAGCATCTTCAGCAGACGTTGGTCCGACGTGATTATGTCTCTGAGCTCGAACGGCAGTAGGGGGTCCGAAAATCTGAACACTACCAGCGCGTCCTTGTAAATGTGAGCCACTGGAACCTCTGGCGAATGTTTTGTGGCTTCGTCTCGACTGCTGCGCAGCTTTCGTCGAGAACAGAACACTGGCGACTGAGTGGATTCATCTGACGGGGAGTATGGGCTGCACGGAAGATCTGTTTCCAGAGTTAAGTCCATTATGTCCTTCTCGGCGTCAGTGACAGTGCTCTCGGATTCGGGTGGCCAGACCTGTCGTACGGGACTGAAAAATCCGCCATCCGCTGCGTATCTATCAACACCATCTTCGTCTACGCATTGTCTCTTGCACCTATCGGCGTCCACAAAAATATCGGCCTGGCATCTTCCCCGTTTACCACTCTGCTTGCTTCCCAGACCGCAGTGCGACCCGTAAAAATCTAACGCGTGCTCGAGACAGTCGAATTCTCTCTTTCGCATTTGTTTCACTTCCAACGAGAGACAAGTATCTGTCTGTTTGAAAACCTTTAGTACGTGATCAAAAGAAGAAAACGAAGAACAACTTACCTGGAGCTCGTTTGTGTAGTTCATGCCTCGGACGTCAGCCCAAGAAACCTCGAAACCCACGCAACCGTGGAACTGCGGGCAGAGAATTCCCGAGTGAACCAGGCTCTTGTAGTGTCGCCGGATGATCCCATAGATCGAGTCCCAGTTGTAGAGGTGTAAGTGTTTGAGCCCAACGTTGATGGAGTCACCACCACTTCCTCCCATCTCCAGCTTATCACTCCTGCTACTCAAACGCTGGTTTGCGAAAGGTGACACTCTCGACTGTGGAGAGAACCAAAGTAGTTCTTCGTCAGCTCCAACGAGAAAGAGAAGAAAAAGAATCTCAGACCTTCGCCACCACGAATGGCCAAAATTCTGTCGGTCTCAAGCCTAGAGATTTGCTCACACTCCATGGTCCATTGTCCACCAAGAACACTAGGCTCGCATTATCGCAGGGCATGAAGAGGAAGAGCTCCGATCGATAAGACTGGATATCCCTGTCACAGCAAACGATGCGACTCCGAAATGCCGGTGGAATTCCCCAACAAACTTACCCGATCTGGAGAGAAACGAGGAGATAGAGATGGTGATGCTCCGGGACGCCGCCGGCGTCACACTGCCGCTCCCGCCGCGCCATGGAGCCGCTAAAACCCTAAGATCCCGCGGCAAGATCATCGATCAGCCTGGAATTCAAGCGTCATTGCCCCGCGGCTGGCAGCTCCGGAGCTCCAGAGCGCCCGGCGATGAGTAGCGCCACTCGAGCGCCTTGTCCCTCGGAGAGCTCATTCTCCTGCGTGTGCCTGACAAGAATTCCGCGGGCTCGACGAACCAGATGCGTCCACGTCGGAGTCCAACGTGTACTAGCCAGCTCGGAGCACTTTAGAGTAAAAGCCCTAGAAAGAATTGCCACGTCACCATGTGAGAAGTAGGGTTTTTTTCATACGGTAGCGATGCTCAAGTTCCTCAAGGGCGTGGTTGGATCTGCCGCTGGCGGGATCAAGGATCTCCCATACAGCATCGGCGATCCCTACGCCGCGAGCTGGGGATCATGGACGCATTGCCAGGGAACATCCAAGGTGCGCTCCATGCTGCTAGATTTGTGAATGTAGATCTGGAAATATTTCACAGGAGGACAATTCCCCCGTGTCGATCTTCTCTTTCACGGCCTCTGGCGCTCAGGATGGTCGGCTAGCGCCAGCGCGCAATGGTGTCAAGCGCCTTAGAACGGTAGCGTGGAGAATTTCGTTCTTTTTGGTTGGAGACTGATTTGGTGCTTCCAGGTGCGGCATCCAAATGTTCTATCCTTCCTCCATAGCACCGAAGTGGAAGGAGTGGAAGGGAAGATCACCATTTACGTTGTGACTGAGCCCGTGATGCCTCTAGCGGAGAAAATCAAGGATATGGGCTTGATAGGCACTCAAAGGTGAGTAATGGTATCCCTCTTGCGTTTTTCTTTTCACGAAGAGCTTCTTGGTTGTTTACAGGGATGAGTATTTCGCCTGGGGATTGCATCAAGTTTCCAAGGCCGTGAGCTTCCTCAACAATGACTGCAAATTGGTAAGCTCTTTGTACTGTTCTTCTAAGAGTTTTGTTTGAGTTTTGTCTTCCAGGTACATGGAAATGTATGTTTATCTGCCGTTGTGGTTACTCCCGCACTGGATTGGAAGCTTCATGGCTTCGACGTGCTTGCGGAGTTTGATAGTGCGAATCCGGAGGCATCTGGACCCATGCTGGTAAGTAGTGCCTTGTATTTCTCACTGATGTAGTTTTGATGGGGTACTTCCTCGTGTGAGCAGCAATATGAATGGTTAGTGGGGAGCCAGTACAAGTCTTTAGAATTTGCCAAAGCCGACTGGGCGTTAATTCGCAAATCTCCTCAATATGCGCTGGATGCGTGGGGTCTAGGTGGGCGTTTCGACTTCATTTGTTTTCGAGAAGTGATGCAAGGTTGCTGTAGGATGCTTGATATACGAGCTATTCTCGAACACAAATCTGGCAAAAACGGAGGACTTACGAAACACAGCACCAATTCCCAAGGTTTTGTGGCGGCCGGAGTGATAGTAGAGTATTAACATTACGTTGCAGAATTTGTTGCCCGATTATCAAAGGTTGCTGAGCTCTCAGCCCTCACGGAGACTAAATCCTTCGAAGTTGATAGAAAACAGCGGTAATATTGTCCAGCACTATTTTATATTTACTCGTTTTGATGCGCAGATTTCTTTCAAAATAAACTTGTGGAAACAATCCAGTTCATGGAGGTCCTGAACCTGAAGGATAGTGTTGAAAAAGACTCGTTTTTTAGAAAGCTGTCAACTCTTGTGGAACAGCTTCCTCGGCAAATAGTTTTGAAAAAGGTACGGCATTTCCCAGCTAGTGCTGGACTCATTTTTTTCACGACCAGATTCTTCCAATGGTGGCTTCAGCTCTGGAGTTTGGGTCCGCAGCAGCTCCTGCGTTAACTCCGTTTTTGAAAATGGGGGCCTGGCTGTCACAAGACGAACTAACATCCAAGGTCATAGACCATACGTATGTGCTCGTACTGCATTTTCTTTTATTTCTTTCAAGTTTTGGATTGGCAACACTGCACCGTCGTTCTGCATTTTCTCCTTATTTGTAAAGCGCCTGACTCTCTTTATTCATAGGTTGTGCCGACTATTGTAAAACTTTTTGCGTCGACCGACCGTGCTATTCGAGCAAGTTTATTGCAAAACATTGATCAGTATGGAAATGCTTTTCCATCTCAACTCTTGGATGAGCAAGTTGAGTTCTGTAGTCACTCGAATCTAAAAACTAAAAATGCCTGCACAGGTTTTTCCGCATTTGGCGACTGGTTTTTCGGACACTTCTGCCTTGCTACGAGAACTAACGTTGAAGTCAATGCTCATTCTTGCACCAAAGGTTTTTTTTTTTTTTTTTTCCCATGTCAAAGACCATTATAACCTTCATTCTGAAAGCAGTTGTCTCAAAGAACCATTACGGGATCTCTGTTGAAACACTTATCGAAATTGCAGGTTCCTTTTTCTCTTCTTTTTTCTTATAGTCTGATTCTTATATGACGCATTTCAGGTTGACGAAGAACCTGCGATACGAACGAACACTACAATTTTACTGGGAAACATTGCCGGCCTTCTTAACGACTCTGTAAGCTCTTCCTTTTGTATTTTCTTCCATTCAAGTTAGATATTTCATGTAGACAAGAAAAAGAGTCTTGATCAACGCGTTCACGGTGAGGGCTCTAAGGGATGGATTTGCTCCTGCAAGGGGTGCTGGTATGCATTTGAGCTCTTTGAGCTCTTTCCTTCTTTAATCAATGTGTTACTGATTTGTTCATTTGATAAGGTATTATGGCCCTCACAGCCACAAGCCAATACTACGATGTGGTAGAGATTGCTACTCGGGTGCTACCCAGCCTTGTTAATTTGACAATCGATGCTGACAGGTTTCAAAAAGTTTTTCATCTTTTATTCTAGTTGCCTCACTATTTGTCAATAATGTCCAGTGACGTGAGGACTAAAGCCTTTGAAGCTACTGAAACATTCTTGCAGCTTGTCAGGAGGCATCACAACAAGGTAAGCATTCTCCACATCGAAAATTGATTAAAAAAATCATCACTTACCAGCAGCTCGAGGATGGAATGAGTCCCAGTGATAACGCTAGTATTCTCCCTGTCGCAACGTCAGGCCTTCTCGGGTACGTCCTTGTAATGCTTATTACTTTTGATAGCTGACTATCTCTTGTCGTCTAAAGCTGGGCTGTGAGCTCTCTCAAGACCAAGGCTCCCGATCTACCGAGCCAAACATCCGGCACTCTTTCAACCGTGTCATCGGAGCCTATCGCCGCCACTGCTGCCGCTGCGCCTTCTGTGGAGCATCACCAGCCAGCACGCCAGCCCAGCACTTCCTTGAGCGAAGATTTCTTCGACAGCGTAGCCGACGACCAAAGAGCGGACGACGAACGAGATGGATGGGACGACATGGAAGACTCGGCAGCTGCCACAGCAACTCCATCGCTGTCGAGAATACAAGCTGCGCAACAGCGTCCCATCGCATCGGCACCTCGCCCGTCCCATGCGAACACAAACGGCCCCGAGCAAACAACCACTGGTAAGAGAGTCTCCAACTTTTTCCTCCGCTGCGTTTCTCATTTCTTCTCTTTGCTTCGCAGGAGCAACGGTTGCTAGACAAGCAAGCAAAACCCAAGTGAGCGATGACGAGGATCCGTGGGCCGAGATCGCTGCGCCACCTCCATCGACGAAACCACGGCCAGTTGTTTCAACTCAGTCGAGAGTAAGGCAGGGACAGCACGTATCTTTGGGGGCCATGGGCTTGGGCGGTGCTGGACGAGGCCGAGGACGAAGCTCAGCAGCGCCCATGAAGCTTGGCGCTCAACGCGTCACAAAACCTCCTCCATAGTGACAAGAGCGCTGGAGTTTTATTCTTTGTACTATAAGAAAGATAAAGATTTTTTCCAAGTGTATGGACATCGTGAAAAAGAAATAATTTCAGTAAGATGCTTTTTAGATTCGTCCAGATAACTTTAAACTTTTTGGATGAGGGGTTTCTTGACAAGGTCAATACAACAAAAGCATTGGCTAGACCGTCAGCTCATTTGGAGGGCACAGTGTGGAGGCATGGACGGGTAAGCTAAGCTCAAGCGCCATATTTTTGCTAGTCAGTCATGGGTTCTTCCTTGTCGAGGTTTGGGATCGACCCAACCCAAGAGAAGAAATCTCTTCGATCTAAAAGCTTTCTTTTGGTTTTCTGTGTGTGATCAGCCAACACAGCGTTAAGACTGTCTCTGCGCAGGAAGCCCAGGCGCTGATGAAAGATGAGGGCTATGGATACTTGGACGTGAGGTATAATTGTGTTCTAAACTTTGATCCTAGCGGAAGTTTTCGTGTTTCTGATTTTGATCTCTCCAACTTATCAGGACTGTTGAGGAGTTTTCTGCGGGACATGTGGAGAACGCTGTGAACATCCCATACAAGATCAAGAGCGGCTTTGGTATGTCTGGCTTTAAATTTTTACTTACTGAGAAGTGGCTGTTTTTCCAGGCATGGCTTCAAACCCAAAGTTTGTGGAAGAAGTTTCAGCCAAGTTTCCAAAAGACACAAAGCTTGTAATTGTAAGGAAGAACTCCTTTTCTTTTCTTTTTTCCTGGCTGCCTGTGAATCTTAACTTCTGTTTCTCAGGCTTGTCAGGGTGGCATGCGATCTGCAGCAGCTGCTAAAGAACTCAAAGCCTTGGTAAATTAAATTCACTTTCTGTGCTCTCTTCTTACATTCTTTTTCTTGGCAGGAATTTGCCAACCTTGTGGACATGGCTCCTGGATTTGGAGGCTGGGCTCGCTCGGGCTTACCTTCTACAAAGTGACACATGAAAAATAGTTGCTCTCTTAAATAATTCTACATCTCGTAGGAATTAATTTACTTGTCTGTTTCAAACAATAATTCTACATCTCGTAGAACGTTATTATCTGTTTTATATAAAATGGACATCAGTGCCCATGAGCATATGGATTTAAAGAGGTGATGACATGGTGTTCTTAGACACATTGTCTTAGCCAGGCGTGGTCAGAGTTCCTAAACACATTGTAGTTAGAAGGTTGCAAAGGCTTTATTCAATTCAAAAATAAATTCTATGCATTTCCAGAGGAGGGAAGTGCATTTTCTTTGGAGATGTGCCCCTTTCCATCCTGATCCATATAAAGGATTTCCCAGGGTGAGAGGATAGTTAAGTGGGAGCATTTAGAAATCAGCAACTCACTCTTTTATTTATGTTTGGAGGCCCTTCTTTTGGTTGCTCCAAAATTTAAGGGTTCTATGATCACATGTGTGACACTGCTCAAGCATTCCATGTTAGGAGTTTGCATCTGGATCGCCAATCAAGTAAGGATGCTGCATGGGCTTGCCACTAGGGTGGTTGAGCACTATTTCCTTCCACATGGTGAGGCACACAAGGGGAGCCATTGAGGCACCACTAGCAAGCGAGCTAACTTTTGTTTGTATGGGAAGTAGAGTTGGACAGCTGCAATTCAACCTGAGAGCCTTCACTCCCCACCCATCATCCTATAAGTAAGAAAGTCCTTCCTCTTTTTGGGACAATAGTTTTTGGCTATTTGTCCCAGTTCAAGTTTAAACATGAGCATGAGTAGAGCTCAAATAAGAGTCTGCATCTAAGCTGGAACTCTAATAAAAAAAGTGGAGCTGGGCACATGAAATTTAATTTCAACTGCCCAACACTCATCTCCTACTATCCTTCTAGAACTCATGGCTGGCCAGGGAGATAAGTACTTTAGGCTTTAATCCCATGTGTCCATGTTTGAGTCTGAACTCGAGTCAGGGATAGAGCCTGAGTCCTAGTCTGATAAAAGAGGAGAAGCTTGATAGCATGTACTTGAGTTGGAACTCTAGCAAGAATTTAGAGACAAACATCTAAGGTGTAACCTTGGCTGCCAACACTCCATCCCTACTATCCTTTTAAAGCTCACAGTTAATTATGCCTCAAGAGACAAATGCTTTAGGCTTTCATCCCATATGTGTCTATATCCAAGCCCAAGCCTAAATCCGAGATGGAGCTCAAGTCTGAATTTGACATGATGCACAAGAGGAGGAGTCTAGAAGCCCATGCCTAATCTTGAATTCTAGTAAGAAATGTGGAGCCAAGCACCCTAGATTTGACCTCAACTCCAACACTCCATCTCTTACTATCCTTCCACTTATTATCAATTTGGGGCTATATTATACTCTTAGAATAAAATGAATTATTTATGATTATTTTGCTACTAGCCTAAAACTAATTTATATAGTAGCTGATAAGTGGTTTTTTTTTTCTTTGTTATATTTCTTATAAATGTGTGAGTGCATGGAATACATATTTGATTAGCCTAAAAACCCTAATTTATATACAAGAGTGAGTCAAAGCAACTATATTAGTAATAATCACAGTATATACTTGAACCTCACATCATCCCCTCTTTGTAAAAGTATAAAAGGCAATTAGGGTTTTTATATTAATGGGCTCGTATTTAGAAGAACATCCAAAGAAGATTGCATATGCATAATTTTTAAAGGATTGACTTATTGAATATTGTGTTAAACCTTATAAATATATGGTTCAACTTGCCAGAACACTTGATACAATCCCTTCCATTGGGCAAGAAACTCTTTAGAAAAACTATATACCATAAACTTAAATTAATACCAAATCATCCACTTTGGATGATATTGTACTAACTCCTATTTAGTCCTACTTAGCTATAGCTACTTACTATATGAGCAATTTGGTGTTAGCCATCTTTTCATAGATTTCTAAACTCTAAACTTAAGGTTTAAATACATTCGTTAGAAACACAAGCAACTAAGTACACCAAGCTTTCAAATTTTTTAATATCTCTTGGTATAACAAAACTTGTTTATGGGGTACTTTAAATCCTAAACCTTGGGTATATTTCTTAGTTTGAAACCTCAAAAGGGAACACTGTGGCATAAGTTTGATATAAATACCCTAACTTTCAACTTCCATTCCAAAAGGAAGGCCCAAGCCCCCAAAGAAGGGATGAAAACTAATTACTCAAGTGGGGCACCACTCCACTTGAGTCAAGAACATTACAATTGATTTTACTTTTAGGAATTTTGGGAATGGGAGTTGCTTTAAAGCATTTTCTTAAAAAGCCTATTTAGCACTTGTCATGTCCCAGGTTACTAACCCTAAGTCCCATCTTTAACATGGTTTGGAAACTTTACTAGAGAGTTCTTTTAAGATTGAATCTTTAGCCTCATTTTCTATATTATAATCTCGGTGTATATAAGTAAAGCATAGTTCTAATAAAGATTAGAGCTTTATATTAATAGTGTATTTCTGAGGCTAAATATTGATGTTAGATTGAGAACTAACTTTACATGAATTATAATGATGTAAACCACTTTCATGAGCTTGCAGTCACTCTCAGACTTATACAATGGATGTAACATTTGTGGTTCTAGAAAACAAAAATATTTAGTCTAATTAAGGGTTGTGAGTGTCAACTCCTTTTCCTTATATTAACTCCATTCCTTCATTAAAGATCTCCAAACCTTTCAATATCATTACTCACTTTCAGCCCATTAAATTTAATTTTTCTTTATAAGTTTTAGATGATAGCGGTGTTAATACAAACTTCATTGATTAAGAGTTTACACTTTCTCATAACATTCTTCTTTGACCAGTATAATATTCAACTTGTGCTCATATAGCATATTTTTACCCTATACCTTATAGTGCATTACCATATAAAGTGGAATTCAACCCTTTCAATATATATACTAAGATTAATGGAGTGGAATTTAAATCTCAGGCCATTGAATGAAGAAATAGAGTTGAACTCTTGAACATATAACTAAAAAGTGAAGAAATAAAAATATAAAGTAACTCAATTTGGCTTCATTTTGTGTATTAATCTTAACATTAGGATTTTGGATGCTTTAAGATTGTTTGATACTATTTTGATATACTAATAGCCTAATACAAAGATATGGGTATTCTATCAACTAGTATGGTATGGAGCTTGGGTTTAGACTCAAATCAAATGTAGAATAAAAAATAAATACATTTAATAAGGAGTTAAATAATATCTCAAATTAATTGACCATACCTTTAACCTATCCATCTATTTATATCCACTCTTAGGTATCTAAGTAGGTAATGCCACCCACACTTGAATTGGGAGCATTAACCATTTGATCTCTTAAGGGAGTTAGAGCCAGTTTTTGAACACTTCACTAAGTTACCTCATTTGTCCATTTATACTTACTTTAACTTTGTATTCCTCAATAGTTATATCATTATCTACCATACAGGTGTAGCCTTTTTAAGTCACACTAACATTTCCTGGCCAAATTGATTCCATTGAAGTCTAACCCCCACACTCTACTTACTAGACTTTTGGACCCCCTCTTCCCTTCCCTTCTTGGGCAACAATCACTATGGGCTTTCACCTTATGACTTATATTAGTATTCGGATTTGGATTCAATCTTGGCTTCCATCTTAAACTCAACCTTGAGTTCCATCTTAGACTCTTTCTTGGACTCAGTTTTGACACTTTCACATGTCACAACATTTGCCATATGTTAGTCCTTCTTATATGCTCATTAAACTTTCACTTATACCACTACTATATTGCACTTTTGCCATGTATTGGTCCTTTTTGTGTCTCTTTCTCTTGTTCACTAATTGTTTCGTACTCATCCTTGAATACTTCTTTAAGAGTTCCACTCCCACTTTTAACTTTCCGAGTTAGAGGTTTTTAGTCCAGACGTGTTACATTTGTTAAAATTTCGCTTTGACCACTGCCATGTAACACCCTTTTAATCTACTTTAGATTTGTGTCTCATATTCATCTCATTATACTCATGCTTTTAAGTTAGTTGTGAATTTCTATTAAAGAAATCCTTTTAACTGTGATTTTACACCACTTTAATTGCTAATTGGTACTTAATATCCAAACCATAAAATGATATTATATATTTGCCATATTTTTATATTTGTTGAGTATATTTAACACTGCTGACTATGGTGGGAATCAAACTTGAAACTTTTACTTATACAATTTGAATTAAAAACTTGCTATACATATGGATAGGCATATAATATTAGTATAGACCTATACCCAAGTTAATTTTTCTCTTTATTATAAATTCAACTTTTCTTCTCTATTATTTTAGTATTTCATAAGTACTCCCCTTCTCTCAACAATGAGCTCTTGACACCATGCAAATATATAGTAGACTAAGGTGTTTTATTTCACTTACGAGTATATACAATTTATAAATATATCTATCTATTTAATTAACTAAAGCCAGATTTTATTTATAAAATCCCTTAAATCTAGATTCATTCTTTTAAATATCAGTAGATAAGTATGTAATGTAACTTCTCCACCTATGATGAAACGACAAGAAAGAGAAAATGCAATCAAGATTTCCTTCAACTCTAGATGAAATTTGTCATTTAGGATCAAACATAAAGCTCATAGCAACAAAGTGCAAAAAAACTTTTAAAAATAAGAAGTTCAAATGAAAAATAAAAACAAGTAAATCATAGATTGATAGGCTAAAATATTAAAGATCAAGTCATAAAAGGATTTTTTTAATGGTATAAACCATGTAATGCTACCACTATCTAAGCCATCACCTCATCATTCTTCACTAATATGATGAAAATAACACTAAACTTTATTTAGCTCTATTTTATATGTTAATGCTAGTGTTGAATATTTGATATTCTAAGGTTATTTTAATGTTGGTCTTCTTATGTTTTTTTGCTCCTTGGTTGTATATTTGGGAGTTCTCCTAAATACGTCTCTTTATTCAGTAGTATAATGTTTTAAAATTCAAATTCCACTTGAATACTCTTGGTACACATGTCCAAATGTTAAGTTTGGCTTCATAGTTATTCTATAGTATTTCACTATAGGGTATAGGGTAAAAACTATATGTATTATATTGATATAAGAGAATTAGTCTCAATAAATACTATTTAGCAAGATTGGGAAACTAATCATGTTGTATACACTAAAGTAAAAATGAACAATGAGGCTAAGAAAGATCTATATGTATAATTGTAATACATATGGTTTTTACCCTTTATCTTATAATGTTTTACCATAGAATAACCATAGAGCTAAATATAAACCCTTAGACACATAGCCAAGGGCAAGAGAGTGTTAAAGCTTTGGGCCACTGAACAAAAGGACAAGACTAAATTCCCAAACATATAGCTAAAAAGTGAAGGGATAAGAGCATAAAAAGATATTAAGATAGTTTTAGAACATCTAACATCTTAATGTCAAAACTAACATGCAAAATAAAGCCAAATAAAATTTTGCATTATTTTAGCATATCAATGGCATAACACAAGAAACATATGCTTTGGGCTTTCATGCAAGCAACCAAAGGGAACGACTCGAGAGATGATCCGTTGGGGTTCGTGCACCCCCTTTTCCAATCGGTTAAGGGTCTTGAGATATTTGGGGTTAAGCGTCCTTGGGTTTGAATAGTACTGGGTTGGGTGACCTCCCGGGAAGTCCAAATTCAAGAGCTTACATTTGGTATCAGAGCGGTCTCGGGTCCGACTCTGTTGGTTGGCTAAGGGAATCACACCACATGTTGATTGACATCTAGCTGGTCCAATTTGCTCCCGCTGGGTTCGACCCGAGGGGTAGGGTGTCAAGTCGCTCTCGGGAGAGCTGCGGCTCTCAGCTTCCGTTCACGAGGGCGTGAACTTGTAGGGAAGCGTGGTGGATTGCAAGCAACCAAAGGGAACGACTCGAGAGACGATCCGTTGGGGTTCAAATATAGAGGGAAAGGGCCCATGAACAAAAGTGCACCCCCTTTTCCAATCGGTTAAGGGTCTTGGGATATTTGGGGTTAAGCGTCCTTGGGTTTGAATAATACTGGGCTGGGTGACCTCCCGGAAAGTCCAAATTCAAGAGCTTACATTTCACTCCAATCTTAGGAGTTAATCTCTAGGACAATCATGAAAATTTACTAAATATGTAGTGGCACTAGATTGCAAATTTAGATATGGGAACAACACTATTATGGTCAAAATAATTTCTATATTCTATAGATATGCCTAACTAGAAAATTTATACACTTTCTATAAATAGCCAATGGGATTGAAATAGAATTTACACATAGGACATAGTAGTGAGGGTTTTTGATGAATACATTAAACTATCATGTAGCAATATTAAAGGATTATAGCTCAATATACATAGGTTTTTGTCATTAACCAGTACAAGACACAATGAGATAAAACGAGTTAAGTATGTTTATGATAAAGCATCTTGAAGCAAATAATTCTTTAAATATTCCCTCTAAAATATATTTTAAGTGTGAGAGAGGATATTTTATTTGGGGGGTTAAAGTTCATTTAAGGGCTAGGCTTAAACCATTATACTATCCTTTAGAAATACGTGAGAAACTCAAATGTCAAACATTATCCCAAAAAATGATAGATGGCAATTACCATAAAATAATTGAATCAATAATACACATCATCCCTAACATTCCTACAAAAGAATTCTGGTTATATGTGAGGATTGGTAGCAAGAGCAAAATGAATTACACCATACACTATAAATGTTACCAACAACTAAATATAATTGTTCAATTGCAACCATATAACATCAATAATTACACTAATTGTTGCTTTAGAGTCAAAGAACGAGAAAGCTACTACTTTATCGTAAAGCTAAATGAAAAAAAGAAAGTACCAAAGAAGAAATTATAAAGCTACAAAAAAAATAATTTAAACAATACAAAAATTAGATTTAAACCAAAAGCACAAATCAAAGCATTTTTTAAGGATAATCAAAGCTACCCTTGGTATCATAGATCTCACAAAGTGTAGATTAATATTTATCACTATTTAATTTTAAATATTTATATTTTATTAACTTTGCAGAACTAGTGTATTATTTTTGATAACTAAATTTATTGTTTGTATGGAAGGAAGATTTACACATTTATATGTGTGTATGTATGAGGCCTACCAACATCTAAAATATTCTTTTGTGATACCTACAAACTTTCAGTAAGTTTAATATTAGAAGAAGAAGTATCATAGGATGCTTCTATATGTAGGAAGAAGTAATTTTTTTTTCTATAAAGAAAGTCAAAACCACACTTACTTAGAAAATTCCAAACTGAAGAATATGTCAAAACTGAATCATCACTTACTTTGTTATCACAGTTTTTATTTTTATTTTTATTTTTATTTTTATTTTTTTTGGGGGGGAATGGGTTCAATGTAATGGATGCAAATATTTCAGAAAAAAAAATTCAGATATCATAAGCAAAATTTGACTTACTGGTGAAGCACGAGAGCAAGAATATGTCAGAATCTTCAATTTAGATAATCTGAGCCCATGCTATATACATGGTCCGGCAGCACCCTCAAGAAAGGAGCGTGAGACCAAAGGATTTCAAAAACATCAAGATGAAATGTATTGTGGTTTTGGTCTCACTTGTCCTTGCTTCCTTAATATGCATCAACGTTTGGGTTCCTAGAATGATAAAATCATCATCATCTCCTGGTTATTACTTTCCTGATCTCGCACAAGATCACGGTTCTACCTGCTGGGAGGCCAGTTACTACGCTATAAACAACGATCCATTCTACAAGTGGGCAATTGGCTCCTCACTTCCAATGGCACTTAAGCTCGACGAGAAAGGCACTCTTGGCTACCAGCGGGCAAGTGTATGGAGAATCTCTGGAATGAAAGATGCCCGATCGAATGGTACAAGCATGTTCAACTCTCCAGATCCCCACGTTCTAGGAGGAGTCCTTCACCATGTAAGCAAAGGTTTGGCTTGGGAGATGTCTATCAACTGGGGGATGAGTGTTCGACTCTGCATCACTTTGCCCAGAACGACTGGCGAGCCGTGCCCTTCACTGCTCCTGTAGTTTGGACAAACAAGCTCCATGCAAATGGTACGGGCTCTTATCCGGTCCTCATGGTGGGCGTTCCGTACAGAAAGGCCTCGTCAGACATGTTTTCGGTGAGCAGCAGCTCCCTGTATTTGCCCTGGGAAGATTACTTGACCAACTTTGCGAGTAACGCTAGAACTCAACTTGGGCTCACGCTTGACAAAGACAAGGGAAACAACGTTAACAAGTATGTGTACCAAGGAAACGTATGTGAAGCATTCAAGCCCATTTTCATCATTCCGGATGTAATATCGTATTTGGGATTTCCAACCCATCAGTGTGGCTGTGATGGGAACGTTTGCATCATTGACAGCAACTTGACGCGGCTGTCAGATTCGGACCAAGGCATATCTCCTTTGAAGCTGAATTCTACAAGCTGTAATAGCAGGACTTCCACTCTTTGGAATCTTGAGGGCATTCCAACGTTCTCTACATACAGCCTCAAACGAAACGGATCATTCACTTTTGAAGTGACATTTAGCTCTGGTTCAGCTGTATACTTTTCAGAGGCGATGAAGGACGTTAACTATGGGATCATAAAGAACGTAAGCTCGTGTGTTCAGGGATGGCTGGAGCAACACCCGGTTGAAAAACCTCTTACAACCATCTCCCAGGACTGTTCCCTTCAAGGCATGGCAAACGTTGATTATTCTCACAGCGGTCAAATGATATTTCGATTCCCACTTGCTGCATCGGGGATGAGAGCGACGTTTGATTATAAAGTTCCCATTGGCAACACACAAGAGGACGTCTACTGTGGCACGGATCAAGGACAAGTAGCACTGAGCCAGAACTTGTGCATGCTAAGCATGACGAAGCTCAAGTCCTCGGGAGAAATGTCAATGCTAGCACAGCAACTGGATGTCTTTGCAAACGTTGCGGACATAAAGAGGTTCGCCCTCAAGGAATGGGAGAAGGGGTCTTCAAAGAGAGCTGAAGTTCTCTTTGAGATCTTGGTGGCGATCTTCACGATCGGGGCCACAATCTGGGGAATGTTTGCCAAGTCATCGGAGAACTTTGAGAAGTCGCTCATCAGATTTGATTGGACAGAGTTTCAACTTTCAGTGCTTAGAACATTTGCACGGGCCTTAATCCTCATTGGAGTGATGATATGGAACACATTCAGCATATTTCAGATGATCAAAGAGGTGGAACTAAAGCGTTGTCTTGCCACCTCTGGAACAATCATCCAGCCGTTGAACGGTATCAGCTTTTTGGTCACCACCACCTCCACTATTGAAGTGATGCCCAGGTGGTCAATCTTATTTTGGGTGTGCTCACTGGAATTTGTTATCTTTGTGGCAGCAGTCGTTCTAATCTTTCATAGAATGCGCAAATCCGACAAGCTTAAGACTGAAGAGATCAACTCGTAATGAATAAATATTTGGTGTGTGTTTGTGGATTATCAGAATATAAATTTAAGGAGAAACTAAATTATTGTAATGTGTAGAGTTCTGGATGCTACGAGTTCTTGCTACTCAACTACGAAGTCTTCTTCTTCTTTTTGTGATTCTTCAACTGAGCCTGGCAAATCCTTCGTCTCGATTCCAAATCGATCGCGATTGAAAGAGGTCATCCAGCATCTCCAGGTCGATCACCAGCATCTAGATGACAACGACTACGCTTCTCTCCTCCGGAAATGCATCGAATTCAAAGCTCTCACCGAGGGCCGCGACCTCCACACCCTCATCTCCAAGGGAGAGTACGGACAGAGCTCCTACCTTTGCAATCTCCTCACCCAGCTGTACGGGAAATGCGGCCACCTCCATGCCGCGAGGGGAATATTCGACTCCCTGGGTGAGAGGAGGAACGTTTATTCCTGGAATATCATGATCACGGCATATGCCCAGAACGGGCGTCTGGAGGAGGCCAAGGAGATCTTTGACCGGTCGCCACAAAGGACCATGGTGACGTATAACGCAATGGTCACGGCATATTCCCAGAACGGGCATCTCCAGCGTGCCAAGGCCTTGTTTGATGGGATGGAGCAGCGAGACATTGTGTCGTGGAACGCCATGCTCGCAGCATATGCCCAGAGCGGGCACGACACCCAGACCGTCGATCTCTTTAAGTCCATGGACATCGACGGCGTCACGCCCAACCACGTGTCGCTCATCTCTGCGCTGGACGCGTGCGGCAGGGTCGGGGAGCTGCGGCTCGCAGACGCACTGTACGACGCGGCGTTGACTCTTGGGTGTACGTGCGACTACAAGGTGTGTACGGCACTGGTCAATGCGTACGGCCGGTGTGGCAGCCCGGGCGATGCCAAGCGGATATTCGACTCCCTGGAGATGGCGAGCAAGAGCGACGAGATCGCAGCCTGGAATGCGCTGCTCTGCGCGTATCTGGTGGGCGAGAACCTCAACGATGCCAAATCGCTCTTCGATTCCATGCCCGGGCGCGATCACATCTCCTGGAACATAATGATGGTCGCGTTTGGGCGAAGTGGATTCCATCGCCAAGCCCTGGATTGCTTCCGGCTAATGGATCTCAATGGAATCGCCCCGGACAGCGCCACTTTCGCGAATCTGCTGGATTCGTGCCCCACACTGGAAGAGGGCAAGACCGTACACGCTTGCGCGGAGGAGAGCGGCTACGCGGCCCATCTGATGGTGGCCACCTCGGTGGTGAACATGTACGGCAAGTGCGGTGACGTGGGCGCTGCCAGGCGGGCCTTTGACGCCATGCTGGAGCGTGACGTGGTGGCGTGGAACGCAATGGTGGCGGCATATTCGCACAACGGTCACGGCCACGAGGCCCTGGAGATCTTCCGTACAATGGATCTCGAGGGGGTGAACCCCAGCGAGAGCACGTTTGTCTCGGCCGTCGATGCGTGTACGGCGGTCGCGGATCGGGCGGTGGGGAGGCTCTTGCACGGAGTTATCGTGGACAGCGGGTACAAACTCCACGGCAAAGTGCTCAACGCACTGGTGACTATGTACGGCAAGTGTGGAGATCTCGTACGGGCAAGGGCAATGTTTGATGGCTTGTCCACAGTAGATCCTATCCTGTGGAATGCGATGATCGGAGCATATGCCCAGTTTGGGCATATGCCCGACGCTCTGGAGCTCTTGAGGGAAATGCTCCAGTGTGGAGCTTCTCCGACCACTGTGACTTTCACGAGCTCTCTGGTGGGTTGTAGCCGGAGTGGGTTCTTCGAGAAGTCGAGGGAATTGTTTCTCGCAATGCAAGACTGTGGATTGGATCCCAATGGCGAGCACTTCCATTGCATGGTTGATCTCTTGTGTCGCGCCGGGAAGCTCCGGGAGGCTCGGGATTTGATCGTTAGCATGCCATTTGAGGCGGATTTCCCTGCGTGGTCGGCTCTTGTCAGTGCTTGTAGCGTTCATGGAGATTCCAAGCTTGGGAGAGAGGTGGCGAATGAAGTGATCTCTTTGGTTCCGGAGGATTCGGGGCTTTATGTCTGTCTCTCCAAGGTCTTTTCCTCCGCGGGCATGCAAGATGAGGTGGCGAGACTAGAGCAAAAGAGAATAGATCTTTTGCTCAAATCAAAGTAAGGCCTTAGGAGTGTTATAGAATGCTGTTCTAAAGAGTGCTCGAGAGAGAGCAGCCATTAAGACTTTGCAACTATGATTCGCCACTGTGCCGACTTTGGCAAAGGGTCCCTGGATACACAGCCAGATCGAAAGGGAGAACGTTTTCCTGGCAAATCTGCTCGGCCATATGTATGGAAAATGCTGTAGCACTAGTGATGCCAAGCGAGCGTTCGACACCATCGACGCCAAGAACGTTTTCTCGTGGTCTTCAATGGTGATGCATATGGGCATATGGGCATCTAAACTTATCTTTGACAACATGCCGGTTCGAGATATTGCTTCATGGAATACAGTGCTTGGTTCATATGCACACGTTGACAATGCACCGGATCCAAACTTCTTGTCCTAATTACGGCTTATGCCGAAAGTGGGTATATGTCCAGCGTAAAGCATATGTTTGATTCCATGTCACCCCGAAATGCAATCGCAATGCTTGCTGGATATGCAAGACTAGTGCGAAGAAGTAAGGCTTTCGTCAAAGACGAAGTTTCTTTGTGTTGTATAATCAGATGAAGAGCCAGAATAAGGAGGCATGTTGGTCTCTCGATGATTCTTCCGAAAGATGCCCCAGCATGACACTATAACAGTGACGGCAATTCGGCATTTGTTGCGAGGGACAACCTTGTTTGAGCCAGAAAGGAATGGCGATGACTTTGAGAGCTCAGTGGAGTTAGTCTGCTAGCCGAGCACTCGACCAAGAACAGGAACTCGAACCGGCTGGAATGGATCAAGTCCAGAGTCGAAGAGACATCCTCCTGGAAAACCAGCATCAGTGTGAGTGTAAGCATTGTCCGAAAGAACTTACGCTGCCATGCAAAGCTTTGATCTTCATATGCGGCAAGCTGACTCCTGGAACGCTCAAAGGAACATAATCCGTTGCCTCTCTGGGGAGGCCTCCTCGACGTTATCCCCCCGGAACAAGTGCTACTTTAGTGTATCTGGAAAGAAGCAGCGATCCTAGTGATGGAAAAAAAAAATCAAAGAAAAACAAAGTTGGTCAAGGAATTTGAGACAAGGTACCTAGCATATCATGGATCGTCCCATAGCCGCTGGAATTTAAAATTTCTCAACGCGATCTGGAGATAGAAAATAAAGAGTGAGAAACAATAAATTTGTTTTTTCACTCAAATGGTCTTCTTTCCATCTCATACGTTTCGAGAAGCGTGGAGCGTCAAGTACCGCAGACACCTTCCTTGCGAGATTATGTACGTAGTGCATTTTTCCCTCCCAAGAACCCTAAAAATCTGATTTAAACCCGATTTTGGCGCCAAAAAGAAAAGGGTAGAGGTCTAGGTTGCATGCCGGTGCGCAGCGGCGGGGCGATTCCAAGCAAGTCTCTCGCCAGTGGAATCAACAGGTGCGTGATGTAGCGGATGTGAGGCGATTCGACAATCTTTTAGCCGAGGATCGAGCAGTCGGTCAGGTCAGGTCGGCGCAGGCGAATTTCATGACTGTCGTGGTGAACGAGCTGGAGCGCTCGATGAGCTTGCAAGAAGAGGGCTTTAGAGCAGGGATTAAGCTTCTTTACGTGGTGAGAGCACTTCTCCAAAATACCAGTGGCTAATGTTGATTTGCTACTGGTGCTGGATAGGCCGCGCTTGGATCCTGTGATAATGAATAGGTTCTTAGTCGAAGGCGAGTCTACTGGAATACCTCTAGCAGTGGTGCTCAGTAAGGCGGATCTTGTTACTCAGGAGGTACCCGTTTTATTTCTTTTGCAAAGCTGATAGAAGGATCATCTTTAGTTTTCAGATGAAAGATAGCTGGGAGAAGCAGCTGATGGAGTCGGGATATAAACTATACATATGCAGTGTAGAGACTGGTATGGGGCTTCATGAAGATAAAACATCAGCTGTTTTTGGCCCAAGTGGAGTCCGAAAATCGAGCTTGATCAACTTTCTACGTGGAAAATCTTGCCTTCCACCAGATGACATCCAGGTCTGTATACCTTCGAAGTTCGTCTGAAACTAACTTGTCGCGTGTACAGGCACTAGACGAAGTCGACAATGAAGTCATTCGCGGTCGACACACGATGCGGCACATTTCTCTTGCATCTGCCATTATGCTCGCTGACACTCCAGGTTTCAGCTATCCCAGCTTGTCAATGGTGACAAGGAACTCATTAGCATTGCTTTTCCCCCAGGTATTTTTTGTCAGCTTCTTCTTATCGCGATTGTGAGCATAGCTGTGGTCTCAGCTTTTACTTCTCAGCTAGACAGGTAAAGGTGACTTACACTTTTTCTTTTCGTCTTTTCTATTGTCTAGGATCAAGGCCTGGATACAATAGCCGAAGGCTCAAGATATCAACGAAGGAAGAGCAATGCCTTATTTCAAGTGCCGATAAATCCGTACAGGAAATGGACAGGCTTATCGACGAGATTGACTGCAAGTCATGTCCGCGGGTGGCCTACGGGAGTTTAGCCTCACACGAGCAGCAAAGCAGCAGCAACATCAACCTGACAACGCCGCTGAACCCCCCGTGTCTGGACAAGGGCATGTCTCTCCACTCTCGTCAGGGTGGTCGCAGAGCATTCGGTTGGCTTGGTCGTGCTGATGATCTGGAAGCACAGGCTTGACAGGCACTGCAAGGCTTGCCTCAAAAGTATACATACAAGGAGCTGGCGAGTGGGAACCTCGCTTCGAGTAAAGAACGGATGCTTCAGAGGCGTATTGGATGTTAGAAACTTGGACAGCCTTTTTTTGGGAGAAGCTTGCGAATTCTCCAGAGCTACCTGTAAAACAAAAACTCAGCACGAGGTCTCGATCTCCCCGGTAAGCTGTAGGAGCTGCTGCGTCGCGTGCTTACTGAACTGGGAGAAAAAAAAGGAGAAGAAAGGAAAGAAACAGAACACTCTCCATGAAAACTGTGCAAGCCAATGAACGAGAGAGGAAGAGTAGCTCTGGACCTCGGGCCTGCTCCAGCTTAAAAAGCCGCTGGAACGTAAAGAGAAGCTCTTCGCCTTCACTGCAATGACGACCGACCTTATGTGTTTGTTTACTCAGCCAATTGGAGTTTCGGGCAGACGAAGACACATGAACCATGCAGAGAAAGGGCAGTGTGGTATGTGAGTGTCTTTTCAGGCTCTGCTTTCTTTACTTCCTGGTGGGTCGCATCTTGAGTCTGGAAGAGTGGTCGTCTAGCAACAACAGAGATTCATGGCCATGGACAAGGTAGCCAACATCGAAAGCCGTTACCTCGTGAAGAGCCTAAGTATCAACTCCAGGGAAATACAGGCAAAACACAGATGGTGATAAGAACATTCCACAGTCTCAGGTGCTTGATCTCAGGCAACTCTTGAAGTTGAAAATAACTTGCGAGTTTTCTTTTCCCACGATAATTACAGCTTTGCAGTTAGATTTAGGAACTGGAGCACAGTGGATTCAGTTAAACGTATCCATTGCCAAAGCATAAATGAGATGTTAGACCTTTTCTCGTAGTAGAAACACGCCCAGCGTAACAAGAAGGGAAGGAAACCTGTTGAGTACAAGCACAAGGAAAAAAGCAAACCGCTGATTGTCATACCTCTTCGTCATGGTGATTGTTCTGCACATTTAAGACGTTCGCAGGAAGCAGCAAATAATTCGGCCTCATCTGGGTGTCAGCACACGAGCAGTTCATTGTCGTAATAAATGAGGCTCCTCATTCACCGCAAACAAGTCAATGTTCTTGCTTAGACCGTGTGACAAGGAACCCTCCAAAGACTTTGCATGCCATCTGAAATGATCTGACTGTGTATCCAGCGACCTTTTGCCAAGTCCTTCGATTTGGCACAGTGACGAATCAATGGGGTGGCTGGCTGCTCTCTCGAGATCATCATCTCCGCTTACGCCCGGGCCGGGCACCTCCAAACCGCCGAGGACGTCTTCTCGGACGGCAATAGGTTTACACTACTACTACATTCTTGCCGAGGAAAAGACCTTCGATAAGAGAGCTCGTCAAACTTCCGCAATAAAGAGGATTATCTACAAAACAAAATTATGCAAATTGCAAATACCTTAGTGACAAGCTTATCAAGAGTCCCATCAGCTTTCACGTGATTATGATATTTCCAAAGTCGTCACGCTGCACTCCTATCCCTTCGAACATAATTCTCACCTCCTCATCTCTCCATGAGCAGGGATGATCGTGTTCCATGCGACTGTGTTGGGCATGAGCTTGAAGATGCCCTTTGCCTCAGAGAATATTGCCTGATCGAGGTAAACCCATCATCCTGTTGAAGACGTCCTGTGCATCGCTGATTTCTCCAGCCTTTATGTCAAACAATGGCGTGCAAGAAGCCACACTTGAGTTTTCATCCTGTGCACCATCGCCTTGGCTGTCTCAAGATCCCACTCTCGGCGATCATCCCCAGAGGTCCACAGCCGGATCCTTTGCCAGCCTGAACACCTCCTTGGCCTTGTCCATAAGCACCCTCTGGGTATACGTCGATGCGTGTGGAATGCAATGACTGGAGCATATGCCCAGATTGGGCATATGCTCGATGCTCTAGTACAAGTGATGCCAAGCGAGCCAAGAACGTTTTATTGTGTGGAGAGAATTTTGTTTTAAAAGTAAACATTTAATATTTATGAAAAGATAATAACTACAATTCAAGAACAAAGCCAAGAGGGAAAATAATAGTACTATGTCCGTCTCAATCTCAACATCAACAAGTAATCACAAAAACCACTGAGTGGCAAAAATCAAAACTAAAAGCATATACTGTTGCATGGATTGGTTCATATGCATGTTGCTGCAAGATTCTCTTTGATCCTAACCCTTGTTATGGACAACAGCATATGTTTGATTCCATGTTGCCAGACTCGGCATGACACTATATCGCCAACTGCAAGGGCCAGTCTTCTTTGGTATGCCCTATCGCTGTCACCAAGGCATTCCAAGTCGCTATACTCCACTTAGAACAAGCCTCGTCCGACTTCAAGCCGCTCACATTGAGCATCGAGCACAGTCCTTGTCAAAGTAGCGTTTTGTGTCTAGAAGACGATTCTCAGCATTATCTTGCTGAGAGCTCTGAATTTCCCTACTCCACAGCCCCCAAGAGAGAGCATCGTCGCCCAGATCCACGCCGATGGCTGTTCTTCGCGTGTCGCCTCGCACCCATTCTGCCCTGCTCATGAAAAGCCTTGTATTGTGCTTGTTTGCATGCTCGTAAGTCCCATTCTCTTGTTTGGTTTCTCTTTAATGTTCTCCAGACCGAATCAATGAAGCCAAGCAAAGTGTAACCACAAGTTGACTCGGCTTTCTAATGCTTCTGGTGGGCCAAATCTTTAGCGCAACGTTCGAGTTTTCAGACGTCCATAAAACACAAAACCAATGAAGAGTCTAGCAAATGAAATAAAAGGAAGAGATAGAGATTCTTTCATGACTGCAAGCTGTATGTCGTCTATGGATGCTATGCTTTCTGGTGGAGAATGTGGCTGCTTCTATTCCAATAGCATTTGGATCTTTGCTTTTCGGGCTAGTGTTTCTTTTGCAGTGTACCCCTCTCATTTTAACCTTGAATTTCGCTTGGAAGCACAGTTCCTCAGTTATTTCATGCGAATGTACACACAAAAAAAGTAACTGAAAAATACAAATTAGATTGCAATGTTGAGGTTGTAGTCGCTAGGAACGAGATCCCATTGAGCTGCTGGAGAAGTGTTTCTGAAGTGGCAAGGCGAGGCTCACAAGCTTTATGAACACGTCACACCCACGAGCACAAACACTCCCATCTTAAACAATGGAAGTCCCACAACTTTGGTGACCTTTTACGATCCTAATAGTAATCCTTGATCTCTCTGCCGAAGTGCTCTCCCTTCTTTACAAACCTATGCGTCTGCTCTTAAAGCTTGTGCCGCCCAAGGTCAGGTGGCAAGGTGGCGCAGAGGATTTTCTAATGATGCCTGGAGGAATTTGCTATCGGGCATCCGCAGTTGTGACCCAAGAGGATCATGGAATGACAGCGTAGGTAGTATATAAGCTAGTGTTTGAGAATTCGTGAGGCAGGCTGGTGCTCCTTAGGAGTTCGAATTCCCCAAGCTGGGATGTCTTTGAGAGTAGATACGAGAGAGAGATCATCTTGAGGCTTTCTGTCATCTGTATAAGTGGCTCGAGTTGGTTGTTGAGATTAGAGTGAATTGACCTGAATTTCATGGAGATTGTCGTGCAAATTTGAGAGCGTTCGCAGGAAGCAGCAAATAGTTCGGCCTCAGCCTGTGCACAGCGTACAAGAAGTCTGAAGCAGTTCATCTTGCAATAACACCACCAAAGCAGCGGTTGCTCGTTCTCCGGAAACAAGTCAATGTTCTTAGACCGCAGGAAGAGATCCTGGTATAACATCGAAGTTGTAGTTGTTCTCGCTCTTCATTTCCATGGTCTTTCCCTTCTGCAATAGAGTCTTGTGTATCCCGCGTTGCATGGCTGTGGTTCGATCCACCAACGATGACGCCTCCTCTTCCAGCAAGCTCATGACAGAAGCATTAGCCAAGTCAACTAGTGGTTTCACTTTGTTTGACTTCCTTGATCTGAGAGATTGTGTTTTTGGTCACCAAGTTCCATGCGGGCATAGTGACAAGGAAAAGCTTCGCTTCCTCCAAAGACTTGGCATGCCCAATCGCTGCCAACAAGGCATTCCAAGTCACTATGCTCCGCTCGGGCATCTCCACAAACAAGTCTTGTGCAATCTCAAGCCGCTCGGATTGAGCATATGAAACGACGAGCACAGTCCACGGCACAAGATTCCATGCTGGCATCTTGTCAAAGTAGCTCTTTGCCTTGTCTAGAAGACGATTCTCGGCATATCCCTGGAGCAATGCCGTCCATGAGAAGACGTTCCTCTCCGGCATATTCTCGAACAAGGCACACGCCTCTCTGTCATTGCCCCTCGCGGCAAATGCCGAAACCATTGCAGTAGCTGATATAGTGTCATGCTGGGGCATCTTTCGAAACAATCCTCAAGATGCTAAGATACCTCCGAGTCTTGCATATCCAGCAAGCATTGATGTCCATGCAATTGCATTGCGAAGTGACATAGAATCAAACATATGCTTCGCGGTAGACATATACCCACTTTGAGCATATGCTGTAAGCATTGTCGTCCACGAAACAATGTTGGGATTTGGAATCGAATCAAAAAGAATCTTTGCCTCGTCTACATGCCCGTGTTGTGCGTACGCTCCAAGCATTGTATTCCACGCAACAGTATCCCGATCGGGCATCTCGTCAAATATAAGCTTAGCATCTTGCAGATACCCGTATATGCAGTCATCATAACTGCCCACGAGAAAACGTTCTTGGCGTCGATGGCGTCAAACACTTGCTTGGCATCATTTGGGCTACCGCATTTTCCATACATCTGCACGAGCAAATTGACCAGGAAGACGTTCTCTCTGTATTCCATTTGATCTGAAATGATCTGGCTGTGTATCCAGCGACCCTTTGCCAAGTCCTTGGATTTGGCACAGTGGCGAATCACGGTTGCGAAGTCTTCAATGGCGTGGCTGGCTGCTCTCTTGAGAACGGCATTCTACACTACTGGTTTTATAAACGACTTATTCTCTTTTGCCCTCTTGGATAAAAAAATTGATCATAGATCACGATACTGAAGTAATGTGCTATTGCTGCGTTGAAAGACGCAATCATCCCTGGATATAGTTCGTAAACCACACACATTATGTGGGGCTGGCCTTTTTGTGCTCATAGTCTCAAGCTGTTCGCCGCAAAATTCGTAGGAGTGGATCTACTTTCTATTTCTCTTGAGCTCTGCTGTGGAGGGTGATGAGATTGTTATTTGGCTCGGACTGATATCAGAGGTCGTTAAAACTCCTCAGGCACCAGGAGGAAACAAAACTTCACTCCACCACTGTGCTCCATGCCCTGGTCGGGAATCTTCAAAAACACCCGGTGGTGGGCTGAGAAATTCTCTTAAATCCACATTCATGCAACAAGAGTTATCATATATGGTTAGAAGAGAACATTGAGCAGCATAGCATAGAAGCTATGGCAATGCCACGGCCTACTTGTACGAGGAAGAAAAAGGGCGCGGCGAATGCAATCAAGCACGAGAGCTGGCTGTAAGTAACTTCTATTCCAAAGACAGTAGCCCGGATGCTTGGAACCGTTGCTTTCAAATACAATAGATAAAGACTGCTTAATGAAAGCAAGCTGTATGCCTTAGAAAAGCAAAAACTATACACTTTCCAGATACCAAAAGCATGTAACACATGAGAAGATACTCTACACAGCATGAAATTGAGTGGGTTGACACTTTTTACTTACTTTCATTTTAATCAGTTTCTCTTTTTCTTGAGCTCTATCTATATCCAAATGTTGCGGCACTCATCAAAGAATACATATTAATTATATAAACATGCATGATTTAAGCTGGTACAGTTACCTCTTCTTTTCTTTCCACGTAGCGCATGCGAACGTACACACCGAAAGGTACTGTGGCAAGCACAAAGATTGCAAACGAGCACGCTGCAAAGAAGATAATCCAAGATGGAGTGACTTGAACTGTTGAAGTTGTAGTCACCAAGAACAAGGCCCCCTGCTGCTGCTGAAGTAGTGTTTTCGAGGTGGCAAGCCGGGGCTCACTTCCCACAGCATTCAAGCTGACAAACACGTTAAACATGTTCCACACGATCACACCCAAGAGTAGAAAACCCCGAATTCCCGTCTTAAACAGTGGAAGTCCTATTGTCGCTTGCACAACTCTGGTGAAATTGCCTGTGTGCTTCAAGATCAACGCCTCCACCTCTTGCAAATCCCTGTTGAACATCCCCCAGATGGTCACAAGGATGGTCACCACCGCTGTGACAATCCCAACAGTTATGTCCGATCTCTGCGACGAAGTGCTCTCCCATTCCTTCTTCATGAACCTTTGCACGTCCGTTAGAGACTCCCTCAAGCGCTTCTCCAGAACTTGCATGTTTAGATCCTCCAAGCTTACCGTGCACAGCTTGTCCGCCATCTTTGACTGGCCTTCGTCCATGCCACACAAGAAGTTGTCGTCCTCGTCGTCTGGAACGTCGCTATTTAAGGTGTCCACGAGATCTTTAAACATTTCCCCATTTACGAGTCTTTTTTGAAAGATAGGGCTCACGGCAACAATTGGACTTTTCAAGCACTCCTGCAGATCTGACACTAGTGTGTCATCGCTCGGAGCCTTCTTCTGGATCGTGTCCTCGGTGCAAGAAACGAAATCTTTGAGTATCTGGTTGGGACCACGGATTGCCTCCATGAAGTTTGTGATGAAATTCACCTCGAGTAGTATCGATGTCTCCCATCTCGGGCTGTAAGAGTAGAAGCTGGTTCTATTCTCTTCCAAAGGAAACCTATCGTAATCCCAAAACGAATTGCCCTGGCCACACCCGGAGGCATTTAGTTTCAGAGGAAAAATATCATCCTCATTCGAAGCTGTCCCAGTGAAGTCCAGACCCACAAGGCAAAGGTTACCATCGCAAGCGCACTGGAAGCTTGGATAACCCATGTAAGAAACCACGTCCGGGGTGACGAGGATCGGGGAGGCCCTGTTGCAAACCTGGCCTTCGTAGACGTAGTTCTTGATTCCTTTGCCAGAGCTTTTGAGCTTCAATCCAGCACTGGTTCTAGCGTTGCTCACAAAGTTCGTCAAATACACCGCACTATTGTCCAGATACAAAGCGCTGCTCTCCACGGCATATGGTTCCTGTGAAGCCTTCCGATACGGAACGCCAACCAAGAGCGCTGCATATGATCCAAGAGCGGTCTGGACGATCGGCGTTGTGTAGAGACAGGACTCCTCGATGAGATCTTGGATGTCGAAACAAGCTCTTACACTCATCCCCCAGTAGACTGTCATCTTCCACACCAGAGTCCTGCTTCTTTTGACAAGCTCTCCTCCAAGAATGTGGGGATCTGGCGAGCTATACAAGGACCTCTCATTTGTAGAGGTGATATTGCCCGAAACACGCCAGATGCTGGCCCTCTGGTATGCAAGCGTTCCCCTCAGCGAGGCGTTAAGAGTATCCGGGACTGAGGAATCAGAGACCCACTGGTAGAATGGATCGGAGCTTGTGGCAAAGACGGTGGCTTCCCAGCACGTAGAACACTTGTCCTCCTTGATGATATCCGGGTAGTAATCCCCTGGAGGTGGCTTGCTCATCTTTGGAACCGCGAAGATGGCAGTGAGCAGAAGTGTCGCGACGAAAGTTGCAAATGCGGTGCCAATCAAAAGCGCTCCAGTGAGTTTCTCCCTTGGATTCAACATCAGTTTAGGTACGCCTTGTGACTCCGCCATAGCTCTAATGTTCTCTGCTCAAATAGATTATGCGGTGGATACCCGCTGGAATAGAAGTTTATATAGAAAGGTTACTAACTTTTTTGTAAGTAAGTGGCGAATAAAGTGATTAATCCCTTTGCATAGTTGCAGTACGTGAAAATTCTTTGTATGAACGTTGATTGATTGATTGAATTGATTGACAACAACAACGAACGACGATGGAAAATTATGCCTATTCTACATGATCTTTCCCCTCCTGTAATAACAATAAGTATTGATCATACAAGCTGTGATCTTATATAAAACTGGGTACAAATACTGTATTAATGAACATAAAGGTACCACTATAAAACATATAATGGATCAATTCTGGTCGTCGTCGCGGACGGGCACGAATGTGCTCCCTCAGTTGCCTCCCTATGAGGTATTTCTCACCATATTTATTTAAAGCTAGCTAAAAAAATATAAATTCTAGCGTTCCATCCCGAGCACATTTCCCTCCCGCCGAGAGATCCAAGGTCCCAGTCCGTGGATTCCTACTGTCGCAGCTTCCAGTTTAGCGTTGCGTCTGGAAACCTCTTGAGCTGGAGAGTCCCTGCCGAGTGTGTTCCCTACGTCCGGAGCTACACCACCGGGCCACAGTACCGACGTCCAAGCTGCAACGAGCTTGGCATTCCAGCAAGCCCAGACTTTCTGCGCCAGGCCGGCATTGATGCGTGGCTGTTTGATGTCGATGGTACTCTCCTCTCAACCACGCCTTACTTTGCTACAAAGCAGTTCGGGTAACGTCTGGATCTATCTCTTCCTTCCCTGTTGAAAGTTAAAACTTTGCAGAGCTGGGAGCTACCACGACACTGACTTTAACTTGTGGGCCGCCAGAGGCGTCCCGGCGATCGCTCCAGTGAGGACGCTTCTCAGAACGAACTGGACAGTGTTCCTCGTGTCCACACGCCCATAGTCACTGCGGCGTGCGACTGTGAGGAACTTACTCCGGGCGGGCTACAGAGGCTGGAAGACGCTCTTCATGAGGTTTGTGAGCTTTAGATAACGTTGGCTAGCCTGTCATGACACCAAATGCTACTCTTGCTAGACGACCACTCTTCCAGACTCAAGACGAGAACCTTGTTGGAAAAAGGAAAGCAAACAAACTGTCCAGGGGTTTGGCCTGGGTATGACACCAAGGGAGCAACGAGCAACAAGAAAGACACAGGTGGTGACAAGAGCATTCCACAGTCTCTGGTGCCTGATCTCTCGGGTAACAAATAAAACTCAAGCAATACAATGCAAGAAACATACCTCAATAATAATGCAGATTTGGATTGTTAGAAAAAGAGTAATAATTGAAACTAGTACGTCTTTCTTTCACCACGATCACCACGATGGACACAGATATAGTTTTATCCGTTTACATGTTGGCTTTCACGTTGAATTTCGTTGCAATCTTCTGACCAAGCATACGATCCGCCTGCACACTTTCATGGTTGAGTTTGATCACATGTTGTATTTTCTTTATTGTCTAACCTGAGACCAGTAAGAGAGCCAGATGCTACGGATTTCGTGGGTGACGCGCGGGTCGGACAGAGCATCCAGAACTCTCGCAATGAAACGCTCTTGCCTGGAAGAGGAGCAGAGATTCAGTTAAAACATGATTAGCTGAGAGAGAGGTTTGAGATCTTGCCTGTCACCAGGTCCGGAGCGGAACGTTGCTCCTGGCTGAGCAAAGTTATTTTCCTTTTCAATCATCACCTACAAGAGAATGCCAAAGCATAAAATGAGAAGCTGAAAGGTAGACTAAACAAACCTCTTCTCGTCGACCACCGAGAGGGTGGCAAGGATCAAAATGGGAAGGGAAATAGTTCACCTGCAAACACAGAATATAGAACGTAAAAGCAAGAGCGTTGCTTGTCATACCACCTCGTGATGGTTGTTGTTATGAGCACACTTGGGAGCGTTCGCAGGAAGCAGCAAATAGTTCGGCCTCAGCCTGTGCACAGCGTAGAGATCCTGGTATAACATCGAAGTTGTAGTTGTTCTCGCTCTTCATTTCCATGGTCTTTCCCTTCTGCAATAGAGTCTTGTGTATCCCGCGTTGCATGGCTGTGGTTCGATCCACCAACGATGACGCCTCCTCTTCCAGCAAGCTCATGACAGAAGCATTAGCCAAGTCAACTAGTGGTTTCACTTTGTTTGACTTCCTTGATCTGAGAGATTGTGTTTTTGGTCACCAAGTTCCATGCGGGCATAGTGACAAGGAAAAGCTTCGCTTCCTCCAAAGACTTGGCATGCCCAATCGCTGCCAACAAGGCATTCCAAGTCACTATGCTCCGCTCGGGCATCTCCACAAACAAGTCTTGTGCAATCTCAAGCCGCTCGGATTGAGCATATGAAACGACGAGCACAGTCCACGGCACAAGATTCCATGCTGGCATCTTGTCAAAGTAGCTCTTTGCCTTGTCTAGAAGACGATTCTCGGCATATCCCTGGAGCAACGCCGTCCATGAGAAGACGTTCCTCTCTGGCATATTCTCGAACAAGGCACATGCCTCTCTGTCATTGCCCGTCGCGGCAAATGCCGAAATCATTGCAGTAGCTGATATCGTGTCACTGGGGTATCTTTCGAAAACATCCTCAAAATGTTAAGATACCTCCGAGTCTTGCATATCCAGCAAGCATTCATTTCCATGCAATTGCATTGCGAGGTGACATAGAATCAAACATATGCTTCGCGCTAGACATATACCCGTTTTGGGCATATGCTGTAAGCATTGTCGTCCACGACACAAAGTTGAGATTTGCAATCAAACAAAAAAGAATCTTTTTCCCGTCTACAATGCCATGCTGTGCGTACGCTCCAAGCATTGTATTCCATGCAACAGTATCCCGATCGGGCATCTCGTCAAATATAAGCTTAGCATCTTGCAGATACCCGTTTTGGGTATATGCAGCATCATAACGGCCCACGAGAAAACGTTCTCGTCAAACACTCGCTTGGCATCATTCGGGCTACCGCATTTGCCATACATCTGGACGAGTAAATTGGCCAGGAAGACGTTCTCTCTGTATTCCTTTTGATCTGAAATTATCTGGCTGTGTATCCAGTTGTTGTACAGGCACTCATTCGCGTAAGTGAGGTGTCGTAACGGACTGGATCCGGAAGACACACGATGCGGCACGTTTCTCTTGCATCTGCCATTTAGAGGGGCTATGCTCGCTGATACTCCAGGTTTCAGCTATCCCAGCTTGTCAATGGTGAGAAGGAACTCTCCTTCTCTAGCATTGCTTTTCCCCAAGGTATTTTTTGTCAGCTTCTTCTTATCGCAATTGTGAGCATAGCTGGATCAGCTGGTCTCAACCGAAGGTTCAAGATATCAACGAAGGAAGAGCCATGCCTTATCGATAAATCCGTACAGGAAATGGACAGGCTTATCGACGAGATTGACTGCAAGTCATATCCGCGGGTGGCCTCCGGGAGTTTAGTCTCACACGAACAGCAAAGCAGCAGCAACATCAACCTGACAACGCCGCTGAACCTCCGGTGTCTGGACAGGGTCATGACTCTCCACTCTCGTCGGGGTGGTCGCAGAGCATTCGCTTGGCTTGGTGATCTGGAAGCACAGGCTTGACAGGCACTGCAAGGCTTGGCTCAAAAGTATACATACAAGGAGCTGGCGAGTGGGAACCTCGCTTCGAGTAAAGAACGGATGCTTCAGCGGATGCTTCAGAGGCGTATTGGATGTTAGAAACTTCGACAGCCTTTTTTTGGGAGAAGTTTGCGATTTCTCAAGAGCTAACGTAAAGAGAAGCTCTTCGCCTTCACTGCAATGACGACCGACCTTATGTGTTTGTTTACTCAGCCAATTGGACTTTTGGGCAGACGAAGACCCATGAACCATGCAGAGAAAGGGCAGTGTGGTATGTGAGTGTCTTTTCAGGCTCTTTGGGTGCTCGTACTATGGACACGGACGAAACCAAGAAGGCGATGCTTTGCTTCTTACTCGGATTTAGCCCTGGACATTTGTTTGCTTTCTTTACTTCCTGGTGGGTTGCATCTTGAGTCTGGAAGACTGGTCGTCTAGCAGCAACACAGATTCATGGCCATGGACAAGGTAGCCAACATCGAAAGCCGTTACCTCGTGAAGAGCCTAAGTATCGCAAAACACAGGTGGTGATAAGAACATTCCACAGTCTCAGGTGCCCGATCTCAGGCAACTCTTGAAGTTGAAATGCTTCCAGGCAATAAATTGTGAGTTTTCTTTTCCCACGATAATTACAGCTTTGCAGTTAGATTTAGGAACTGGAGCACAGTGGATTCAGTTAAACGTATCCATTGCCAAAGCATAAATGAGATGTTAGACCTTTTCTCGTAGTAGAAACACGCCCAGCGTAACGAGAAGGGAAGGAAACCTGTTGAGTACAAGCACAAGGAAAAAAGCAAACCGCTGATTGTCATACCTCTTCGTCATGGTGATTGCAGCAAATAATTCGGCCTCATCTGGGTGTCAGCACACGAGCAGTTCATCGTCGTAATAAATGAGGCTCCTCATTCACCGCAAACAAGTCAATGTTCTTGCTTAGACCGTGTGACAAGGATCCCTCCAAAGACTTTGCATGCCATCTGAAATGATCTGACTGTGTATCCAGCGACCTTTTGCCAAGTCCTTCGATTTGGCACAGTGACGAATCAATGGGGTGGCTGGCTGCTCTCTTGAGATCATCATCTCCGTTTACGCCCAGGCCGGGCACCTCCAAGCCGCCGAGGACGTCTTCTAGGACAGCAATAGGTTTACACTACTACGACATTCCTGCCAAGGAAAAGACCTTGGATAAGAGAGCTCGTCAAACTTCCGCAATAGAGAGGATTATCTACAAAATAAAATTATGCAAATTGCAAATACCTTAGTGACAAGCTTATCAAGAGTGCCATCAGCTTTCACGTGATTATGATTTCCAAAGTCGTCACGTCTCCAAGTTTCGCTGCGCTCCTATCCCTTCGAACATAATTCTCACCTCCTCATCTCTCCATGAGCAGGGATGATCGTGTTCCACGCGACTGTGTTGGGCATGAGCTTGAAGATGCAGAGAATATTGCCTGATCGAGGTAAACCCATTATCCTGTTGAAGACGTCCTGTGCATCGCTGATTTCTCCAGCCTTGATGTGCAAGAAGCCACACTCGGGTTTTTCATCCTGTGCACCATCGCCTTGGCTGTCTCAAGATCCCACTCTCGGCGATCATGGGCCCCAGAGGTCCACAGCCGGATCCTTTGCCAGCTTGAACACCTCCTTGTGTGATAGCACATCTAGTACAGCGAGCCAAAAACGTTTTATTGTGGTCTAGGATTTTTTTTAAAAGTAAACATTTAATATTTATGAAAAGATAATAACTAGGGAAAATAAAAGTACTATCAACAAGTAATCACAAAAACCACCTGAGTGGCAAAAATCAAAACTAAAAGCGTATACTGTTGCATGGATTGGTTCTCTTTGATGCTAACCCTTGTTGTGGACAACAGCATATGCATATGTCCAGTGTAAAGCAATTCCATGTCACCTCGAAATGCAATCGCATGGACAGCAAGATTCGGCATGACACTATATCGCCAACTGCAAGGGCCAGTCTTCTTTGGTATCCCCTATCGCTGTCAACAAGGCATTATACTCCACTTAGCATCTCAGCAAACAAGCCTCGTCCAACTTCAACCCGCTCACATTGAGCATCGAGCACAGTCCAAGATTCCATCTTGTCAAAGTAGCGTTTTGTGTCTAGAAGACGATTCTCAGCATTATCTTGCTGAGGGCTCTGAATTTCCCTACTCCACAGCCCCCAAGAGAGAGCATCGTCGCCCAGATCCACGCCGATGGCTGTTCTTCATGTGTCGCCTCGCACCCATTCTGCCTGCTCGTGAAAAGCCTTGTATTGTGCTTGTTTGCATGCTCGCAAGTCCCATTCTCTTGTTTTGTTTCTCTTTAATGTTCTCCAGGCCGAATCAATGAAGCCAAGCAAAGTGTAACCACAAGTTGACTCGGCTTTCTAATGCTTCTGGTGGGCCAGATCTTTAGCGCATGCTAGCATGTAAATAGTTAATGAATGGATTCGAGTTTTCATACGTCCATAAAACACAAAACCAATGAAGAGTCTAGCAAATGAAATAAAGGGAAGAGATAGAGATTCTTTCACGACTGCAAGCTGTATGTCGTCTATGGATGCTATGCCTTTTGGTGGAGAATGTGGCTGCTTCTATTCCAATCGCTTGGGCGGTCCACCTAGTGTCGTAAATTATGAATATGGTTCTCTCACATTTTACACGCTTTGAAATGTTTATGGTATTTGGACTATTGCTTTGAGTTTCTATGGTACACCACATCTTACATATATCATACTTAATTTCAGAGGTGAAATATAAAACTATTCAATAAGGGGGTGTCTTCAAAACCGAATGTGAATTTTGCTTTATAAAAAGAAAACCTGAGTAAAGAAAGAAGAATAAAGCTTGAAGTTGATACTTAAAAAAGACAAAAAAAAATCTGACACAGTTGTGTAGCATTTGGATCTTTGCTTTCGGGCTAGTGTTTCTTTTGCAGTGTACCCCTCTCATTTTAACCTTGAATTTCCCTTGGAAGCACAGTTTTTCAGTTATTTCATGCGAATGTACACACCAAAAGTAACTGAAAAATACAAATTAGATTGCAAGTGACTTGAACTGTTGAGGTTGTAGTCGCTAGGAACGAGATCCCATTGAGCTGCTGGAGAAGTGTTTCTAAAGTGGCAAGGCGAGGCTCACAAGCTTTATGAACACGTCACACCCACGAGCACAAACACTCCCATCTTTAACAACTTTGGTGACCTTTCACGATCAAACTTCTTGCAACTCCTTGATCTCTCTGCCGAAGTGCTCTCCCTTCTTTACAAACCTATGCGTCTGCTCTTAAAGCTGCCGCCTAAGGTCAGGTGGCAAGGTGGCGCAGAGGATTTTCTAATGATGCCTGGAGGAATTTGCTATCGGGCATCTGCAGTTGTGATCCAAGAGGATCATGGAATGACAGCGTAGGTAGTATATAAACTAGTGTTTGAGAATTCGTGAGGCACGCTGGTGCTCCTTAGGAGTTAGAATTCCCTGTGTGTCCGAAGCTGGGATTTCTTTGAGAGTAGATACGAGAGAGTGATCATCTTGAGGCTTTCTATCATCTGTATAAGTGGGCTCGAGTTGGTTGTTGAGATTAGAGAGAATTGACCTGAATTTCATGGAGATTGTTGTGCAAATTTGAGAGCGTTCGCAGGAAGCAGCAAATAGTTCGGCCTCAGCCTGTGCACTGCGTACAAGAAGTCTGAAGCAGTTCATCTTGCAATAACACCACCAAAGCAGCGGTTGCTCGTTCTCCGGAAACAAGTCAATGTTCTTAGACCGTGGGAAGAGATCCTGGTATAACATCGAAGTTGTAGTTGTTCTCGCTCTTCATTTCCATGGTCTTTCCCTTCTGCAATAGAGTCTTGTGCATCCTGTGTTGCATGGCTGTGGTTCGATCCACCAACGATGACGCCTCCTTTTCCAGCAAACTCATGACAGAAGCATTAGCCAAGTCAACTAGTGGTTTCACTTTGTTTGACTTCCTTGATCTGAGATATTGTGTTTTTGGTCACCAAGTTCCATGCGGGCATAGTGACAAGGAAAAGCTTTGCCTCCTCCAAGAACTAGGCGTGCCCGATCGCTGCCAACAAGGCATTCCAAGTCACTATGCTCCGTTCGGGCATCTCAACAAACAAGTCTTGTGCAATTTCAAGCCGCTCGCATTGAGCATATGAAATGACGAGCACAGTCCACGACACAAGATTCCATGCTGGCATCTTGTCAAAGTAGCTTTTTGCCTTGTCTAGAAGACGATTCTCGGCATATCCCTGGAGCAATGCCGTCCATGAGAAGACGTTCCTCTCTGGCATATTCTCGAACAAGGCACACGCCTCTCTGTCATTGCCCCTCGCAGCAAATGCCGGAACCATTGCAGTAGCTGATATAGTGTCATGCTGGGGCACCTTTCGAAAGAATCCTGGAGAGGCTAAGATACCCTCCGAGTCTTGCATATCCAGCAAGCATTGATGTCCATGCAATTGCATTGCGAGGTGACATAGAATCAAACATATGCTCCGTGCTAGACATATACCCGCTTTGAGCATATGCTGTAAGCATTGTCGTCCACGAAACAATGTTGGGATTTGGAATCGAATCAAAAAGAATATTTTCCTTCTCTACATGGCTGTGTTGTGCGTACGCTCCAAGCATTGTATTCCATGGGGCATCTCGTCAAAGATAAGCTTAGCATCTTGCAGATACCCGTTTTGGGTATATGCAGTGATCATAACAGCCCACGAGAAAACGTTCTTGGCGTCGATGGCGTCAAACACTCGCTTGGCATCATTTGGGCTACTGCATTTGCCATACATCTGGACGAGAAAATTGGGCAGGAAGACATTCTCTCTGTATTCCTTTTGATCTGAAATGATCTGGTTGTGTATCCAGCGACCCTTTGCCAAGTCCTTGGATTTGGCACAGTGGCGAATCACGGTTGCGAAGTCTTCAATGGCGTGGCTGGCTGCTCTCTTGAGAGAACTCATTAGAACGGCATTCTACACTACTAGTTTTATAAAAGACTTATTCTCTTTTGCCCTCTTAGATAAAAAAATTGATCATAGCTCACGATACTGAAGTAATGTGCTATTGCTGCGTTGAAAGACGCAATCATCCCTGGATATAATTCGTAAATCACACACATTATGTGGGGCTGGTCTTTTTGTGCTCATAGTCTCAAGCCGCTGGATGCCGCAAAATTCGTAGTAACTTTTTAGTTACTTTCATTTTAATCAGTTTCTCTTTTTCTTGAGCTCTATCTATATCCAAAACTCATCAAAGAATACATATTAATTATATAAACATGCATGATTTAAGATGGTACAGTTACCTCTTCTTTTCTTTCCACGTAGCACATGCGAACGTACACACCGAAAGTTACTGTGGCAAGCACAAAGATTGCAAACGAGCATGCTGCAAAGAAGATAATCCAAGATGGAGTGACTTGAACTGTTGAAGTTGTAGTCAAGAAGAACAAGGTCCCCTGCTGCTGCTGAAGTAGTGTTTTCGAGGTGGCAAGCCGGGGCTCACTTCGCACAGCATTCAAGCTGACAAATACGTTAAACATGTTACACCCAAGAGCAGAAAACCCCGAATTCCCGTCTTAAACAGTGGAAGTCCTATTGTCACTTTCACAACACTGGTGAATTTGCCTGCGCGCTTCAAGATCAACGCCTCCACCTTTTGCAAATCCTTGTTGAACATCCCCCAGATGGTCACAAGGATGGTCACCACCGCTGTGACAATCCCAACAGTTACGTCTGATCTCTGCGACCAAGTGCTCTCCCATTCCTCCTTCATGAACCTTTGCACGTCCGTTAAAGACTCCCTCAAGCGCTTCTCCAGAACTTGCATGTTTAGATCGTCCAAGCTTACCGTGCACAACTTGTCCGCCAGCTTTGACTGGCCTTCGTCCATGCCACACAAGAAGTTGTCGTCCTTGTCGTTTGGAACCTTGTTATTGAAGGTGTCCATGAGATCTTTCAGCAATTCCCCATTTACGATTCTTTTGCGAGGGCTAGGGCTCACGGCAACAATTGGACTTTTCAAGCACTCCTGCAGATCTGACACTAGTGTGTCATCGCTCGGATCCTTCTTCTGGATTGTGTCCTCGGTGCAAGAAACGAAGTCTTTGAGTATCTGGTTGGGACCACGGATTGCCTCCTCGAAGTTTGTGCTGAAATTCACCTCGAGTAGTATCGATCTCTCCCATCTCGGGCTGTAAGAGAAGAATTCGGTTCTATGCTCTTTCAAAGGATATCTATCGCAATCCCAAAACGACATGCCCTGGCCACAACCGGAGGCATTTAGTTTCAGAGGAAGAATCTTATCCTCATTCGAAGCTGTGCCAGTGATGTTCAGACCCACAAGGCAAAGGATACCATCGCAAGCGCACTGTAAGCTTGGAAAACCCATGTAGGAAACCACGTCCGGAGTGATGAGGATCGGGGAGGCCCTGTTGCAAACCTGGCCTTCGTAGACGTAGTTCTTGATTCCTTTGCCAGAGCTTTTGAGCTTCAATCCAGCACCGGTTCTAGCGTTGCTCACAAAGTTCGTCAAATACACCGCACTATTGTCCAGATACAAAGCGCTGCTCTCCACGGCATATGGGTTCTGTGAAGCCTTCCGATACGGAATGCCAACCAAGAGCGCTGCATATGATCCAAGAGCGGTCTGGACGATCGGCGTTGTGTAGAGACATGAATCCTCCATGGGATTTAGCAAGTCAAAACAAGCTCTTACACTCATCCCCCAGTAGACTGTCATCTTCCACACCAGAGTCCTGCTTCTCTTGACAAGCTCTCCTCCAAGAATGTGGGGATCTGGCGAGCTATACAAGGAGCTCTCATTTGCAGAGGTGATATTGCCTGAAACACGCCAGATGCTGGCCCTCTGGCATGCAAGCGTTCCCCTCAGCGAGGCGTTAAGAGTATCCGGGAGTGAGGAATCACAGACCCACTGGTAGAATGGATCGGAGCTTGTGGCAAAGACGGTGGCTTCCCAGCAAGTAGAGCACTTGTCCTCCTTGACGATATCCGGGTAGTAATCCCCTGGAGGTGGCTTGATCATCTTTGGAACCGCGAAGATGGCAGTGACCACAAGTGTTGCCACGAAAGTTGCAAAAGCGATGCCAATCACAAGTGCTCCAGTGAGTTTCTCCCTTGGATTCAACATCAGTTTGGCTGCGCCTTGTGACTCCGCCATAGCTCCAATCTTCTGTGCTCAAACAGATTATGCAGTGGATACTTGTTGGATTGGAATGGAAGTTTATAGAAAAAAGTTACTAACTTTTTTGTAAGCTCGTTCTCCAGAAACAACTCAATGTTCTTAGACCGCAGGAAGAGATCCTGGTACCACATCGAAGTTGTAGTTGTTCTTGCTCTTCATTTCCATGGTCTTTCCCTTCTGCAATAGAGTCTTGTGTATCCCGCGTTGCATGGCTGTGGTTCGATCCACCAACGATGACGCCTCCTCTTCCAGCAAGCCTGACAGAAGCATTAGCCAAGTCAACTAGTGGTTTCACTTTGTTTGACTTCCTTGATCTGAGAAATTGTGTTTTTGGTCACCAAGTTCCATGCGGACATAGTGACAAGGAAAAGCTTTGCCTCCTCCAAAGGCTTGGCATGCCCGATCACTGCCAACAAGGCATTCCAAGTCACTATGCTCTACTCGGGCATCTCAACAAACAAGTCTTGTGCAATCTCAAGCCGCTCGCATTGAGCATATGAAACAACGAGCATAGTCCACAACACAAGATTCCATGCTGGCATCTTGTCAAAGTAGCTCTTTGCCTTGTCTAGAAGACGATTCTCAGCATATCCCTGGAGCAATGCCGTCCATGAGAAGACGTTCCTCTCCGGCATATTCTCGAACAAGGCACACGCCTCTCTGTCATTGCCCCTCGCAGCAAATGCCGGAACCATTGCAGTAGCTGATATAGTGTCATGCTGGGGCACCTTTCGAAAGAATCCTGAAGAGGCTAAGATACCTCCGAGTCTTGCATATCCAGCAAGCATTCATTTCCATGCAATTGCATTGCGAGGTGACATAGAATCAAACATACGCTTCGCGCTAGACATAAACCCGCTTTGGGCATATGCTGTAAGCATTGTTGTCCACGACAAAAGTTGGGATTTGGAATAAAAAAAAGAGAATCTTTTGCCTCGTCTACATGGCCATGCTGTGCGTACGCTCTAAGAATTGTATTCCATGCAACAGTATCCCGATCGGGCATACACGTTTTGGGCATATGCAGTCACCACGAGAAAACGTCTTGGCGTCGATGTCGTCAAACACTCACTTGGCATCATTTGGCCTACCGCATTTGCCATACATTCGGACGAGCAAATTGGCGCTCATAGTCTCAAGCCGCTGGATGCCGTAAAATTCGTAGGAGTGGCTCTAGTCAGTTTCTATTTCTCTTGAGCTCTGCTGTAGAGGGTCATGAGATTTTCTGGCGATTCGCGCTTCAACTGAACACCTGCGCTATGATAGTAAATTATTGTTATTCGATATAAGAGGTCGTTAAAGCGCCTCAGGCACCAGGAGACAAAACTTCACTCCACCAGTGTGCTCCATGTCATGGTCGGGAATCTTCAAAAACACCCGGTGGTGGGTTCAGAAATTCTCTTAAATCCACATTCATGCAACAAGAGGGAACTTAAAAAAGCACTTGGAAAGCGTTTACTTTATCATATATGGTTAGAAGAAAACATTGAGAAGCATAGCATAGAAGCTATGGCAATGCAATCAAGCACGAGAGCTGGCTGTAAGTAACTTCTATTCCAAAGAACTGTTTCTTTCAAATACAATAGATAAAGACTGCTTCATGAAAGCAAGCTGTATGCCTTAGAAAAGCAAAAGCTATACACATTCCAGATACCAAAAGCATGTAGGAAATGAGAGATACTCTACATAGCATGAAATTGAGTGGGGTGCCTTTTCTTGAGCTCTATCTATATCCAAATTTTCTGGCATACATATTAATTATATAAACATGCATGATTTAAGCTGGTACAGTTACCTCTTCTTTTCTTTCCACGTAGCGCATGCGAACGTACACACCGAAAGTTGCTGTGGCAAACACAAAGATTGCAAACGAGCACGCTGCAAAGAAGATAATCCAAGATGGAGTGACTTGAACTGTTGAAGTTGTAGTCACCAAGAACGAGATCTCTTAGCTGCTGGAGTAGTGTCTTTGAGGTGGCAACCCGGTGGCAGCAGCACATCCGGAGCTTCTACGTGCTGTGCCGATTGTCCATTTTTCCCTCCCAAGAACCAGGGGACCAAACCCGATTTTGGCGCCAAAAAGAGAATTTTGGCCATGTGTTCTAGGTCTAGGTTACGCGGCTGCCGATGAGGGGGAAGCAGCTGCGTGATGTAACGGATGTGAGGCGATTCGACAATCTTCTAGCCGAGGATCGAGCAGTCGGTCAGGTCACGTCGGCGCAGGTGAATTTCATGACTGTCGTGGTGAACGAGCTGGAGCGCTCGATGAGCTTGCAAGAAGAGGGCTTTAGAGCAGGGATTAAGCTTCTTTGCGTGGTGAGAGCATTTCTCCAAAAGATCAGGAGAAGAGTCATGGTTGGTGATAGTGTTTTAGTCTCGGGAATCGATTAGACAGACAAACGCGAGATGATTGAAGATGTTCTACAGAGACGATGGGACACTTCGGATCCACCAGTGGCTAATGTTGATTTGCTACTGGTGCTGGATAGGCCGCGCTTGGATCCTGTGATAATGAATAGGTTCTTAGTCAAAGGCGAGTCTACTGGAATACCTCTAGCAGTGGTGCTCAGTAAGGCGGATCTTGTTACTCAGGAGGTACCCGTTTTATTTTCTTTTGCAAAGCTGATAGAAGGATCATTTTTAGTTTTCAGATGAAAGATAGCTGGGAGAAGCAGCTGATGGAGTCGGGATATAAACCATACATATGCAGTGTAGAGACTGGTATGGGGCTTCATGAAGATAAAACATCAGTTGTTTTTGTCCAAATGGAGTGGGAAAATCGAGCTTGATCAACTTTCTACGTGGAAAATCTTGCCTTCCACCAGATGACATCCAGGTCTGTATACCTTCGAATTTCGTCTGAAACTAACTTCAATTGTCGCGTGGACAGGCACTAGACGAAGTCGACGATGAAGTCATTCGGGTGTCGTAACGGACTGGATCCGGAAGACACACGATGCGGCACGTTTCTCTTGCATCTGCCATTTTAGGGGGGCTATGCTCGCTGATACTCCAGGTTTCAGCTATCCCAGTTTGTCAATGGTGACAAGGAACTCATTAGCATTGCTTTTCCCCCAGGTACTTTTTGTCAGCTTCTTCTTATCGCGATTGTGAGCATAGCTGGATCAGCTGGCCTCAGCTTTTACTTCTCAGCTAGACAGGTAAAGGTGACTTACACTTTTTCTTTTCGTCTTTTCTATTGTCTAGGATCAAGGCCTGGATACAATAGCCGAAGGCTCAAGATATCAACGAAGGAAGAGCCATGCCTTATTTCAAGTGCCGATAAATCCGTACAGGAAATGGACAGGCTTTTCGACGAGATTGACTGCAAGTCATATCCGCGGGTGGCCTGCGGGAGTTTAGCCTCACACGAGCAGCAAAGCAGCAGCAACATCAACCTGACAACGCTGCTGAACCTCCGGTGTCTGGACAGGGCCATGTCTCTCCACTCTCGTCGGGGTGGTCGCAGAGCATTCGCTTGGCTTGGTCGTGCTGATGATCTGGAAGCACAGGCTTGACAGGCACTGCAAGGCTTGGCTCAAAAGTATACATACAAGGATCTGGCGAGTGGGAACTTCGCTTCGAGTAAAGATTATCATTTCTGGTGTGGATCAACGGATGCTTCAGAGGCGTATTGGATGTTAGAAACTTGGACAGCCATTTTTTGGGTGCGAATTCTCCAGAGCTCGCAAACTTACCTGTAAAACAAAAACCCAGCACGAGATCTCGATCTCCCCGGTAAGCTGTAGGAGCTGCTGCTTACTTAACTGGGAGAAAAAAAAAGGAGAAGAAATGAAAGAAACAGAACACTCTCCATAAAAACTGTGCAAGCCAATGAACGAGAGAAGAAGAGTAGCTCTGGACCTCGGGCCTGCTCCAGGCCGCTGGAACGTAAAGAGAAGCTCTTCGCCTTCACTGCAATGACGACCGGCCTTATGTGTTTGTTTACTCAACCAATTGGACTTTCGCGAAACCATGCAGAGAAAGGGCAGTGTGGTATGTGAATGTCTTCTCAGGCTCTTTGGGTGCTCGTACTATGGACACAGACGAAACCAAGAAGGCGATACTTTGCTTCTTACTCGGATTTAGCCCTGGACATTTTGTTTGCTTTCTTTACTTCCTGGAGGGAAGTATCTTGAGTCTGGAAGAGCGGTCGTCTAGCAGCAACAGAGATTCATGGCCATGGACAAGGTAGCCAACATCGAAAGCCGTTACCTCGTGAAGAGCCTAAGGAGTATCAACTCCAGGGAACAACAGGCAACAGGCAATGGTGATAAGAACAGTCCACAGTCTCAGGTGCCTGATCTCAGGCAACTCTTGAAGTTGAAATGCTTCCAGGCAATAAACTGCGAGTGAGAAACATACCAAGCTTTTTCTTTTCCCGCCACCTTACGATAATTACAGCTTTACAGTTTCAAGATTTAGGAACTAGCTCCGGAGCACAGTGGATTCAGTTAAACGTGAATACATCGTAATTGCGAAAGCATAAATGAGATGTTAGACCTTTTCTCGTAGTAGAAACACACCCAGCGTGATGGCTCCAGCGTGATGGCTCCAGCGTGATGGCAAGCATCGAAACGACAAGGGAAGGAAACCTGTTGAGTACAAGCACAAGGATTGTCACACCTCTTCGTCCTTGGATGAAGTTCATGGTGATTGTTCTGCACATTTGAGACGTTCGTAGGAAGCAGCAAATAATTCGGCCTCATCTGAGTGTTGAGAAGTCTGAAGCAGTTCATCGTCGTGATAAATGGGGCTCCTCATTCTCCGCAAACAAGTCAATGTTCTTGCTTAGACCGATATTGGTAACATCGAAGATGTAGTTGTTCTCGCTCTTCATTTACGTGGTCCAAGTGGCATGGTGACAAGGAACAGCTTCGCCTCCTCCAAAGACTTTGCATGCCATCTGAAATGATCCAAGTCCTTCGATTTGGCACAGTGACGAATCACAGTATGCGAAGTCTTCAATGGGGTGGCTGGCTGCTCTCTCGAGATCATCATCTCTGCTTACGCCCAGCCGGGCACCTCCAAGCCGCCGAGGACGTCTTCTCGGTCTACACTACCACTACATTCTTGCCGAGGAAAAGACCTTGGATAAAGCCTCAAATAGAGCTCGACAAACTTCCGCAATAAAGAGGACTATCTACAAAACAAAATCATGCAAACTGCAAATACCTTAGTGACAAGCTTATCAAGAGTGCCATCAGCTTTCACGTGATTACAATATTCCAAGTCGTCACGTCCATTCCACGACTCCAAGTTTCGCTGCGCTCCCATCCCTTCGAACAGAATTCTCACCTCCTCATCTCTCCATGAGTGGGGATGATCGCGTTCCACGCGACTGTGTTGGGCATGACCTTGAAGATGCGCCTTGCCTCAGAGAATAGTGCCTGATCGAGGTAATCATCATCCTGTTGAAGACGTCCTGTGCATCGCTGATTTCTCCAGCCTTGATGTCGAACAATGGCGTGCCTCGGGTTTTTCATCCTGTGCACCATCGCCTTGGCTGTCTCAAGATCCCATCATGGGCCCCCAGACGTCCACAGCAGGATCCTTCGCCAGCTTGAACACCTCCTTGGCCGTGTCCATAAGCACCCTCTGGGTATATGTCGATGCGTGTGGAATGCAATGATTGGAGCATATGCCCAGTTTGGGCATATGCCCGATGCTCTGGAGCTCTTGAGGGAAATGCTCCAGTGTGAAGCTTCTCCGGCCAGGCGCTCTTTGGTAGGGTGGGTTTTTCGAGGAATCGAGGGAATTGTTTCTCGCAATGCAAGACTGTGGATTGGCACTTACATGGCAGAGTTGATCTCTTGTGTCGCGCCAGGGAGCTCCGGGAGGTTCTGGATCTGATCGTTAGCATGCCATTTAAGACGGATTTCCCTGCGTGGTCGGCTCTTGTAAAGTTCATGAGGATTCGGGGCTTTATGTCTGTCTCTCCAAGGGGATGAAAGATGAGGTAGCGAGATTGGAGCAAAAGAGAATGCTCAAAGGCTTTAGTAGTGTTCTAGAATGCTGTCCTAAAGAGTGCTCGAGGGAGAGCTGCCAGCAACGCCATTGACGCAAAAAAGATACACAGCCAGATCCTTTCAGATCGAAAGGAAAATGTTTTCCTGGAAAATCTTCTCGTCCAGATCTATGGAAAATGTGGTATTACAAGTGATGCCAAGCGAGCCAAGAGCGTTTTATTGTGGTCTACAATGGTGACCACATATGCCCAAAATAGGCATCTGGAAGATGCCAAACTTATCTTGGCCGAGATGCCAGATACTGTTGCATGGATTGGTTCATATGCAAGATTCTCCTTGATGCTAACCCTTGTTGTGGACAACAGCATATGCGTATGTCCAGCGTAAAGCATATGTTGATTCCATGTTACCTCGAAATGCAATCGCATGGACATCAACGCTTGCAAGACTCGGCATGACACTATATCGGCAACTGCAAGGGGCAGCCTTGTTTGAGAAAATGCCAGTCTTCTTTGGTATGCCCTACGCTGTCAACAAGGCATTCCAAGTCGCTATACTCACTTAGCATCTCAGCAAACAAGCCTCGTCCGACTTCAAGCCGCTCACATTGAGCATCGAGCACAGTCCAAGATTCCATCTTGTCAAAGTAGCGTTTTGTGTCTAGAAGACGATTCTCAGCATTATCTTGCTGAGGGCTCTGAATTTCCCGACTCCACAGCCCCCAAGAGAGAGCATCGTCGCCCAGATCCACGCCAATGGCTGTTCTTCGCGTGTCGCCTCGCACCCATTCTGCCCTGCTCATGAAAAGCCTTGCATTGTGCTTGTTTGCATGCTCGTAAGTCCCATTTTCTTGTTTTGTTTCTCTTTAATGTTCTCCAGGCCGACTCAATGAAGCCAAGCAACGTGTAACCACAAGTTGACTCGGCTTTCTAATGCTTCTGGTGGGCCAGATCTTTAGCGCATGCTAGCATGTAAATAGTTAATGAATGGATTCGAGTTTTCATGCATTTTGGTGGAAATGTGGCTGCTTCTATTCCAATCGCTTGGGAGGTCCACCTAGTGTCGTAAATTATGAATATGGTTCTCTCACATTTTACACGCTTTGAAATGTTTATGGTATTTGGACTATTGCTTTGAGTTTCTATGGTACACCACATCTTAGATATATCATACTTAATTTCAGAGGTGAAATATAAGACTATCAATAAGGGGGTGTCTTCAAAACCGAATGTGAATTTTGCTTTATGAAAAGAAAGCCTGACTAAAGTGAATATGAAAAGAAAGAAGAATAAAGTTTAAAGTTGATACTTTAAAAAAGGAAAAAAGGATTTGGCACAGTTGTGTAGCATTTGGATCTTTGCTTTTCGTGCTGCAGTGTACCCCTCTCATTTTAACCTTGAATTTCGCTTGGAAGCACAGTTCTTCAGTTATTTCATGCGAATGTACACACCAAAAGTAACTGAAAAATTCAAATTAGATTGCAATGTTGAGGTTGTAGTCGCTAGAAACGAGATCCCATTGAGCTGCTGGAGAAGTGTTTCTGAAGTGGCAAGGCGAGGCTCACAAGCTTTATGAACACGTCACACCCACGAGCACAAACACTCCCATCTTAAACAATGGAAGTCCCACAACTTTGGTGACCTTTCACGATCAAACTGCTTGCAACTCCCTCATGACAATCCTAATAGTAATCCTTGATCTCTCTGCCGAAGTGCTCTCCCTTCTTTACAAACCTATGCGTCTGCTCTTAAAGCTTGTGCCGCCCAAGGTCAGGTGGCAAGGTGGCGCAGAGGATTTTCTAATGATGCCTGGAGGAATTTGCTATCGGGCGTCTGCAGTTGTGACCCAAGAGGATCACGGAATGACAGCGTAGGTAGTATATAAGCTAGTTTTTGAGAATTCGTGAGGCAGGCTGGTGCTCCTTAGGAGTTAGAATTCCCTGTGTGTCCCAAGCTGGGATTTCTTTGACAGTAGATACGAGAGAGTGATCATCTTGAGGCTTTCTATCATCTGTATAAGTGACTCGAGTTGGTTGTTGAGATTAGAGAGAATTGACCTGAATTTCAAGGAGATTGTCGTGCAAATTTGAGAGCGTTCGCAGGAAGCAGCAAATAGTTCGGCCTCAGCCTGTGCACAGCGTACAAGAAGTCTGAAGCAGTTCATCTTGCAATAACACCACCAAAGCAGCGGTTGCTCGTTCTCCGGAAACAAGTCAATGTTCTTAGACCGCGGGAAGAGATCCTGGTATAACATTGAAGTTGTAGTTGTTCTCGCTCTTCATTTCCATGGTCTTTCCCTTCTGCAATAGAGTCTTGCATAGCTGTGGTTCGATCCACCAACGATGACTTCCAGCAAGCTCATGACAGAAGCATTAGCCAAGTCAACTAGTGGATTCACTTTGTTTAACTTTCTTAATCATAGAGATTGTGTTTTTGGTCACCAAGTTCCATGCGGGCATAGTGACAAGGAAAAGCTTCACCTCCTCCAAAGACTTGGCATGCCCAATCACTGCCGACAAGGCATTCCAAGTCACTATGCTCCGCTCGGGCATCTCCACAAACAAGTCTTGTGCAATCTCAAGCCACTCGGATTGAGCATATGAAACGACGAGCACAGTCCATGCTGGCATCTTGTCAAAGTAGCTCTTTGCCTTGTCTAGAAGACGATTCTCGGCATATCCCTGGAGCAATGCCGTCCATGAGAAGACGTTCCTCTCCGGCATATTCTCGAACAAGGCGCATTGCCCCTCGCGGCAAATGCCGAAACCATTGCAGTAGCTGATATAGTGTCATGCTGGGGCATCTTTCGAAAGAATCCTCGAGAGGCTAAGATACCTCCGATTTTTGCATATCCAGCAAGCATTGATGTCCATGCAATTGCATTCCGCATTTTTAGATTTGCCAGGAAAATGTTCTCTCTGTATTCCTTTTGATCTGAAATGATCTGGCTGTGTATCCAGCGACCCTTTGCCAAGTCCTTGGATTTGGCACAGTGGCGAATCACGGTTGCGAAGTCTTCAATGGCGTGGCTGGCTGTTCTCTTGAGAGCACTCATTAGAACGGCATTCTACACTACTAGTTTTATAAAAGACTTATTCTCTTTTGCCCTCTTGGATAAAAAATTGATCATAGATCACGATACTGAAGTAATGTGCTATTGCTGCGTTGAAAGACGCAATCATCCCTGGATATAATTCGTAAACCACACACATTATGTGGGGCTGGTCTTTTTGTGCTCATAGTCTCAAGCCGCTGGATGCCGCAAAATTCGTAGGAGTATATCTAGTCAGTTTCTATTTCTCTTGAGCTCTGCTGTTGAGGGTCATGAGATTTTCTGGCGATTCACGCTACGACTGAACACCTGCGCTATGATAGTAAATTATTGTTATTCGATGCGCCTCAGGCACCAGGAGGAGACAAAACTTCACTCCACCAGTGTGCTCCATGCCATGGTCGGGAATCTTCAAAAACACCCCGTGGTGGGCTTAGAAATTCTCTTAAATCCACATTCATGCAACAAGAGTTATCATATATGGTTAGAAGAGAACATTGAGCAGCATAGCATAGAAGCTATGGCAATGCCACGGCCTACTTGTACGAGGAAGAAAAAAGGCGCGGCGAATGCAATCAAGCACGAGAGCTGGCTGTAAGTAACTTCTATTCCAAAGACAGTAGCCCGGATGCTTGGAACCGTTGCTTTCAAATACAATAGATAAAGACTGCTTAATGAAAGCAAGCTGTATGCCTTAGAAAAGCAAAAACTATACACATTCCAGATACCAAAAGTATGTAACACATGAGAGATACTCTACACAGCATGAAATTGAGTGGGTTGACACTTTTTACTTACTTTCATTTTAATCAGTTTCTCTTTTTCTTGAGCTCTATCTATATCCAAATTTTGTGGCACTCATCAAAGAATACATATTAATTATATATTTAAGCTGGTACAGTTACCTCTTCTTTTCTTTCCACGTAGCGCATGCGAACGTACACACCGAAAGGTACTGTGGCAAGCACAAAGATTGCAAACGAGCACGCTGCAAAGAAGATAATCCAAGATGGAGTGACTTGAACTGTTGAAGTTGTAGTCACCAAGAACGAGATCCCGTCGAGCTGCTGGAGTAGTGTCTTTGAGGTGGCAAGCCGGGGCTCACTTCCCACAGCATTCAAGCTGACAAACACGTTAAACATGTTCCACACGATCACACCCAAGAGCAGAAAACCCCGAATGCAGATGTGGTCCCATCTGCACGCGAAGATGGCAGTGAGCAGAAGTGTCGCGACGAAAGTTGCAAATGCGGTGCCAATCAAGAGCGCTCCAGTGAGTTTTTCCCTTGGATTCAACATCAGTTTAGGTACGCCTTGTGACTCCGCCATAGCTCTAATGTTCTTTGCTCAAATAGATTATGCGGTGGATACCCGCTGGAATAGAAGTTATATAGAAAGGTTACTAACTTTTTTGTAAGTAAGTGGCGAATAAAGTGATTAATCCCTTTGCATAGTTGCAGTACGTGAAAATTCTTTGTATGAACGTTGATTGATTGATTGAATTGATTGACAACAACAAGGAACGACGATGGAAAATTATGCCTATTCTACATGATCTTTCCCCTCCTGTAATAATAATAAGTATTGATCATACAAGCTGTGATCTTATATAAAACTTGGTACAAATACTGTATTAATGAACATAAAGGTACTACTATAAAACATATAATGGATCAATTCTGGTCGTCGTCGCGGACGTGCACGAATGTGCTCCCTCTGTTGCCTCCCTATGAGGTATTTCTCACCATATTTATTTAAAGCTAGCTAAAAAATATAAATTCTAGCGTTCCATCCCGAGCACATTTCCCTCCCGCCGAGAGATCCAAGGTCCCAGTCCGTGGATTCCTACTGTCACAGCCTCCAGTTTAGCGTTGCGTCTGGAAACCTCTTGAGCTGGAGAGTCCCTGCCGAGTGTGTTCCCTACGTCCGGAGCTACACCACCGGGCCACAGTACCGACGTCCAAGCTGCAACGAGCTTGGCACTCCAGCAAGCCCAGACTTTCTGCGCCAGGCCGGCATTGATGCGTGGCTGTTTGATGTCCATGGTACTCTCCTCTCAACCACGCCTTACTTTGCTACAAAGCAGTTCGGGTAACGTCTGGATCTATCTCTTCCTTCCCTGTTGAAAGTTAAAACTTTGCAGAGCTGGGAGCTACCGCGACACTGACTTTAACTTGTGGGCCGCCAGAGGCGTCGGCCCGGCGATCGCTCCAGTGAGGACGCTTCTCAGAACGAACTGGACAGTGTTCCTCGTGTCCACACGCCCATAGTCACTGCGGCGTGCGACTGTGAGGAACTTACTCCGGGCGGGCTACAGAGGCTGGAAGAGGCTCTTGATGAGGTTTGTGAGCTTTAGATAACGTTGGCTAGCCTGTCATGACACCAAATGCTACTCTTGCTAGACGACCACTCTTCCAGACTCAAGACGAGAACCTTGTTGAAAAAAAGAAAGCAAACAAACTGTCCAGGGGTTTGGCCTGGGTATGACACCAAGGGAGCAACGAGCAACAAGAAAGACACAGGTGGTGACAAGAGCATTCCACAGTCTCAGGTGCCTGATCTCTCGGGTAACAAATAAAACTCAAGCAATACAATGCAAGAAACATACCTCAATAATAATGCAGATTTGGATTGTTAGAACAAGAGTAATAATTAAAACTAGTACCTCTTTCTTTCACCACGATCACCACGATGGACACAGATATAGTTTTATCCGTTTACATGTTGGCTTTCACGTTGAATTTCGTTGCAATCTTCTGACCAAGCATACGATCCGCCTGCACACTTTCATGGTTGAGTTTGATCACATGTTGTATTTTCTTTATTGTCTAACCTGAGACCAGTAAGAGAGCCAGATGCTACGGATTTCGTGGGTGACGCGCGGGTCGGACAGAGCATCCACAACTCTCGCAATGAAACGCTCTTGCCTGGAAGAGGAGCAGAGATTCAGTTAAAACATGATTAGCTGAGAGAGAGGTTTGAGATCTTGCCTGTCACCAGGCCCGGAGCGGAACGTTGCTCCTGGCTGAGCAAAGTTATTTTCCTTTTCAATCATCGCCTACAAGAGAATGCCAAAGCGTAAAATGAGAAGCTGAAAGGTAGACTAACCAAACCTCTTCTCGTCGACCACCGAGAGGGTGAGAAGGAATAGGCACTCGCTCAGCGTGACGGCAAGGATCAAAATGGGAAGGGAAATAGTTCACCTGCAAACACAGAATATAGAACGTAAAAGCAAGAGCGTTGCTTGTCATACTACCTCGTGATGGTTGTTGTTATGAGCACACTTGGGAGCGTTCGCAGGAAGCAGCAAATAGTTCGGCCTCAGCCTGTGCACAGCGTACAAGAAGTCTCTAGCAGTTTATCATTGCAATAACACCACCAAAGCAGCTGTTGCTCGTTCTCCAGAAACAAGTCAATGTTCTTAGACCGCGGGAAGAGATCCTGGTATAACATCGAAGTTGTAGTTGTTCTCGCTCTTCATTTCCATGGTCTTTCCCTTCTGCAATAGAGTCTTGTGCATCCTGCGTTGCATAGCTGTGGTTCGATCCACCAACGATGACGCCTCCTCTTCCAGCAAGCTTGACAGAAGCATTAGCCAAGTCAACTAGTGGTTTCACTTTGTTTGACTTCCTTGATCTGAGAGATTGTGTTTTTGGTCACCAAGTTCCATGCGGGCATAGTGACAAGGAAAAGCTTCACCTCCTCCAAAGACTTGGCATGCCCAATCGCTGCCAACAAGGCATTCCAAGTCACTATGCTCCGCTCGGGCATCTCAACAAACAAGTCTTGTGCAATCTCAAGCCGCTCGCATTGAGCATATGAAACGACGAGCACAGTCCACGACACAAGATTCCATGCTGGCATCTTGTCAAAGTAGCTCTTTGCCTTGTCTAGAAGACGATTCTCGGCATATCCCTGGAGCAATGCCGTCCATGAGAAGACGTTCCTCTCCGGCATATTCTCGAACAAGGCACACGCCTCTCTTGCATTGCCCCTCGCGGCAAATGCCGAAATCATTGCAGTCGCTGATATAGTGTCATGCTGGGGCATCTTTCGAAAGAATCCTCGAGAGGCTAAGATACCTCCGAGTCTTGCATATCCAGCAAGCATTGATGTCCATGCAATTGCATTGCGAGGTGACATAGAATCAAACATATGCTTCGCGCTAGACATATTCCCGCTTTGAGCATATGCTGTGAGCATTGTTGTCCGCGACACAAAGTTGGGATTTGGAATCGAATCAAAAAGAATCTTTGCCTCGTCTACATGCCCGTGTTGTGCGTACGCTCCAAGAATTGTATTCCATGCAACAGTATCCCGATCGGGCATCTCGTCAAATATAACCTTAGCATCTTGCAGATACCCGTTTTGGGTATATGCAGTCATCATAACAGCCCACGAGAAAACGTTCTTGGCGTCGATGGTGTCAAACACTCGCTTGGCATCATTTGGGCTACCGCATTTGCCACGAGCAAATTGGCCAGGAAGACGTTCTCTCTGTATTCCTTTTGATCTGAAATGATCTGGCTGTGTATCCAGCGACCCTTTGCCAAGTCCTTGGATTTGGCACAGTGGCGAATCACGGTTGCGAAGTCTTCAATGGCGTGGTTGGCTGCTCTCTTGAGAGCACTCATTAGAACGGCATTCTACACTACTAGTTTTATAAAAGACTTATTCTCTTTTGCCCTCTTGGATAAACAAAATTGATCATAGCTCACGATACTGAAGTAATGTGCTATTGCTGCGTTGAAAGACGCAATCATCCCTGGATATAATTCGGAAACCACACACATTATGCCTTGGAATCGTTGCTTTCAAATACAATAGATAAAGACTGCTTAGCTGTATGCCTTAGAAAAGCAAAAGCTATACACATTCCAGATACCAAAAGCATGTAACACATGAGAGATACTCTACATAGCATGAGATTGAGTGGGTTGCCACTTTTTAGTTACTTTCGTTTTAATCAGTTTCTCTTTTTATTGAGCTCTATCTATATCCAAATTTTGTACCACTCATCAAAGAATACATTTTAATTATATAAACATGCATGATTTAAGCTTGCTCTTCTTTTCTTTCCACGTAGCGCATGCGAACATACACACCGCAAGTTACTGTGGCAAACACAAAGATTGCAAACGAGCACGCTGCAAAGAAGATAAGCCAAGATGGAGTGACTTGAACTGTTGAAGTTGTAGTTACCAAGAACGAGATCCCGTCGAGCTGTTGGAGTAGCGTTTTTGAGGTGGCAAGCCGGGGTTCACTTCCCACAGCATTCAAGCTGACAAACACGTTAAACATGTTCCACACGATCACACCCAAGAGCAGAAAACCCCGAATTCCCGTCTTAAACAGTGGAAGTCCTATTGTTGCTTCCACAACCCTGGTGAATTTGCCTGCGCGCTTCAAGATCAACGCCTCCACCTCTTGCAAATCCCTGTTGAACATCCCCCAGATGGTCACAAGGATGGTCATCACTGCTGTGACAATCCCAACACTTATGTCTGATCTCTGCGACCAAGTGCTCTCCCATTCCTTCTTCATGAACGTTTGCACGTCCGTTAGAGACTCCCTCAAGCGCTTCTCCAGAACTTGCAATTGTAGATTCTCCAAGCTTACCGTGCACAGCTTGTCCGCCAGCTTTGACTGGCCTTCGTCCATGCCACACAAGAAGTGGTCGTCCTTGTCGTTTGGAACCTTGTTATTGAAGGTGTCCATGAACCAATCCCCAGATCCGGTTATGCTAAAGTTACCGCTCACGGCAACAATTGGACTTTTCAAGCACTCCTGCAAATCTGACACTAGTGTGTCATCGCTCGGATCCTTCTTCTGGATCGTGTCGTCGGTGCAAGAAACGAATTATTTGAGTCGCTGTTTGGCACCAAAGATTACCACATCGAATGTTGTGCTGAAATTCACCGTAGTATCGATGTCTCCCGACTCGGGTTGTAAGAGTAGAAGATGGTTCTATTCTCTTTCAAAGGATTCCCAAAACGAATTGCCCTGGCCACACCCGGAGGCATTTAGTTTCAGAGGAAGAATCTCATCCTCATCCGAAGCTGAGCCAGTGATGTTCAGACCCACAAGGCAAAGGATACCATCGCAAGCGCACTGTAAGCTTGGAAAACCCATGTAAGAAACCACGTCCGGGGTGACGAGGATCGGGGAGGCCCTGTTGCAAACCTGGCCTTCATAGACGTAGTTCTTGATTCTTTTGCCAGAGCTTTTGAGCTTCAATCCAGCACTGGTTCTAGCGTTGCTCACAAAGTTTGTCAAATACACCGCATCATTGTCCAGATACAAAGCGCTGCTCTCCACGGCATATGGTTCCTGTGAAACCTTCCGATACGGAACGCCAACCAAGAGCGCTGCATATGATTCAGGAGCGGTCTGGACGATCGGGGTTGTGTAGAGACACGAATCATCCTTGGATCCTGGCAAGGTGAAACAAGTTCTTACACTCATCCCCCAGTAGACTGTCATCTTCCATACCAGAGTCCTGCTTCTCTTGACAAGCTCTCCTCCAAGAATGTGGGGATCTGGCGAGCTATACATGGAGCTCTCATTTGTAGAGGTGACATTGCCCGAAACACGCCAGATGCTGGCCCTCTGGTATGCAAATGTTCCCCTCTGAGAGACGTCAGGTGAGGAATCAGAGACCCACTGGTAGAATGGATCAGAGTTTGTGGCAAAGACAGTGGCTTCCCAGCACGTAGAGCACTTGATGATATCCGGGTAGTAATCCCCTGGAGGTGGCTTGATCATTTTTGGAACCGTGAAGATAGCAGTCACCACAAGTGTCGCCACGAAAGTTGCAAATGCGGTGCCAATCACAAATGCTCCAGTGAACTTCTCCTTTGGATTCAACATCAGTTTAATTATGCCTTGTCTCTGCTCAAACAGATTAGGATATTGGTTGGATTTGGAAGAGAAGTTTATTGTATGACCTTTATATTGATTAAGAAGATCAATAACAACGGTTTTCCTGACCATATTTATTAAAAACTAGCTAAAAAATATAAATTCTAGTGCTCCATCTCAAGAAACTTTCATAGTCACAATGGTTTCTCTTCTTCATCTTGCTCGTCTTTTCCTTGCTCTTCTTCTTTCATCTTTTGATCTTGCCTTTGCAATCGAGCCTGCTGGTGTGCTAAATCCCGAGGACATTTCCCTCCCACCGAGAGATCTAAGGTCCCAGTTCGTGGATTCCTATTGCCGCAGCTTCCAGTTTAGCGTTGCGTCTGGAAACCTCTTGAGCTGGAGAGTCCCTGCTGAGTGTGTTCCCTACGTCCGGAGCTACACCACCGGGCCACAGTACCAAGCCGACGTCCAAGCTGCAACGAGCTTGGCACTCCAGCAAGCCCAGACTTTCTGTGCCAGGCCCGGCATTGATGCGTGGCTGTTTGATGTCGATGGTAAAAGCGCTTGGAAAGCTTTTACGTTATCATATAAGGTACGAAAAGAAAAAGTGTAAGTCACCTTTACATGTCTAGCTGAGTAGTAAAAGCTGAGACCAGCTGATCCAGCTATGGTCACAATCGCGATAAGAAGAAGCTGACAAAAAATACCTCGGGGAAAAGCAATGCTAATGAGTTCCTTGTCACCATTGACAAGCTGGGATGGCTGAAACCTGGAGTATCAGCGAGCATAGCCCCTCTAAATGGCAGATGCAAGAGCGTCTGTTGTCAGCTCTCGTGCTTGATTGCATTCGCCGCGCCTTTTTTCTTCCTCGTACAGGTAGGCCGTGGCATTGCCATAGCTTCTATGCTATGCTTCTCAATGTTTTCTTCTGACGACACCTCACTTACGCGAATGACTTCATCGTCGACTTCGTCTAGTGCCTGTACACGCGACAATTGAAGTTAGTTTCAGACGAACATTGAAGGTCTACAGACCTGGATGTCATCTGGTGGAAGGCAAGATTTTCCACGTAGAAAGTTGATCAAGCTCGATTTTCCGACTCCACTTGGGCCAAAAAAGACTGATGTCTTCATGAAACCCCATACCAGTCTCTACACTGCATATGTATGGTTTATATCCCGACAGCTGCTTCTCCCAGCTATCTTTCATCTGAAAACTAAAAATGATCCTTCTATCAGCTTTGCAAAAGAAATAAAACGGGTACCTCCTGAGTAACAAGATCCGCCTTGTTGAGCACCACTGCTAGAGGTATTCCAGTAGACTCACCTTCGACTAAGAACCTATTCATTATCACAGGATCCAAGCGCGGCCTATCCAGCACCAGTAGCAAATCAACATTAGCCACTGGTGGATTCGAAGTGTCCCATCGTCTCTGTAGAACACCTTCAATCATCCCGCGTTTGTCTGTCTAATCTATTCCCGAGACTAAAACACTATCACCAACCATGACTCTTCTCCTGATCTTCTGGAGAAGTGCTCTCACCACGCAAAGAAGCTTAATCCCTGCTCTAAAGCCCTCTTCTTGCAAGCTCATCGAGCGCTCCAGCTCGTTCACCACGACAGTCATGAAATTCACCTGCGCCGACGTGACCTGACCGACTGCTCGATCCTCGGCTAAAAGATTGTCGAATCGCCTCACATCCGTTACATCACGCACCTGTTGATTCCATTGGCGAGAGACTTGCTTGGAATCGCCACGCACCTGTTGATTCCACTGGCGAGAGACTTGCTTGGAATCGCCCCGCCGCTGAGCCGCAACCTAGACCTAGAACACATGGCCTTTTCTTTTTGGCGCCAAAATCGGGTTTGGTTCTTGGGAGGGAAAAATGGACAATCGGCACAGCACGTAGAAGCTCCGATGTGCTGCTGCAACTGTTGCCACCGGGTTGCCACCTCAAAGACACTACTCCAGCAGCTAAGCGATCTCGTTCTTGGTGACACAACTTCAACAGTTCAAGTCACTCCATCTTGGATCATCTTCTTTGCAGCGTGCTCGTTTGCAATCTTTGTGTTTGCCACAGTAACTTTCGGTGTGTACGTTCGCATGCGCTACGTGGAAAGACAAGAAGAGGTAACTGTACCAGGTTAAATCATGCATGTTTATATAATTAATATGTATTCTTTGTTGAATGCCACAACTGAAAGATCTCAACATATAGATAGAGCTCAAGAAAAAGGGAAACTGATTAAACTAAAAAGTGGCAATCCACTCTATGTAGAGTATCTGCTTTTGGTATCTGGAATGTGTATAGCTTTTGCTTTTCTAAGGCATACAACTTGCTTTCATGAAGCAGTCTTTATCTATTGTATTTGAAAGCAACGATTCCAAGCATCCGGGCTAAAACTAAACAGCTGTCTTTGGAATAGAAGATACTTACAGCCCTTTACTATTGTCTAGGATCAAGGCCTGGATACAATAGCCGAAGGCTCAAGATATCAACGAAGTAAGGGCGATGCCTTATTTCAAGTGCCGATTTAAATCCGTGACTATTTTTACAGGAAATGGACAGGCTAATCGTTGGGATTGACTGCAAGTCATATCCGCGGGTGGCCTGCGGGAGTTCAACGCCGCCGAACCTCCGGTGTCTGGACAGGGTCAGATCTCTCCACTCTCGTCAGGGTGGTCGCAGAGCATTCGGTTGGCTTGGTCGTGCTCTTGACAGGCATTGCAAGGCTTGGCTTAAAAGTATACATACAAGGAGCTGGCGAGTGGGAACTTCGCTTCGAGTAAAGATTATCATTTCTGGGTGTGGATCAACGGATGCTTCAGAGGCGTATTGGATGTTAGAAACTTGGACAGCCAGTTTTTGGGAGAAGCTTGCGAATTCTCCAGAGCTCGCAAACTTACCCCTAAAACAAAAACTCAGCACGAGATCTCGATCTCCCCGGTAAGCTGTAGGAGCTATCGCGTGCTTCCTTAACTGGGAGAAAAAAAAAAGGAGAAAGTAAAAAAACAGAACACTCTCCATAAAAACTGTGCAAGCCAATGAGCGAGAGAAGAAGAGTAGCTCTGGATTTCGGGCCTGCTCCTTAAAAAGGCCGCTGGAACGTAAAGAGAAGCTCTTCGCCTTCACTGCAATGACAACCGACCTTATGTGTTTGTTTATTCAATTGGACTTTCGGGCAGACGAAGACACATGAACCATGCAGAGAAAGGGCAGTGTGGTATGTGAGTGTCTTTTCAGGCTCTTTGGGTGCTCGTACTATGGACACGGACGAAACCAAGAAGGCGATGCTTTGCTTCTTACTCGGATTTAGCCCTGGACATTTCGTTTGCTTTCTTTACTTCCTGGTGGGTCGCATCTTGAGTCTGGAAGAGTGGTCGTCTAGCAGCAACAGAGATTCATGGCCATGGACTAGGTAGCCAACATCGAAAGCCGTTACCTCGTGAAGAGCCTAAGTATCAACTCCAGGGAACAACAGGCAAAACACAGGTGGTGATAAGAACATTCCACAGTCTCAGGTGCCTGATCTCAGGCAACTCTTGAAGTTGAAATGCTTCCAGGGCGAGTTTTCTTTTCCCACGATAATTACAGCTTTACAGTTAGATTTAGGAACTATATTAGAAGCTCTTGGATTCAGTTAAACGTAAGCTCTACGTTATTGGAGGATGGAGAAGCGAGGAGGAGGGACTGTTGTCCAAGGAGGTGAGTGTGTTTGATCCACACACCAACGAATGAAGCAATGTGGCACCAGCTATCGCCTCGCGCGCATTCCACGAGCGTGGCTATGGAGGGCCGTAGGTGGCGTGGATGGCCAGGCCTTGCAATCAGCTTGTTCTTTTATAAACTTAACTTTAAAATGACCAAGTCAGAAATAAAAATAGAACATGCTCCAAACCCTAAAGGATCAGACCTGATGATGGCTAAGGAAGCTTTGGAGGCGCTGAAGAAGAACAAGGGGGATTCCATCCAAATCCAGCAATCGCTGGATGTGCTGGCGTATGGCTCCTGGGAGGGGATATCTATGCATGAGATTAGAAAGGTGGTAGGGAATAGATTGCAAAAGGGAAGCGTGCTAGAGCGGCGGCTGAACAGGCAAGATATGGAAGTGAAGCCTCTCCCAGAGCTACGCCCTCCCAAGGCTTTCTTCCCCCAAGCTGAGATGATAGAGTTTAGGACGGCATTGGAGGCATGGCAATGCACACCTGAGTGTAAAAAGAAGCTCAGTTATCTCTACACCAGCATTTCAGACTACGGCCAGTTGCAAGCCACAACACAAGCAGAGATGAGGATGCGCCAGCATTGGAGAAGCTTGGTATCTGAGAGCAAGTGGAGATCAGTTTTAGAGTTTGGCACCTGGTTTATGACCGTCTCGCTGCGGGGCTTCAAGAACATTGCCTTTGAACTGGCTAGTGATGCTGATAGAATATTCAAGGAGCTGCACGATGCGTGTGCACGGGGCCAGGTACCGCCAGACTGCCTTGTCTGCTTCTTGGAGATGTTTCTCAAGCTTATGGTCGGGGGAAGCTTGGTGCAAGAATGTGGTGCACGGATCAAGTTCATTGGGGCTTGTGCGTTACTTCTTCACGGGGTCGAGCTCAGGAATGTGGACACCTGCTGGAAGCTGTTGATCGAGAGCACCACAACGCTTCTAAGCGAAGATGAAGATAAGCTTTTGGACTTCTTGTCATCAGAGTGCAACCTGTCCAATCCCTTGCTCCAATCTATGCGGGCTGCAAGGAAGAACAAGAATGCAGATTCTGCCAACCCCCTCCTAGCTATGCGCGTTGCAAGCAAGAACGCTGATGTTGTCATAAGCTGAACATTAACAAAAGCTTCAATCACACTGGAAAATGAATTAGATCCATCCTAGTCTTTTTTAAAAGTCTTCAAGGATTTCTTCAGTTAATATTTAAAGCCCGGTCATGGCAAAGGTCATGGCAAATATCACATTCCGCAAGGTGGCCAAGGAGGCTCACCACCTTCCAATGAGGCAGGCAGTGTCCATTTGGAGAGGTAGTGAAGTTCGTGGTTTCTTTCTTATTCATGGTTTATCAAGGAAGCTATTCTCCCAAGCTTTCTTTGGATCGGAGCTAGAAGGTACCTTGTTCTAGCCGTGGCAGCTTGTTTGCCATGAGCAGTGTCAATCCATACTGCTCTTTGTTCGTGTCAAGGTGACACAGAACAAGAAGAGTGGCAGATCCAGGCAGTCTTTTCTATGAGGATTGGCTTGGGCAAATTGCACCACCACACTCTAGTTTCCCCTAACTACCACTCACCATATGAAGTTTGTATCCTTAATTTGCCCAAGCCAATCCTCATAGAGGAGACTGCCTTGTCGTTTTGGATCTGCCACTCTTCCTATTCTGTCACCAGTGGCTAGTTTTGCTTCTTTCCACCCACAGTTCACATACAATTGTTACAGAGAAAGATGAAGCAGATTTCCTTGACCCAGTTCTCAAAGTCTGTCTGGGTGAAAAGAAATAGGCAGTGCTTTACAAGTGGTCATGTTGGATGGATTTCTCCACAACATGAAGTTTGCTCTTCCACTTCTTCTGCTGCAGTCAAGCAGGCAATCTAGAGTTGCATAGCCTTACTGCTCGCTTGTGTGGTCTTGTTGCCCATGAGATTGTTATTTGCTATGATACCGGTTTCCCATAACCACCACTCTATACAAAGAAAGGCCATCTTGATATCAAGCTGATGAGCGTGGACCATACTTCAGCTCACGAGTTGAAGAGTTGAGCTCAATTTTCAATTGTAATTTAGTACAAACATTATAAACTTTAAAATTTTAAAGTTATGGCGAACTTAATAATTTCATAACTCTCTATATATTATATAGATAAAAATGTTCTAAAGGACACTTCCTGTTTTAATAATTTAAATATTTACTACATGCAATGATAGAGATGTTTGTTAGAATATAAAATAAAATGTTTGCAAAAAGAGTATTCTTGTCACTTCTTTAAATTTGTACTCTGTGCTTTCTAACTAGTAAATGTCAGGTTCGTCAGAATTTTAAAATTATTAAATTTGAATTAAGATTATATATAAGGATATATAACCATTTGAAAGGAAAAAAAAACAACTATGATGGTACATATGCTCTCACAATACATTGCAACATCACGCACCCAAAAGACTACTATGAAATATTTTTTGAGATGGTAAAGACAAAATGGAAACTGACGAATACTATGGGTAGTATTGCGAAAAGAACCCTCACAAGTATATGAAATGAAAAGTGAAATAATAAAATATTTTTATTAATTATATAAGGTATAATTAGTTTATATTATTGATAGAGAATAAACATCGATAGTGCTAGAAAATCTAATTAGCTCCAAAAAATTTCTGCAACTCGGCAATAGTAAGGCTTGCTTGGTGTATATGAATATCCACTTTAGGATCCTGGTGCAAGTTATTGATGAAAATGTAGTACATATGCTTGCAAGGAGCATATGCCTTCCCATATTCCTCACGCTTCGTAAAGTCTGGACATGTGCAAGAAGGAAAGTCTTGAATAGCAATTGTGTACTTTCCACCTTCTATTTTGACTATGTACTCCTTTGCAAGCACAGTGATGTACTCTGTGGAGAGAATCTCACACTCAAGTGTTTGAGCCAAGTTTATTTTACCTTTCTTCTGCTTGGAGATGGTACCAATAAATTTAACTGCCTTATCTTTTCTCGCTGGCCTCCTATGCATCTTTGTAGGAACAGTCCTAGTTTTATCACTTATGTCTCCAACTCTCTTTTCAAGATTGAAACCAGATTTCTCAAGGTTTTCAATCTTATCCGAGGTGAGCACAACCCCATTAACAACTGGCCATTCTTTAGGTATTGCATCAGGTTTAGTCACTATAGTGTCTTCAAGCCACTTTGTATGGTTGACATCAGTGTTGCAGCAATATAACCAACACCATCTTGAAAATCCTGTTTGCTTTCGTTCCCCATGGAAACATGGGGCTAGAACAAAAGCAAATTTATCACCACAAATCCAAGCCCAACACTTGCCCCTCAGAAGCATCCCCACACACCTTACATTTGATTTTGCTGCCACTTGATGGATTGCCCATTGCTTCGGCTCCACGCTACGATAAGCAATTTCAACATGCTGTGATGCACTTTCTTCATCAGCCACTTGAGGTGGCTCAATTCGGGGGCGATGTCTTGGAGCAGAATGATACTCAACATCAGGCTTGTGAGAGCTTTTTGCTCCAAGATCCATGCCAACATCTTCAGTTGCAATGAGAAAGATGTGTCACATGTCAATGTGATAATGATTGTGACACTGACAGTGTCAGTGCAGCAGATAGTGACAGTGATAGTGTCAGTGACAAAGACAGTGTCAGTGTCAGAGATGACAAAGTTACAGTGTCAGTCTTTCAAATTTCATAATTACTAGTATTATCAGTTTATTATCTATAGGTAATACAATTTTGTTAATAAAAAAAAGGCGAGAGGGGGGGGGGGGGGGGGCGGAGATGGATAATATCATAGTGTAAGAATTATTAGTGGCTGGAATTTTCAGTAGGATGGCCTAAAAATACCATATTCAACACTTGTGGATGTAAGATTTACTAACGGAATATTGTTCCTCACCATGAAATGATAATGATTGTGTGTTCTTAACTCTTTTTTGATTTTTTTATACATCAATTTATGCACACCTTCCAAACCAATTCTTGGGCAGTTATGACAGTGTTCTAGAAAAGTTTCTAGACCCATACAGCCTTCCGTTTTATCTAAATAAAAGTAGTAGATGAGACACTGGAGATAATATGTGTTCATTCTTTCAAAAGTTTCAACCATATCGGGAGCAAGATTTTGAAGAAACATCTGGCATCGCTCTTGAAGCACATGAGGCAATCCATCTTTAGTAACAACATCTAGAACATTATTTGGAAGAGGGATCTCTTGTTCAGTCACACTTGGGGCTACAAAAGAAAAAACCTCACAACAATTGTTGTGTGGAGGGAAGGGTGGAATGTTGGTAGAAGTTGAAGATGAAGGTGGAGACTCATATGAAATGCATGGGGGCCAAGTGCGAGTAGCAATAGCATTTTCCCTAGCCATTCCTACACTCTAAACAAACTGAAATTTCAATGTTAAAAGCATCCCTTGTCAGTATTTATACTAAGAAAAGATCTAGGGGTTCTTTAAAGTTTAAATTGTCAGTCTTAAAATAGACTTCAGAATTATAACAGTGTCAGAACCACTTGTATATATAATAATATCTTTATACATGTTAGAATAATATCATTCTCGAAAATATAAAATTCTCCACTTTACTCATAAAGAATTAAACTTTTGAAAAAACTATGCATGACTTTCATATTACATTAAAGGGTGGCCTAAATATCCCATATTCAGCACTTACTGATACAGTGTTTATTCTCCATCATGAAATCATAATAGCTGTGTGTTTTTAATTCTTTCTTGATTTTCTTATACATCCACACGTGCACACCTTCCAAACCCGCTTTTGGGCATTTGCAACAATGCTCAATAAAATTTACCAAACTCATGCAACCATCTGTCTTGTTTAAATAAAAGTTGCATATAGGACACTGAAGATAATATGTATCTATATTAAGCTCCCCTACCATATCTGGAGCAAAATCTTGAAGAAAATATTGACATCGCTCTTGAAGCATTGGAGGCAATTCAACTCTTTTAACAACATCATACGGAAGGAGTTCTTGTTCAGTTGCACTAGAGGTCACAAATAGAAGAGCCTCACAACAACCCTCAAAATGAAAAGGAGGATTGTTGCATAGAGGTGAAGGTGGATTATTGATTGAGAGTGGAGATGGAGGTGGAGACTCATATGAGAGGCCTCTGGGACCAAAAGTAAACTTCTCCCTAACCATTGCAACACACAAGAAGAATTAAACTTCCCAGCAATAAGAATTCTCTGATTAATATACTATATTTCAATCTCGGGAATGATGTTTTATTATGACATGACACTATATTGAATGATAATTGTCAGTCTTAGTAATTACAACTTACTATGAGAGACAAGTGGCTATAGGGTTTTAGAAGCTAAAAACTAGCATATAATTAATATGTAGCCTTATTTTATATAGCTGGTCTGCCATATATAATAATGGCGAATACACACTACCTTTCAATCCCAAATTCATATATAGATTTAATTCTTTGATTTGTCCACATCATATATCTTTGCAAAGACAAAACATATCAAAAGGAATAAGATATATATAAAAAACTTACTTTTTTTTAATATTTTAGTGGATTACAAAAGCCATTGAAAGGTTTATAAAGTGGATTTATTAGTGCTTTCTGCTGTGTTGTCTATTTCTTCTTTTCTCTTGCTCTAGATTGTTGTTTCAGAAGTAACATAAACATTTTTATCAATAGTGACAGTGGTCTCAATATTCCCGGACAGGTAATAAGGACCAAGTGTGTAATATGGAGATTGTGGTAGTGAAACAAAATTAACATTTTCACATTTCTGTATGCTAAAACTACTTACAGATTTTTTGTCTTTCTTACTTCCCATCTCTGTAAACCCTAAAGAATGAACGAGTGAATCAGTGTTTCGAATTATTTATATATTTCTGGTCAATTGTTGAAATGTTAAAATGTTGAAATGTACAATAGAAATTTTAGGTTCATTCGAACTTCAATATTCCCATTTTATTTGGGACTAATAAAGCCCAAAAATTTCTATGGGTTCAAACGAACTTCTAATTCTAGAAATTGTATAAACTGCATTAAAAAGATTCAAAAGATAGAAATCTCTCTGAACAATTCATACTTAAATTCATAAATTTCAAGTTAACCAAAGAATACAATTTTTCTGACTTAATATTTCCTTATATAAGATTTATGGTTCAGCAATAATTGACTTCAGGAATCATATTGTTACTTTTGACTTGAGCTGAATTGAACTCAACTTGTGAGCTCAACTTAACTTTGGACCATCCCCAAGCTGATGTATTTCTAAATCCCAGCATGCTGCAAGGTGTAAAATAATCCTAATAGAAGACATCTTGGCCACAGGAGAGAATGTCTCAATGGCACGTCACAAAGTGGCATCCAATTTCGCTTGAAAATCCACTTTGTGCTGGCAATCTTCCTGCCTGGTGGGAGATGAACAAGCTCCCAGACTTCATTGCATTGCAAAGAATTATACTCATTCTGCATGGCCGCTTTCCATTTTTCTGCTTTTGGTGACTGGAGAGCTGCACGAACTGTGCATGGTTCAGGAGTGAGCTGCTCAGCAATTTGAGGCCGGAATCTGAGGCCATCATCAACGCTTCTTCTGAATGACTGGACTTGGTAGTGCCTCTGCTGCAACCTGCTGCTGCGGCTGAACTCGCGGCTGCTGCTGACTGTGCGCTTGCGGCTGCTGCCCGGATACCCTAGAAACGTCCTCCTCGTCATAAAGTGTTGCGTGTACTTTGCAAGCCGGGAGGAACGAAGCCCAGGAGATGGGAAGAATGTGAGCTCCTCGGCGTCCTAGAACATCCACAATGCTGCTGTAGTAGTCGATCCTTGACGGGTCTCACGCTATGATCTGGACGCAAACACTCGATAGAATCGCTCACTCGGCCTCCGTCCGCGCAAGTGCTTAGCACCGCCACGAACGATGCCTCGTTGGGTGTGTGGCCCTCGAGGAGCATCGCTAGCATCGCATCGATGCTCTCGGCGCCGCATATCGCGTTCATTGCCAGTAGCGCCAAGAAAGCAGGATGATTCTTCCTCCTCCTCCGCTGCACTCCACAGCACGGCAGGATTCATGTGCCAGGCTCTCGGCAGTAAGCTCTATCGGATGGGGCGGCAAGAAATCAGTGAGCGTCTTCGATGCACACACGAACCGATGGAGCGCTGCGGCGCCAACGCTATGTCCTCGAGCGGCTATGGATCCAGGGTGTCCTCGACCGGTCGGCTCACGTCGTTCGTGACAACTTTGAGGTGGGTGGCAGCTTAGAGGGGAACGGATTGGACGGTGAGGTAGGACCGATGGTATCCTCTCCCGCCATCGCCAGTGATGGAGACCATGGTCTTCCGCAACGCCCTCGTCGTGGATGGTAACAAGATGGTTGTGAGATGGTTCCAGAACGACGCTTGTTTTCTCAGCGAAAGATCATTCCTGGGAAGTGGCGGACACGACTGGATTGCCCGGACGCTGCTGCTTTGTGCACTCCAACCGGATCTATCACAAGATTTTCTTCCGCACTCTGAGCTAACATTTGGGCAGTTTCAGAGGATTGCAAGGTTATGACAGTGATTCAAGTTCCCAGCGATGGCTGCTTGGAAGGTGGTGGAGGATTTCAAGCTCAGCATGCCTTTCAGGAACGATGATCAGATCGAGGTTCTTCGAGCTTGATGTATATTATCTGGATCAGCCACTACTCGACAAGGGCGTGTTAAAGCGTCAACAACACAGTCGTACAGCATCTTGACTCATAGTCGCGTTCTCCCTCCAGGAATGCAAGAGGGAACAGAGTTCTCTGTGTGTCGGGGGGGGGGAGAGAGAGAGAGAGAGAGAGTAGAATGCTGCTGTACTGCTTCCTCGCCTTTCAAAAAATTTCCCCCCATTCATCTCTGGTGGGGTGCGACATCTTGTACGAAGCCAACGGCTTAGTTAAGGAATAACTCTTGATCCATGTCTTCCTGGTTCTTTCCTTTTGATGGATTGAATGTAGCATACCTTCATTTCTTTTGATAACAGCTTGACCACTACCCGATCAACATTATTTAGTCACCTTGAACCAGTGAAATTGACGTGTTCTCCATTGTCTCAGTAAAATGACCAAGTCAGATCTGGAGTGCTCATAACTCCTATATAAACTCCAGCGACCTCCACACTTCTCCTCACTCCATTCTTCATCAATCAAGTAGCATCACAACAAAAAATCTGTGCGAAGATACAAGATGTCTTACAAGTTAGCCATTTGTCTAGTTGCCATTTGTGCCATTGCTTTCGTCCATGGTTCAGATGAAGATGCCCTCCAGGATTTCTGTGTCCGCGACGGAAACAGCAACACCATCGTCAATGGATTCACTTGCAAGCCTGCTGCGGCAACTCTGGCCAGTGATTTCATGTTCCAGGGACTCCGGAACCCCGGGAACACCAACAACAAGCTCGGATCCATAGTCACCAATGCAAATGTTGGCGTATTCCCGGGAATCAACACTCTTGGAGTCTCTTTTGCGAGGATTGATTATGCTCCATACGGTGTCAATCCCCCTCACGTCCACCCCCGAGGAACTGAGCTCCTCTTCCTCCAGCAAGGAACTCTGTATGTTGGATTCGTGAGCACCACCAACAACACACTCTTCGCTCAAACTTTGCATCCAGGGGATCTCTTTGTATTTCCGCGTGGTCTCATTCACTTCCAGCTCAACGTTGGGAAGACACCAGCTGTTGCTCTTGCGGGATTCAACTCCCAGAATCCGGGTGTCACCCAGGTAGCCAAAGCAGTGTTTGCATCCAATCCTCCCATTTATGACGCTGTCATCGAGAGGGCGTTCCAGATCAATCCCAAGCTCATCCAGCAGCTCAGGGACCTCATCAAGCAAACTTAATCAGCTTGTTCTCGCATTAATTCTTTCATAAATTCCAATAATATTCTAATTTTGCCTGGCTTACAAAAAACAAGAAAGTTTTTATCACGCCAATATCACGAGGCTTGTTAGTTCCTTCATTTCCGATACTGGCTTGACCACGACCCGGACAAACTGAAACAATCCAAGCTAGTGAAATTAACACGTTCATCCTCGTTCAATCTTGATTCTTAGTAAAATGACCAAGCCAGATCCGGTGTGCTCTAACCATAAGTCCGGTATAGCTTCTCAACTCATGAAAGCTTCTCTAGATAAGAGCCAATCGATTCGTTCCAGCTCCGGTCAAGGACTTGCGATGTACATCGAAGCAAATGTCCTGGAGCTTGGCCATGTCTGGCTCAAACAGGCCACGTCAATGCTTCCATCCCTGGTGTAGGAAGGGAGCATGATGCTAATCCCCTCGAATGGCACGTAAGGCCCGCCAGCAAACACCGGAGTTCCATAGCCAAAGTCGAGCTCGTAGATTGGAAGCTGCGCCCAGCTCGTCACGCTCAAGTTTGGGCTCAGCACCGTCTTGCCACTCCTCGTGATCTGGACCGGGTTCTTCTGCTGGAGCTCCACGAAGTCCATCTGGGAGCGGATGTACTCATTGTCAAGCCGCTTGATGGAAGCCTGGATGAGATCCGTGGCGTGGGATGCTGGTTTCTCCAGGAGATCCTTCACGGTGCTGTGGGTGTGGGAGATGACGTTGCCAAAGTAGTCGTTGGGGATGGAGGAACGAACCTCTTTCGCCCGTTGGCCGCGATCAAAACTCAGGTTTGGACTTCACCATCGATGCCACGGGCCCGAGTGATGCACTTCCAGAGATGGCTCATGAGGCTGACAAACGTAGAGGGTCCTCGGGCACCGCCTTCTTTCGTCGCCGACTACTTGATCTTCTTGAAGAGATCGATGCTGAAGTTGTTGAAAACTAAGGAAGAAGAGAGAAAAACTTTATTGCTCAGATATCATCATCACTATACATACATAGGTGAGAGTCATGACTCTCTAGATCCACCACGTGTCACCACGTGTCTCAGCCGTATGGTGATCTTGGATGTACTACATCCTCACACCCCCACTCAGCCGAGATCAGTGTGCGAAGGCTGGATCAGAAAAAAGAAACTAATGCTAAACCACTGGGAAACCTATCTCACTCCCCCCACTCAGCCGAGAAAAGCTGAGCTCATGAAATCAGCATCTTGTGGTGTTGAACAACAGTAGCAGCACATTCCAAGGTACCCAAGCTTGCACACAGCCTAGCTTGTATCAAGACCCGTCAGGAACCAGCATTTTGTTCCATCTCCCCCACTCAAATGTGATCTCTCCATCAGCCTCAAGGCCCTTGTGCACAGCAATTCCCAGGAAGAACAGAAGCCTCTTGGCAGCATCAGCAAATCTCTAGCCCAAGGAAGCCTTCCCTTGTAGCAGCAGGGGCATCAGATTGTCTCTAGTAGTAGTAAGCAGTGTCACAACCCTTTCAATTCAAATCCAGGCCAGTCTCGATCAAGAACCGCCTCCATTTTAGGGTTGCCTGCACAAGACAAAATAAACAAGAAAACCTCCATCTTGATATTTGCTCCAGATCAGGGGGCTTATCATCTTCCTCTTCTTCCTCTTCCATTCAGCCCAGGATTTAATCCTTGACCTCTGATACCATGTTGAAAAACTAAGGAAGAAGAGAAAAACTCTATCACTCAGATATCATCGCTATACATATACAGGTGAGAGTCGTATCCACCACGTGTCACCACGTGTCTCAGCCGTACTGTGATCTCGGATGTACTACATCCTCACAGAAGTGGAGCTTCTTTACCGAGAGTGGGAGATACTTGGGCTTGCTGGATGCTCGAACTTTGGCTGCAGTGGATCGTTGCCCATGAGGAAAGACCTGTCGTGCTTTGGAGGAACGATTGGAGTCTTCTTGACAATGCTGGCCCAGGCATTCATGAAAGTGCTGGCACCTTCTCCATCCGCAACTTGGTGCTGCCTTGCCACTCCCACAACAGTGATTCCACCACAAGTGAATTTAGTTACCTGGAACAAAGAAAACTCTCAAAACATCCTTTTCGTGGAAACAAAGAAGCTTGCCAAATCAAGGAACCAAAGCAATCAATGTAGCCAACCAAGAAGAAGGAAAGAAGACATCTAGCCTCAGAGTGGTGCAAGGTTGTGAAGTGATTCAAGTTCCCAGCGATGGCTGCTTGGAAGGTGGTGGAGGATTTCAAGCTCAGCATGCCTTTCAGGAACGATGCTCAGAACCTTCCATGTCAAGGTTCTTCAAGCTTGATGTATATTATCTGGATCAGCCACTACTCTACAAGGGCGTGTTAAAGCGTTAACAACACAGTCGTACAGCATCTTGACTCATAGTCGCGTTCTCCCTTGTTCGTCCTCCTCCAAGAATGCAAGAGGGAATAGAGTTGGTAAATCTCTCTGTTTAGAGAGAGAGAGAGAGAGAGAGAGAGTAGAATGCTGCCGTACTGCTCCCTCACGTTTCAAAACATTTCCCTCCATTCATCTCTGGTGACATCTTCAACGAAGCCAACGTTTTAGTTAAGGAATAATTCTTGGTCCATGTCTTCCTGGTTCTTTCCTTTTGATGGATTGAATGTAGCATACGTTCATTTCTTTTGATATCACTACCTGATCAACCTGAATAATGATTTAGTCACCTTGAACCAGTGAAATTAACGAGTAAAATGACCAAGTCAGATCTGGAGTGCTCACAACTCCTATATAAACTCCAGCGACCTCCACACTTCTCCTCACTCCATTCTTCATCAATTAAGTAGCATCACAACAAAAAATCTGTGTGAAGATACAAGATGTCTTACAAGTTAGCCATTTGTCTAGTTGCCATTTGTGCCATTGCTTTCGTCCATGGTTCAGATGAAGATGCCCTCCAGGATTTCTGTGTCCGCGACGGAAACAGCAACACCATCGTCAATGGATTCACTTGCAAGCCTGCTGCGGCAACTCTGGCCAGTGATTTCATGTTCCAGGGACTCCGGAACCCCGGGAACACCAACAACAAGCTCGGATCCATAGTCACCAATGCAAATGTTGGCGTATTCCCGGGAATCAACACTCTTGGCGTCTCTTTTGCGAGGATTGATTATGCTCCATACGGTGTCAATCCCCCTCACGTCCACCCACGAGGAACCGAGCTCCTCTTCCTCCAGCAAGGAACTCTCTATGTTGGATTCGTGAGCACCACCAACAACACACTCTTCGCTCAAACTTTGCATCCAGGAGATCTCTTTGTGTTTCCGCGTGGTCTCATTCACTTCCAGCTCAACGTTGGGAAGACACCGGCTGTTGCTCTTGCAGGATTCAACTCCCAGAATCCCGGTGTCACTCAGGTAGCCAAAGCCGTGTTTGCATCCAATCCTCCCATTTATGACGCTGTCATCGAGAGGGCGTTCCAGATCAATCCCAAGCTCATCCAGCAGCTCAGGGACCTCATCAAGCAAACTTAATCAATTTGCTTTTGTAATGATTCTTCTGTAATTTTCAAGAATAAGATTGAATAAAGAACTGTTCTTTACAAGTCCATTGCCAAAGCAAAAATGAGATGTTAGACCTTTACTCGTAGTAGAAACACGCCCAACGTAACGAGAAGGGAAGGAAACCTGTTGAGTACAAGCACAAGGAAAAAAGCAAAGTCATACCTCTTCGTCCTTGGATGAAGGTCATGGTGATTGTTCTGCACATTTGAGACGTTCGCAGGAAGCAGCAAATAATTCGGCCTCATCAGAGTGTCAGCACACGAGAAGTCTGAAGCAGTTCATCGTCGTAATAAATGGGGCTCCTCATTCTCCGCAAACAAGTCAATGTTCTTGCCTAGACCGTAGGAAGAGATCTTGGTAACATCGAAGATGTAGTTGTTCTCGCTCTTCATTTACGTGGTCCTGCGTTGCATGTCTGTGGTTCGATCCACCAACGATAACGGCCTCCTCTTCCAGCAAGCTCTTGACAGAGTCAAGCAGTAGTTTCACTTTTTTTGGCTTCCTTGATCCTAGAGATTGGCTTCGCCTCCTTCAAAGACTTTGCATGCCATCTGAAATGATCTGGCTGTGTATCCAGTGACCTTTTGCCAAGTCCTTCGATTTGGCACAGTGACGAATCAATGGGCTGGCTGGCTGCTCTCTCGAGATCATCATCTCCGCTTACGCCAAGGCCGGGCACCTCCAAGCCGCCGAGGACGGGAATAGGTTTACCCTACTACTAGATTCCTGCCGAGGAAAAGACCTTGGATAAGAGAGCTCGACAAACTTCCGCAATAAAGAGGATTATATACAAAACAACATTATGCAAATTGCAAATACCTTAGTGACAAGCTTATCAAGAGTACTTTCACGTGATTATGATATTCCAAGTCGTCACGTCTCCAAGTTTCGCTACGCTCCCATCCCTTCAAACATAATTCTCACCTTCTCATCTCTCCATGAGCAGGGATGATCGTGTTCCATGCGACCGTGTTGGGTATGAGCTTGAAGATGCGCTTTGCCTCAGAAAATATTGCCTGATCGAGGTAAACCCATCATCCTGTTGAAGACGTCCTGGGCATCACTAGCCTTGATGTCGAACAATGGCGTGCAAGAAGCCACACTCGGGTTTTTCATCCTGTGCACCATCGCCTTGGCTGTCTCAAGATCCCACTCTCGGCGATCATGGGCCCCAGAGGTCCACAGCCGGATCCTTTGCCAGCTTAAACACCTCCTTGGCATTGTCCATAAGCACCCTCTGGGTATACATCGATGTGTGTGGAATGCAATGATTGGAGCATATGCCCAATGCTCTAGTACAGCGAGCCAAGAACGTTTTATTGTGGTCTGCAATGGTGACCAGGAATCTGGAGAGGATTTTGTTTTAAAAGTAAACATTTAATATTTATGAAAAGATAATAACTAGGGAAAATAAAAGTACTATCAACAAGTAATCACAAAAACCACCTGAGTGGCAAAAATCAAAACTAGATTGGTTCTCTTTGATGCTAACCCTTGTTGTGGACAACAGCATATGCATATGTCCAGCGTAAAGCATATGTCACCTCGAAATGCAATCGCATGGACAGCAGGATTCGGCATGACACTATATCGCCAACTGCAAGGGCCAGTCTTCTTTGGTATCCCCTATCGCTGTCAACAAGGCATTATACTCCACTTAGCATCTCAGCAAACAAGCCTCGTCCGACTTCAACCCGCTCACATTGAGCATCGACCACAGTCCAAGATTCCATCTTGTCAAAGTAGCATTTTGTGTCTAGAAGACGATTCTCAGCATTATCTTGCTGAGGGCTCTGAATTTCCCTACTCCACAGCCCCCAAGAGAGAGCATCGTCGCCCAGATCCACGCCGATGGCTGTTCTTCGCGTGTCGCCTCGCACCCATTCTGCCCTGCTCATGAAAAGCCTTGCATTGTGCTTGTTTGCATGCTCGTAAGTCCCATTCTCTTGTTTTGTTTCTCTTTAATGTTCTCCAGGCCGAATCAATGAAGCCAAGCAAAGTGTAACCAGAAGTTGACTCGGCTTTCTAATGCTTCTGGTGGGCCAGATCTTTAGCGCAACGTTCGAGTTTTCAGACGTCCATAAAACACAAAACCAATGAAGAGCCTAGCAAATGAAATAAAAGGAAGAGATAGAGATTCTTTCATGACTGCAAGCTGTATGTCGTCTATGGATGCTATGCTTTTTGGTGGAGAATGTGGCTGCTTCTATTCCAATAGCATTTGGATCTTTGCTTTTCGGGCTAGTGTTTCTTTTGCAGTGTACCCCTCTCATTTTAACCTTGAATTTCGCTTGGAAGCACAGTTCTTCAGTTATTTCATGCGGATGTACACACAAAAAAAGTAACTGAAAAATGCAAATTAGATTGCAATGTTGAGGTTGTAGTCGCTAGGAACGAGATCCCATTGAGCTGCTGGAGAAGTGTTTCTGAAGTGCCAAGGCGAGGCTCACAAGCTTTATGAACACATCACACCCACGAGCACAAACACTCCCATCTTAAACAATGGAAGTCCCACAACTTTGGTGACCTTTCACGATCAAACTTCTTGCAACTCCCTCATGACAATCCTAATAGTAATCCTTGATCTCTCTGCCGAAGTGCTCTCCCTTCTTTATAAACCTATGCGTCTGCTCTTAAAGCTTGTGCCGCCCAAGGTCAGGTGGCAAGGTGGCGCAGAGGATTTTCTGGAGGAATTTGCTATCGGGCATCTGCAGTTGTGACCCAAGAGGACCATGGAATGACAGCGTAGGTAGTATATAAGCTAGTGTTTGAGAATTCGTGAGGCAGGCTGGTGCTCATTAGGAGTTAGAATTCCCTATGTCCCAAGCTGGGATTTCTTTGAGAGTAGATATGAGAGAGTGATCATCTTGAGGCTTCCTATCATCTGTATAAGTGGCTCGAGTTGGTTGTTGAGATTAGAGAGAATTGACCTGAATTTCATGGAGATTGTCATGCAAATTTCAGACCGTTCGCAGGAAGCAGCAAATAGTTCGGCCCCAGCCTGTGCACAGCGTACAAGAAGTCTGAAGCAGTTCATCTTGCAATAACACCACCAACAGCGGTTGCTCGTTCTCTGGAAACAAGTCAACGTTCTTAGACCGCGGGAAGAGATCCTGGTATAACATCGAAGTTGTAGTTGTTCTCACTCTTCATTTCCATGGTCTTTCCCTTCTGCAATACAGTCTTGTGCATCCTGTGTTGCATGGATCCACCAACGATGACGCCTCCTCTTCCAGCAAGCTCATGACAGAAGCATTAGCCAAGTCAACTAGTGGTTTCACTTTGTTTGACTTCCTTGATCTGAGAGATTGTGTTTTTGGTCACTAAGTTCTATGTGGGCATAGTGACAAGGAAAAGCTTCGCCTCCTCCAAAGACTTGGCCTGCCCGATCGCTGCCAACAAGGCATTCCAAGTCACTATGCTCCACTCGGGCCTCAACAAACAAGTCTTGTGCAATCTCAAGCCGCTCGCATTGAGCATATGAAACGACGAGCACAGTCCACGACACAAGATTCCATGCTGGCATCTCGTCAAAGTAGCTCTTTGCCTTGTCTAGAAGACCATTCTCGGCATATCCCTGGAGCAATGCCGTCCATGAGAAGACATTCCTCTCCGGCATATTCTCGAACACGCCTCTCTGTCATTGCCCCTCGCGGCAAATGCCGAAACCATTGCAGTAGCTGCATGGACGTCAATGCTTGCTGGATACGCAAGGCTCGGAGGTGTCTTAGCCTCTTGAGAATTCTTTCGAAAGATGCCCCAGCATGACACTCTATCACAATTGCATTGCGAGGTGACATATGCTTCGAGCTACACATATACCCGCTTTGAGCATATGCTGTAAGCATTGTTGTCCACGAAACAATGTTGGGATTTGGAATCGAATCAAACAGAATCTCTGCCTCCTCTACATGGCCGTGTTGTGCGTACGCTCCAAGCATTGTATTCCACACAACAGTATCCCGATCGGGCATCTCGTCAGACATAAGCTTAGCATCTTGCAGATACCCGTTTTGGGCATATGCAGTCATCATAACTGCCCACGAGAAAACGTTCTTGGCGTCGATGGCGTCAAACACTCACTTGGCATCATTTGGGCTACCGCTACAGCGAGCGCCAGTTCCAGAACCTGCTCCTGGCTGCCTACGCCCAGCACCTGACGGTGAGCATATATGTGGCGCCCTCAGAGCGTGCTAAGATGGAATAAACGTGGTGTGTAGGAGCTGTACCGCCTGGGGGCGCCTGAGGATGGTGGTGGCGTCGGTGGGCCCGCTGGGCTGCATCCCATCAGAAGAGCAGCGTCAACCAGCTCATGCTCGGCTTCAACCTCGGCCTGCAGAACATGCTGGCGTCGCTCCACTCGCTGCTCCACTCGCCCGCTCATTAGAACGGCATTCTACACTACTAGTTTTATAAAAGACTTATTCTCTTTTGCCCTCTTGGATACAAAAAAATTGATCATAGGTCACTATACTGAAGTAAGTTTTACAAATGTATTTCAAAACTATTTGATTAATGTGCTATTGCTGCGTTGAAAGACGCAATCATCCCTGCAAGAGCAGAGCTCAAGAGAAATAGAAAGTAGATCCACTCCTACGAATTTTGCGGCGAACAGCTTGAAACTATGAGCACAAAAAGACCAGCCCCTGAGATTTTTTGGCGATTCGCACTACAACTGAACACCTGCACTGTATTGCTATGATAGTAAATTATTGTTATTCGGATGGGGCTGATATAAGAGCACCAGTGTGCCATGGTCGGGAATCTTCAAAAACACCCGGTGGTGCTGCAATCAAGCACGAGAGCTGGCTGTATGCAACCTCTATTCCACGGATGCTTGGAATCGTTGCTTTCAAGTACAATAGATAAAGACTGCTTCATGAAAGCAAACTGTATGCCTTAGACAAGCAAAAGCTATACACATTCCAGATACCAAAAGCAGATACTCTACATAGCACGGCCACGGCCTACCTCTACGAGGAAGAAAAAGGCGCGGCAGAGCTGGCTGTAAGTAACTTATATTCCAAAGACGGATGCTTGGAATCATTGCTTTCAAATACAATAGATAAAGGCTGCATCATGAAAGCAAGCTGTATGCCTTAGAAAAGCGAAAGCTATACAAATTCCAGATACCAAAAACATGTAACACATGAGAGATAGCATGAAATTGAGTGGGTTGCCACTTTTTAGTTACTTTCACTTTAATCAGTTTCTCTTTTTCTTGAGCTCTATCTATATCCAATTTTTGTGGCACTCATCAAACAATACATATTAATTGTATAAACTTGCATGATTTAAGCTGGTGCAATTACTTCTTCTTTTCTTTCCACGTAGCGCATGCGAACGTACACACCGAAAGTTACTATGGCAAACACAAAGATTGCAAACGAGCACGCTGCAAAGAAGATAATCCAAGATGGAGTCACTTGAACTGTTGAAGTTGTAGTCACCAAGAACGAGATCCCGTCGAGCTGCTGGAGTAGTGTTTTTGAGGTGGCAAGCCGGGGCTCACTTCCCACAGCATTCAAGCTGACAAACACGTTAAACATGTTCCACACGATCACACCCAAGAGCAGAAAACCCCGAATTCCCGTCTTAAACAGTGGAAGTCCTATTGTCGCTTCCACAACCCTGGTGAATTTGCCTGCGCGCTTCAAGATCAACGCCTCCACCTCTTGCAAATCCCTGTTGAACATCCCCCAGATGGTCACAAGGATGGTCACCACTGCTGTGACAATCCCAACAGTTATGTCTGATCTCTGCGACGAAGTGCTCTCCCATTCCTTCTTCACGAACCTATGCACGTCCGCCACCTTTAGAGACTCCCTCAAGCGCTTCTCCAGCTTTTGCATCTCGTTTGAGCTCTTTAGATCCTGCAAGCTTACCGTGCACAGCTTGTCCGCCAGTTTTGACTGGCCTTCGTCCATGCCACACAAGAAGTTGTCGTCCTTGTCACTTGGAACCTTGTAATTGAAGGTGTCCATGAGACCTTCCAGCGAGACCCGAGATCGGTATCTTCTCACAGCGACTCTTCTGTCAAAGGCAGGGCTCACGGCAACAATTGGACTTTTCAAGCACTTCTGCAGATCTGACACTAGTGTGTCATCGCTCGGAGCCTTCTTCTGGATCGTGTCCTCAGTGCAAGAAACAAAGTATTTGAGTATCTGGTTGGGACCAAAGATTACCATATCGAATGTTGTGCTGAAATTCACCTGGAGTAGTATCGATGTCTCCCGACTCGGGCTGTAAGAGTAGAAGATGGTTCTATTCTCTTCCAAAGGATACCTATCGTAATCCCAAAACGAATTGCCCTGGCCACACCCGGAGGCATTTAGTTTCAGAGGAAAAATATCATCCTCATTCGAAGCTGTGCCAGTGATGTTCAGACCCACAAGGCAAAGGTTACCATCGCAAGCGCACTGGAAGCTTGGAAAACCCATGTAAGAAACCACGTCCGGGGTGACGAGGATCGGGGAGGCCCTGTTGCAAACCTGGCCTTCGTAGACGTAGTTCTTGATTTCTTTGCCAGAGCTTTGGAGCTTCAATCCAGCACCGGTTCTAGCGTTGCTCACAAAGTTTGTCAAATACACCGCACTATTGTCCAGATACAAAGCGCTGCTCTCCACGGCATATGGTTCCTGTGAAGCCTTCCGATACGGAACGCCAACCAAGAGCGCTGCATATGATCCAGGAGCGGTCTGGACGATCGGGGTTGTGTAAAGACACGAATCATCCTTGGATCCTGGCAAGGTGAAACAAGTTCTTACACTCATCCCCCAGTAGACTGTCATCTTCCACACCAGAGTCCTGCTTCTCTTGACAAGCTCTCCTCCAAGAATGCGGGGATCTGGCGAGCTATACAAAGAGCTCTCATTTGTAGAGGTGATATTGCCCGAAACACGCCAGATGCTGGCCCTCTGGTATGCAAGCGTTCCCCTCTGGGAGACGTCAAGAGCATCCGGGAGTGAGGAATCAGAGACCCACTGGTAGAATGGATCGGAGCTTGTGGCAAAGACGGTGGCCTCCCAGCAAGTAGAGCACATGTCCTCCTTGACGATATCTGGGTAATAATCCCCTTGAGGTGGCTTGCTCATCTCTGGAACCGCGAAGATGGCAGTGACCACAAGTGTTGCAACAAAAGTTGCAAATGCGATGCCAATCACAAGCGCTCCAGTGAGTTTCTCCCTTGGATTTAACATCAGTTTGGCTGTGCCTTGTGACTCCGCCATAACTCCAATCTTCTGTGCTCAAACAGATTATGCTGTGGATTGGAATGAAAGCTTATATAGTAACTTTTAAATTTAATACTGTAAGTAAATGGAGAATAAAGTGATTATTCCCTTTGCATAATGGGAGTACGGGAAAGTTCTTTGTATAGCTTTATGTTGATTAATAAGATGCTTATATCATCAACAACGCCTATTAAGTCGTCCATGTCGAGAAACTTTCGTAGTCACAATGGTGTCTTTTCTTGCTCTTGCTCGATTTCTCCTTGTTCTTCTTCTTTCATCGTTTGATCTTGCCTTCTCAATCGAGCTCGCTGGTGTGCTAAATCCCGAGGACATTTCCCTCCCGCCGAGAGATCCAAGGTCCCAGTCCGTGGATTCCTACTGTCGCAGCTTCCAGTTTAGCGTGGCGTCTGGAAACCTCTTGAGCTGGAGGGTCCCTGCCGAGTGTGTTCCATACGTCCGGAGCTACACCACCGGGCCACAGTACCAAGCCGACGTCCAAGCTGCAACGAGCTTGGCACTCCAGCAAGCCCAGACTTTCTGCGCCAGGCCCGGCATTGATGCGTGGCTGTTTGATGTCGATGGTACTCTCCTCTCAACCACGCCTTACTTTGCTACAAAGCAGTTCGGGTAACGTCTGGATCTATCTCTTCCTCCCCTGTTGAAAGTTAATACTTTGCAGAGCTGGGAGCTACAACGACACTGACTTTAACTTGTGGGCCGCCAGAGGCGTCGCTCCGGCGATCGTTCCAGTGAGGACCTTCTACCGGACGCTTCTCAGGACGAACTGGACAGTGTTCCTCGTGTCCACTCGCCCAGAGTCACTGCGGCGTGCGACTGTGAGGAACTTACTCCGGGCGGGCTACAGAGGCTGGAAGAGGCTCTTCATGAGGTTTGTGAGCTTTAGATAACGTTGGCTAGCCTGTCATGACACCAGATGCTACTCTTGCTAGACGACCACTCTTCCAGACTCAAGACGAGAACCTTGTTGAAATAAAGAAAGCAAACAAACTGTCCAGGGGCTCGGCCGAGAAATCGATGAAAGATGCTGGGTATGACACCAAGGGAGCAACGAGCAACAAGCAAGACACAGGTGGTGACAAGAGCATTCCACAGTCTCAGGTGCCTGATCTCTCGGGTAACAAATAAAAGTCAAGAAAGACAATGCAAGAAACATACCTCAATAATAATGCAGATTTGGATTGTTTAATAATTGAAACTAGTACCTCTTTATTTCACCACGATCACCACGATGGACACAGATATAGTTTTATCCGTCTACATGTTGGCTTTCACGTTGAGTTTCGTTGCAATCTTCTGACCAAGCATACGATCCGCCTGCACACGTTTCATGGTTGAGTTTGATCACATGCTGTCTTTTCTTTCTTGTCTAACCTGAGACCAGTAAGAGAGCCAGATGCTACGGATTTCGTGGGTGACGCGCGGGTCGGACAGAGCATCCACAACTCTCGCAATGAAACGCTCTTGCCTGGAAGAGGAGCAGAGATTCAGTTAAAACATGACTAGCTGAGAGAGAGGTTTGAGATCTTGCCTCTCAGCAGGCCAGGAGCGGAACCTTGCTCCTGGCTGAGCAAAGTTATTTTCCTTTTCAATCATCACCTACAAGAGAAAAACATTATTGCCAAAGCATAAAATGAGAAGATAGCCAAACCTTTTCTCGTCGACCACCGAGAGGGTGAGAAGGAATAGGCACTCGCTCAGCGTGACGGCAAGGATCAAAGCGCGAAGGGAAATAGTTCACCTGCAAACACAGGATATAGAACGTATAAGCAAAAGCTTGTCATACCTCTTCGTCCCTGTGGGTGAAGTTCATGAATCCCTCGTGATGGTTGTTGTGATGAGCACACTTGGGAGCGTTCGCAGGAAGCAGCAAGTAATTCGGCCCCAGCCTGTGCCTCTGAGTGTCAGCGTACGAGAAAATTCGGGTCTGAAGCAGCTTGTCGTCCGTGTAATAAACTCCAGGCACCACCAAAGCGGGGCAGAAAGCCAGCTGCTCGTTCTCCGCAAAGAAGTTGTCGATGTTCTTGTTTAAAACTAGCCGACCCACGGGCTGCAGCGGGAAGAGATCCTCGGGCCACGTCTTGGTAACATCCAAAGGATCGAAGTCGTAGTTGTTCTCGTTCTTGATTTCCATGGTCTGGATAAACAGCTTCCACTCGGGATAGTTCCCTGCTGCAATAGAGTCTTGCAGATCCTGCGTTGCATGGCTGTGGTTCGATCCACCAACGATGACTGCCTGTTCTTCCAGCAAGCTCTTGACACCACAAGTTGGCTTCCAGTGGAACTTCACGTAGGAGCACTTGCCAGCCCGGTTCACGAGAGTGAAAGTGTGGACGCCAAAGCCCTCCATATGACGATAGTTGAGCGGGATGCCAATATCGTCGAGCAGGAACGTGAACATGTGAAGACTCTCGGGATGGTGCGAGAAGAAGTCCATGATCCTCCAATTCTCCTGGATATGAGTCCTTGGGTTGGGCTTCAGCGCATGGACCATGTCAGGGAACTTCATTCCATCTCGGACGAAGAACACGGGAAAATTGTTTCCAACCATATCAAAGTTTCCCTGCATCCACAACACCACATTCTTTGAGAAAAACGAAAGAAAGCCAAACAAAAAAACTACAAACCTCTCGAGTGTAGAACTTGACCGCAAAGCCTCGAGGATCTCGAAGAGTTTCTGGGCTGCCACGCTCGTGAATGACAGTAGAAAACCGCACGATAACGGGAGTTTGCACTCCGGGAGCTCTCAGGAAATCGGCACAAGTGAGGTGGGATACGTCGTGGGTCACCTCGAAAAATCCCTTGGCACTCGCTCCTCGTGCATGCACGACACGCTCGGGAATTCTTTCACGATCAAACTGGGCCAGCTTCTCGACCAGATGATAATCCTCGAGAAGGATAGGACCTGGCAAGAAAAAAAAAAAAAAAAACAAAGATACAATGAAGTAAGTATTTTGGGCTATGGATAGAAAGAAATTGTGTACCTCGAGAGCCCACGGTGAGCGACGCATTGTTGTTCCACACAGGAGCGCCAGTGTTCGTGGTGAAATGGGCCGAATTATAGGCGCTGGAAGGGCGATACTGGAGAAATCCAAGGAAATTTTGTCAAATCGTGAACAAATCGAGCAAGAAGATCAAGAAATGGAGGCCTAGACCACGATTGCGAAGAAACTGCTCTAGATTGATCCGGCACCGCAATGCGCAAAGAATCAATAAGCTACTCTACGCTAGCTGCTACGGCGCAAAAGGTGAGAATCAAACCTTATAGGGATCCATCGAGCGGAAGAAATCGCGCGCCAAGCTAGCACACGATTTTGGGCACGGCGCCCTCACCGCCTTGCCCTCTCGCGATATGAACCAAGGCTCGAGGGATATACCCAGGAATATTTCCAAAAAGAGTGACCGTCGATGCGCCTTAGATCCAAGGGTGGATGATTTGGAAAGATAAGCATCGTAGTAAATAGAGATTCTTGGCCGTTGGATTGCGATCGGACGGGTAGAAGTGCTCCTCAAAAGCCGTTGTGGCCACGTATGACTGGTGTACACGTGCTATGTTGTGTATGGCGAGACTGTGGCCGCCACACGAATTATTGAGATTAGAGCGAGAGAGAAATTTTTTTATTTTTCTTTCTCTTTGGGGAATGGCGCCGAAGAGTTGCTAAATCTGGCTAAATGCGAGTATTCGAAGAATAAGAATATTAAAGAATATGCTGGGGATTTAGGGCTCGAGCGAAGCTATTAGCGATGGAGGCCAAGGATCCGTTCGCGATCCTCTGCGACAAGCTCCAGGCGCCCCATCCTCTCCTCCAGCGCGTTGCGGTGAGCTCAATATTCCAGCGCTTTGCAGCGGCGCCAGATGCGGCATTGATGATGTCGCAAGCGGGATCCGGCAAGGAAGCGCTGATGCGATGTCTCGCGTCGCAGAACCCCTGCATTGTCGATCAGAGCGTCCGGGAGCTGTGTAGGATTGCGAAATCGGGCGGGATTTCGCTCGGCCAGGCGGTGATGATCTTGCAAGCGTCGCTGGATTCAGTGACGTCGTCCATCTCGCTACATGTTTTGGTTTGCGGGATTGGATTCCTTTGCCAGCTCCATGTTGCTGGCCATGACAATTCGATCACAGTTCATCCTCTTCTCAAGGTACTCAGTTTTCTTGTTTTTCCATCTCCTTCGTTGTGATAATTTATTTATCTGTTGGAAGCTAGGCTCTACAATCTCGTGAAGAAACATCCTCGTCGATCATCCAGCAAGTTCGTCTCGTTCTACTGCACGCGAGTGACCATCAACGTGCCATGCAGTTCATCCAGCCGTTTCTCACGCGTGTTTTTTTCGATCCGTCGCGAATGAGGAGCAGTTTTGCTCGAGGGCTTCACTCGAATCTCTGTGCGATTGCCATCTCCCGTCCCTGTTTGGCTCCTGGATTGATGAAGCTACTGATTCAGTATGCCCAGTCTCGTTTCCTTGAGACTCCCCAGGCAAGTATCCTTTCATTGTATTTTACAAAGTTTGTATCACTAATGTGGACGCTTCAGGATATAGAATTTCTATGCGAGGGGATTCAAGAACTCATGGATTTGCTCGAGGAAAGCTCGCATTTCTCCGAAATGGTATATGTGCGTTTCATTTCTGTGGTGACGTTACATGATGATGTTTAGGAGGATTTTACCAGTCCAATACTGGAGCTTTTGTTCGGGCTATGGCATGAGAGCAAAACACATTCCCTGCCGTCTCTGCCATTTGTCTGCCTTGTGCGAAGGATAAGTCTTCTTCCGAGCAAACCTCAGAGGCTGGATGTCTACTTGGCGTCCTTGGCTTACCTTCTGGCTATATCAGAATTAGAGCAAGAACAACTTTCGATACTTGCTCTTGCACAGACTTGGCTCGAAAAAGGTCCTCTGTTTCTATCTTTTCTAAAATAACTCTGACTGTGCGCGATACTTTCAGATTCCAACTTCACTTTACAGTCGTTGTTATTCTGGATATTTCCGACGTTGCACATATTAACCTCGCCATCTAGCCTTTTGAAACAAGCAGCTACCTCGCTGCTTAAGAAGATCGATCGTCTCTTAAGTGATGGAAGTTTGCTGAACGTAAAAGCTGGTAAGAGTGAGAGCATGCAGCTGGGAGGACTGGCCTATGAGCTGTTATGCTCCCTGTGGACAAAGGAAGCTGACGTTGAAGCGTGGTTTAAGACGCTCACGACTCATCTGAGTGATTCTGGTAAATGTGTTGTTTATAGCTTATTACTACTGACTTATTTCTTCAGATTTTCCCATGCTACTCGCCATCTTGACGACTGCCCTGACATTTCACCCTTCGTCAAAGATCTCTGGTTTTGCCATCAATATGTTGGCTTTATTAGGACAACATCACGCTGTATGGGGAATATCATTGTTTCCCGTCTTTCTGTTCTCTTTGAAGTATCACCAACGACATGACGTGAACACAAATGTGGTGGTAAGATAAACGATATCGCTTTTCAGAACTTACTGTTCACCTTTCTAGATAGCTTTTTTGAACGCTCTTCCGGATATATGTGGTCATCCAACCACCGTGCCATTGAGCATGCATTTGCTTCAGCATATGGTGGACTATAAGGGAAATTTGTGCGTAAAAATGTGTCTTCATTGCGTACGTTCTCCCTCATGCATTTCTATTTTAATACTTCTATACAAGACTACTGGCTTTATGAGTGATTTAGAATTGCCAGCATGCATTGTCATCTTTTCTTGTTTTAAAATTTTAACAAACAACTCTTTTTTTCCTTCTTTCGCAGGCGTATTCAAGCAACATCTATCCGATTGATCTATAAGATCTGGCAACATACGGATCGTGCATATTCCTTCTTACAGGTAAATTGTTCTGTAGCAAAACATCTTATGATTTAGTGTCCTTATCCGTTAGAAAACATTAGTACCGTCATGGTTTTCTCAAGCCAAAGAGGAAACAGATGTACTACTGAGCAGAGCGACATCACTGAGGGATCTGTGTGGTCATGATCCCGATGTGGGTATAGAGCTTATTTTATCAGTACAGGTAAAGAAGAGCTTGAAGTGTTCCAGTTGTTGATACCTTTCAATTAGGCTTGCGTAGAGTGCAGGTCACCTGTTGTCAAGGCGCTGGGATTGCAGAGTCTCTCGTTTCTCTGTGGCCACGATGCTATCGGTAAGCGGACAAAATCTTTTTCTGGAACTCAGTTCTTATTATTTAGATTTTTACACGGCTTGGAAGGTGATTGCGAAATTATTTTCACCTCTTCCGATAAGCCCTTCGATTTCTGAAAGGTACGTTATTTCTTCAGAGGAACTCGAGCTAAATACTAAAGTTCAAGCTGGTAGTTTTTGCATGTTGCTTAAGCATGGAGCTCTCGATGCCAATCTGAATGCTGAAGATGCCCATGCAGTATTGAATGCGCTCTGGGAATTTGCTTCATGTGACAAGCAGCCATCTGAAGAGTGGTATCGAACGAGATCAGCAGCTGTAGAATCGCTTTGTGAATACGAGGTATGCATACACGCATTTCTAAGCAAATTGAACTGTGTGAATAAGTAGGTGGAGCTACTCAAAGAGACTATGGTAAATGAAGGAAAGCATGTGGATATACTTCTACGCGGGGCCAGTACTGCCGCTAAATACCAATGCGAGAGACTTGTTGCCAAGTTTCTTGACTACGAGCATAAGTGCGTGCTTTCATTTACAATCTTTTTCGTAACGTCTATTTGCATGTAGAACGCGGCAAAGAGCTACTACTGAGAAGGTTATCATGTCGAAGCTTGAAAAGATGCTAGAAAGCATTCCTCGTACATTTACCAGCTCGACTCGTAAGACAATGGGTTGCTGTTGCGTTGTATTAAATTTTTCTTGTATGCTGCAGAAAACGACTATCCAGGCTCGCTCTTATTTTTTTGGAATGCAAGCCGAGGGAGTTTAGCAACGGCGAAGAAATCGGTAAGTATATAGCTGCTTTTTATATTTATTTGGAGCTTACAACAATCATCTGCATCTGCAGGCTTTGAGGGTCGAAGACGAAGGCCTCAAGAGCGTATTCTTCGAAGTCGCAAAAACCTTAAATGTTTCCGGAGATTTGATCATGGTGTTAATTTCGCTGTTCTCTTGGTCCTGCTTCATGCATCAGTGGCTAAAAATCGGCTGTCAACTCCATGGAAACGCTGAAGTAGCGTGTGAACATATAGTCAAGGTAAAAGAGTTTTGGCGTGCGAATTTCTGTTGTGTTTACTTATTTTGCAGCAGGCCTGTATTGATGCTTCTGAGGAAGGGATCCCACGAGTTGCTGAAAACTCAACTCTTGCTTTGGCAGCATTTTCCCGGGTACGTATGAGTGGCCATAGCCTATCTAACTTGAGGTTATGCAGTCGTTACGCCAACCTAGTTTGGCATCAAGTTCTGTTGCAAGATATCTTGAGTCAAGAATATCGTCTTTGGAGCATCAATCTGCGCAATGCTCGGCAGCCGTGTCCCTCGGAGTGCTGACAACTTCCTTGCATCCCACAGACTGGGATGTTAAAGCTAATGCAGTGCGCTTGCTGATACAGGTGAGCTACATGATTTTGGATTTCATTTCTAACTTAACTATTTATTCAGTCTGCAACCGAGGCCGACAACGCATTTGTCGTCGGGTCAGCTGCTACGGGGCTCGGAATCGCTTGCCAAAGCCTGTTCTTGTCAGAATTTTCCAGCATGGGCAGCTCGAAAGAATGCGCGTTGCTGTCCGACATTGTACACTGCGTTTTGAAGCTGCTTGCTCTCCGCTGTCCCCAGATTTTCTCGACAATGTTGGCACTATCTCAAGACAGCTTTTTTACAACAGAGGTGTTCACTCAGGAAACGAACGTGAAAGATTCAAGGAATGAGGAGGATGACCTTTGGGCTATAGTGGGTCTGGTATGGGCCTTGGGAAAGTCGGTGACGCCCCTCGGCAAAGCAGGAAAGACAACGCTGGTAAAACGTATCACTCAAGCAGTGTTCTCTTGGATACCAGACTCTATTGACGAAGTCGGAACGATGTGTCTTGCAACAGGCGCTTCTTTGGTGCTCCCGACGTGCGTGGAAGCATCGGACAGGCTTGAGCTACTAGAGTCGGCGGAGATAGAGTCACTATTGAGCCGGCTCGGTAGTTTCGTGCGGCAGATCGTCGACTTGCCTCAGTCAAGGCGGAGCTCACAGCCTTGGCTTGCGCATGTTTTCAAGGCTAGCTGCATCGGTTATGGAGGCCTTGTGGCAAAGGTTCTTCAGACAGGAGCACATCCGCTGGCTCAGGAAACAGTGAGAGACTTGCTGGAAACTCTTCACAGAGGCTACACGCAGGTGGAAGATGCGCATTACTGTCTCGGAGCAATGCTCGGGCTGGCAAACGCTCTTGGAGCTGGTGTTGCCTCAGAGTTCGAACCTCAAGGAGCCGAGCAACACGTAGTCTCTTCTTTACAAGCTGGAAACAAGGTGACAACTCCTCTTATGTTCAGCAGTGCTCACGGGGGGACGCTGAGAACAATGTTACAACAAATAGTTCGCATCTCTCATTCAAGCGAAGGTGGCCGGTTGCGAGGCTACGCAAGGTGGTGCCTTGCTATTATGCACACTGCATGGCTACGTGTGAGCCAAGGGCGGGTGTCAGCAGAAGGTAGTGAGCGGCCCACTAGAGCAATAGTTCGTTGGAGCTATCAGCCGGTTAGCTTGTCAAGTCTTCCAGCGCACAGCACCTTGCGTTTGCTGAGCGAGTGGCTGTCCAGCATTGGATTGACGAAGGTAAAGAATGCGACTTTAGCTGCTATGATGCTTATCTTCGTATGTTTTCTTTGGATCAGGTCGGTATTCCATGTGATGAGGTCATCAGTGTGATGCGATGCTTAGAAGAGGCTCCGAGACTCCCTATGCTCGACTGGGGAGGTCTGATACGTCGAATCATGCAGCACAAGGAATGGTTTCTGCAGCCATCGTCAGGTCCCGATCATGGAGACGTTAGAAAGCGGTGCTTGATCTTCTCTTTTCGTCATGCCGACAAAGTTCCTCCTCTAGCAAGTGTTCTGGACGAGGTATGTGAAGGCTCGAAGCTGGTCACTATCGAAACAAGTTTGCGGACAGTCGTGCTGAGCCGTCTCGGTGACCTCCACAAAATCTTCTCGCTAGCCCGCATGGAGAAACTTCTAGCCGACGTTATACAAGTACTTGGCAAACTCCAGACCGACGGTCGCGAATGCAGAGTCGAATGTTGGAAGGGACTTGCTAAGTTCTGGGCCACAGATACAAGAGATCTTCTCGTACACATCGAGAGCTGCATGAGACAGCTAATATCCATGTCTCCAGCACGTTTTATCGATCACAACGACACGGAAGAGACCGAAAGAGATACAATGGAGTGGTCAGTAGCTCTGGAATGCCTGAAACCCGCAAGGACGAGCTGGTTGCTAGACGTTTTCAAGGTAAGCTACATACGCTTACAGAAGTACATAATAGAAGGTTTGGCTTGCAGATCCAGGACGAAAGCTTTGGAAAGGTTGCGTTTGCAAGGTCTCGGCTGGCCGCTATGAAAGTTCTCCCACTGTCGTCACTGAAAGTCGTGCGTTCTCGACTGCTAGACAGGCAGATAACAGGTTCCTCCTCACTGGCATTTTTCCAGTCCTTTCTCTTCAGCTCGTTTCTTTTGCAGGACACTGGATGCTAATGACCGAATGTGCATTGGCTCTAAAGGACGCCCAGTTTGAAGATAAGCATGAGTGGTTACTGGATACAATAGACACAGCTTACGTATCAAAGTTTCCCTCAACGGTAAGGCATTCTCTACATGGGCAAGAACTCACTCGGGATCTGTTTGTGAAGGCCATTTCGTTCATGGCATTGCTTACGAGCATATGGAGCCCCGACTCGTACCTCTTCACTCTGAGCGAGCCACAGATAGTCCGTCAGCTTCCTCATAGCTTGCAGAAGCTTTTGGCAGAGAAGAAATGGAATCAAAGCGCGCGAGTTGTGGCAAGTAGACTCTTCTCTGTGATGGAACGAGTAGCCAAGCTGGGTGGAAGCATGGAAGAAGGAAGTGTGGGAGAGGAGTTAATTGGAGCAGTGGAAAGTGCAGCCATCTCAATTAGGGAGCATGCCACTCCTGACTTGCTTGCAAAAGTGAGAATGTCATAGATTTTGTAGTAAAAAATGTTTATTTCTTAAAAGGTTTCCTTTAAAAATTAATTGGTAAATTAAAAATATCAAGCCATTTTACTATTAATATAGCAAAAGATACTGGATATTAACTATTACTGTTATTTCAGGAATTGAACAAGGTACATTGGATGCTAACCTTTCGTTTTTGGTAATAATATCAGAGTTGAAAATCCGTGCGGACAATAATCTGCTAATGGCAGACCGATGCGACCTGTTTTGATCCATCTGAGCTGTCTTGAATTCCTCAGCATTTGCCAGAATTTTCCCAGAAAATCCCGACATCCCTGATCTCAGCGTCAGGAAATCATCCTGCTGCGGAGATTCCACCATAGAGGCAGCGCTCGCAGTGAACAAGGTACGGCCTTCTAGTCATGTGAAACTTCGTTGTTATATATGAGGATCATCTATTAGGTATTTACAGAGCTGCATTATGATACTAGTACTTTGAAATATATAGAGAAATATTGTGTGTTTTGAGAAACTGAAATGCAAACAACTTGTGCTCAGTGCGAGAGCCAGATTTCCTAACAAGCAGCAGATCCAAAAGTCCAAGGTCAGGTTTCATTTAGAGGTTTTCACTTGAGCAACTAATTATAATATTCGGGTATGAAAGGACCAGCACGACAAACTTAACTTCTGGTGCCGCTGCGATGGCACGACCGGCATCAGTGAAGACCTTCTAGCAGCCGAGCGATCCGGACGGGAAGATTGGCAAGGACACATTCACCATGGATTATAGGTACCCTCTCTCGGTGTTTCTGCCAAGCCTCCTCTCTTTTCATGAGCTTCTGCTTTTCTCAACATAAGATTGACCATCTTGCACGGATTTGAGTTGTGGTCTGATACCAACGTGGAAACTTAACCACAGCCTGCGAAAGAACAGCACGCAAGTGCTGTATGAATTTGCAAAGTAACCAAGTAGACAGTCAAATCGTGAGTTGTTAAAATCAGAGCTTGTGACAGGAAGATGTAGACTCATATATGAAGGCACAACTATCATCTCCAAAGTAGCAACTAACCTCCTATTCTACAAGGAAACATAAATTCCACAGGCAAGAAAACTTGTGTGTTCACCAGGTAGCTGGCGGCCGAGTGTCTAGCTCATTTTGGCCTTTTTTGCTGCATCATCCCTTGAGCTTTCCTCCCCAGTTAAGACCATTCGTTTCTTCACATAGTTCATATACCCTCGTTTATGATCCACCATTTCAAAAGCCCCCCAACCATCCTGCAAAATCAATATGTTAAACTATACCAGCTTTGATCGATTCATTTACCGTGTAGATCCCTCTCGACTCATCCTTATGAAGGAACCGCGGTACCACAGCTCGACACTCTTCCCCTGCATACTCAGAAATGCCTCTGTCCTCATAATTAAAATCAAAGTGCTCTTGTATCATCTGGAGGCCAGGAAAACCATTATGTAACCCATAGCGTATCTCGTCTGAAGTCTCTGACTCGAATTCGACAAGGCCACACAGCTTAACTTGAAGGCCTGCATCCTTCATTGCATGGTAAACGCTGGAATCTGAACCTTTTAGCAACGGAACAACATCATCGTAGGTCACATCCTCATACTCATCTTTCAGAACATGCTGGTGTGTGCATGGATAGTCATGGACACATGCATATACCAACTTCTCCTTGTCCTTCAAATCAGCAGCAGCCTCTTGGATCGATTTCAAGATACCCTGTGGGAAAGAGTCCACCTCTGCCTCCCAAGTTGCCTTGTAGAGCTTGTAGATGAGTGAAACTCTATAACCTGACTTCACCTCTCTCACCTCAACAGAGGCGGCATCGGTTGTAAAACCCACCCACCTGAACGTCGTACTTTCATTTGTGGCCACCGACACATGCTTCTTCCCTTGACAAGAGGTGATCACAACTTCACCTCCAGTGTATGTCCCAGGAAGTATCACCTCCAATTTCCCGACTTGTTGATTTGAACTTTCCTCATCTGGCTCCAAAACGAAGCTTTCCTTTTCTTCTTGTTCTTCCTGCTCTGCTTCGTTGCTGGTTTGGCCGGCAATATAATTCTCCCTTGTGAAGTCACCCGCCCCGTAAATCCTAACTTGTTCCAGCTTTGCCTGCAGCACTGAGTCCGGTTTCAGGATATGCCCTGCCTTTTGTACGATTCCAAAATTCTCAAGCTGGAAATTGGTGAGAACGTCTTCAGGGCTTAAGCACCAGGCTCTCCCGCCATCTAACAGACCTCATGTTGTTACTAGCTCAATAGTACAAATCAAATATACTGAAAAGAAGTACCTTTGAACTCAACTTTGGGGTAGGGCAAATCGGAAGAAATTGGCAGCTCAAGCACTCGTCCCTAACATCAGAGATAAATCCCATAAACATTTTAGCTAGGACATAATCGAATGAGGATACCTTGTAGACCAGTTTAACCGGATCAGCAGACACATTCTGCGCCTTACCTCCACACGAGAAAGGTACCAGCTTCATCCTCTTTGTTTGAACCCTAACCTCAGCACGTTTATATACACGTAACACGTGGCGTGCTCCACACGACGGCTTCGAGAAAATATCATACTCAAAGAACCCTATTCCCATGTTCTGACATTGGGTTGTTCTGGATCCATCTATGATCTGTTAGCCACAAGCTCAGAACCTGGTTTTCTGTGAGAACTTGGTCAACACTTACCGGTGATGATGATGTTCTAGCATCCGATGGAGAAGCATAGACTTTCTTTTTCCTCCTCATACATATGCTGGCAATCAGCAGACGTCCATGAAATTGTTCGAAACTCTCGCCAAATTCATTTCGATAGGCTGCAGCAATACGCTCCTTCCTGTTCTTCCTCTGATAGTTTGGCTTGTGCTATACAGCCTTGGAAACAGTTGTAAGTATTAACTTCAGAGTCTCTTACCGAGCTTCTCAATGTCACAAACGTTTGGAATTGGAAGGTTATAGCTGTCAGGAAGCAGCAAATGGAGCCATTCTGTTGCTTTGGCTGATTGATTTCCAGCTTCCACTTCTGTATCTGGGACTCCGATTGAAAGTTCAGCTAGACGTCTCTTAGTCTCAGCACTGAGAAAATAAAAGTTGTTTTGGAGACCATAAACTGTTATCTGCACAACATTCTCGCCATCCTGCCAATAATAAGGCAGCTCTTCCTTCTTCCAAACTTAGGCTGTTCATGGTTTTCGGACATTGGTGAGAATCGTCACTACTTTGTTTAGGATGCCTGTGACTTTAATAAGCTTCGGCCTTAACGCGGCTTAACGCGGTGGTAGAAGCTTTCTTGAGCCACCCACCCTGTTTACTGTTCTTGACCGAAAACTAGCAGCAATTTCGTAACTTGGGACGGTGTTGTCAACTTTGCACATTATAGTGCAGCCTCTCATGAATGCAGATGCCAAAATTTGGGGTGTCAACTCTCTCTGCTTCACCAGCATAAAGCTGTGCTAGCGAATTCAAACCTTGTCAACCGGTGGCTCCCTGGAAAGATGCGTCAAGAGTGTACAAAAAGGAAAAGGGGGAAAAGTCCCCATTTCTACCCTCCTTATATACTGTGTTGGGAGCACAGCATTTCGTGACTATCCTGGGAAACGTGATTCACAGGAATGTCCACTGTGATTGAGATAAGTTTCTTTCGTTTAAGCATGGTTATTCATTCAGTGTCCTGACACAGAGTTTCTTTGATCAAATCGCTACGCATTCTTCAATTGCATTATGGTGTTTTCAGCATGACATACCGAATTGAAACCAAAAGGAACTAACTTGGAGAAAATACCTCTCGCACACTCCACACGTCTGGATCGTTGTCGAGGCGGCTACTCCATAAGGAACAACGCAGCTGGAGAGAGATCCGTAGTCCGAGGAACAAGGTCCATGTTCACCACCTGGTGTATGGGTCTTTGCAACATTGATCCCAAGATGCTGGCCTTAGCAGCTGTTTACGCGTTGAATTTGCTTTACTTTTGAACTGTGTCAAAGAAAGTCAATAATAAGTCAACATAGTCAATGGAACAAGAATGTAATCTCTTCACTGAAACAAAGTGTGAGACACAAAAGAGAGGTCTCATTGTGAAGAAAGATGGCCATGCCAAGAAGCTTTGGATGGGAATTGGGGCATTTTATTTCAAGAAGAAAGAGAGGAGAAAGAGAGGAGATCTAGTGTCTGCTGGGCTGCTGGATCGCACTCCACTGGCTGTAGAAATCCAGCGCCTCCGCCGTGACAAAAGCCACGGCGCCCACAAACGGCACCAGATGCATGACTGTGCGTATGTTGCTCGTCTCCATAAACGTCACCAGATTAAACTCCCCAGACTTACTCTTGCTCAGCTTCACCTCCTCCGTCACCGTCGCCATGCCCCGCGCCAAAATCCTTCTCGCGGCCGCTGATCCAGCGCCCGGCGCCATCGCTCGCGCGCAAGAACCCTAAAATTGGAGCCCTAAAACTCGACCCCAAGAACCCTAAAAGACCAAAACTTAATTTTTCTTTTGCCCATTTTGGAGCTACCTAGGGTTTATCGGACACTGTTTGATCGGATGAACCAGCGACGCTTGCTCGCTGCGCGCCGATGATCCCAATCCGGCCGCTCTACAGCGCAGCGAATCTAGCAGCCGGCGGATGCGAATCGATCCATCGCAGGGCCACATTTCTTCTCCAAGGTAAATCTCTCGATTCTCCTCTTGCCGCATTGCTCCAATCCGTGGCCTGGGGTCACAAAATTCCTCTCTTTTTCCTCTCCCCGCTGATTCCTCGTCTCCGCTAGCCCCGATTTGCAGGCTCCGGGATGTATTTTCCAAGATCCAGGCCCAATCTCATCGAGAGGAAGACCAACACCTACACCGAATCCACTGGTAGCACCGCCGCGGAGGATCTCCCATCGCCGGATGCCAATGCCTTCATCGACACCAGTGGATTGAGCTCGGTGGAGAGCAAGGCCGCGTTCTTCGACGTAGATGGCACGGTTTGCAAGACGAATGTGGTGTTGGCGTATTTTAGCGCCCGTGTGGAGGAGCTGGCCGTGTGGGTGAGGCTTGTTTGGGTGCCTTACTTCATTCTTACCTGCGTTCTCTACCTCATCGTCGACTGGTTCCACAGGCCCACGTTTAACCGGATCTTCTACATGAGTTACAGGGGCAGGACTGTGGAATCCAAGGCCGCGCTCGCCAAGATCATCTACACCAAGTACTACAAGCCCAGGTAAGAGTGGAAAGTTCTTTGGTCTGATCACGAAAGTTGGAAGTTCACGAGAAGTTTGTTTCCTTTGGTTTGCAGGATTTTCAAGGACGCGGCCGCGATCATCAAGAGGTTGAAGGCCGAGGGATTTAAGATCGTTCTCGTGACTGGCTCGTTGGATTTTTTGGTGGCTCCTCTAGCGGAAGATCTCGACGCAGGTATGGATGGTTTGAGTTGCTTGGCTCCCTCTAATCACAGATCTTTGTTCTTTTTTTTCTTCCAGACCATGTTTACGCAGCGGAGATAATCGAAGAGAATGGCAGGTTGGTTACTTTTTTTTTTTTTCCTGCGATCAAGCAAAGCTTCTAAAATTGTGATTGACAGGCTGACCGGGAAGCTAAAGGGAATGTACGCAAGCAATGACGAGAAAGCTCTCAGAGTCCAAGACTTCGCGCGGGAGCACGGGATGTCACTGAGCAATTGCCTCGGCTTTGGCGACAGCATAGCCGATCTCCCCATGCTAGAAATCGTGAGATGAAAAAACACACACTCTCGCTTCCTACTTACGCACCGCTTTTTCTCGCAGGTCGGAAGAGCTTACGTCGTCAATCCCGACGCTCGTCTCAGAGCGATCGCGCTGAGACGAGGCTGGCCCGTGATGCAGTGGATGTTGGCTCCAGCAAAGTTGTAGCAGAGGAAACAAAAGGCGCCTAGAAACACCGTTATTTCATGACAAAAGTGAGAGACAACAGAGTTTCTCAAAGACAAGAATAAAGTTCCTGGAAGGTCCAAAAGATATCCTCCCTCGCAAAGAGAAAAAGGAGACAGGTACCTCACACACACCAGCGTACGCAAGAGTTTTATGACAGTGTTCCTAGAAAAAGAGACGGCCAGGTCCTTTCCTTCCTCAGAGCTACTGCTTCCTTGTTTCATTTTTTTGGGTGTTTTTTTCAGCACAATCTGTAAGACAACTCCAGTCAGTGACAATGAACAAAGAAAGGCATTTGGAAGAGAAGCATTCAGGTTATAGAACCGGAAAGAAAGGAGTAACTTCGAGAAATCGAGCTAGAAAAGTCGAGCTTTAAAAAAGATGGCGATGGCAAAGGAAACCCGGGCGGCGATTGAGAAGAAAAAGGCGAACAGTCGTGAAGAGAAAACTCCACGAGATGAAGATGGCGATGGAGATAAAGAAAAGAAAAGAACTATCAACTAGGAAGCTCGAGCTCTATTGACGAAGATGGCGATTGAGTAGACGAATGAGAAGCAAAGCAAGCAAAGAACCAAGGGCCGGAGGAACTCGTGAAGAGAGAACTCTGCAAAGAGAAGAGAAGAGAACTCACCAGGGCGAACTGGATGAATCGAGGAGGAGCTGGAAGATCAATGGCCGCCTTCGCTGCCACCGCCACCGCCCTCCCGGAGCTTGCGAAGGCGCTCCTCCTCTTCATGCTGGTAGTGGCGAATCTCAGTGGGATAGGCAACAATGTAGGCAAAGATGGTGCCGCCGATGAGGAAGTGATAGACGGGCGTGAAGCTGCTCGTCTGGATGTACTTGTCGTAGTACTCGTCCATGAGCGTGCGCGACGCCTTTTTGATGTTGGCGGGCGTCACATTCTCCTTGACATAGCCGGGCACGTCCTTTACCTTCATCGAGGACATCTGGCGCAGCCATTGCCGCGCCGCCATGCCGCCACGCGCGAGGACGCTGCTGCTGCTGCTCAGGCGGCGAGCGAGCGAGGAGGAGGCCGCCGTCGTCGCCGTCGTGGCGGATTGGATGGCTTCTTGGAGCTTGGGGGTTCCTGCCTGGGAGAGATCGATCGATCGAAGCCCCGCGACCTATAATCCCTATCCCCTGGAGCCCTAATGGTATTTGCATGGGATATTCGTTCCTGGTATATGCTGGGCTCGATTCCCCTCGAAAATCAATTTTAAAAAGGCAAAAAGGTTCAAAAGTACCGTGTTTTACGTTACCAGCAAAGTAAATACTAATGATATAATCATAGTTCTACAATGTGATAAAGGATCGTAGCAACCGCACGTTTTGAAAATAATTAAAATGTAAAATTAGCTAGTTAGTTTTAAAAAGTAGAAGTTACAAAAAAACAGAATAACGCAATGAATAGGCACTTTTTAGATATAAAAAGAAGAGAAAAGAGGCATGCGTTAGCCGGGAGTCGAACCCGGGTCTATTGCTTGGAAGGCAATTATCCTGACCGTTGGACTACTAACGCAACGCTGTCTAACACAAACCACACGCTCTTCTCTCCATTTCGTTTTTAGTTCCGCCACCAAACGTTGATTCGATCGCCATGGATTTGTCGCTGTCGCCTTTATCAGGCACCACCAAACAAGCCTTGATCAGCTTCCCGGTAAAGAAAAGCAATGCGCTCTCCTCCCAAATATTCTTCTTCTTCTTCTATACCTTGTCCACAACTTTGCTCGATAATTCCTTCACTACTTTGCTTGATCGTTGCGAGCATCGCCATCATCGCCACTGCCACAGCAAAAGCACCATCAATCTGCTCGCAAAGATGTGGAGAAATCCTCGTACCTTCGCCGCTCAGCTCGCTTCCTGGATGCGGTCACCCCCAGCTCCAACTCGAGTGTAGCACCTCCAAGCAGCACCACCAAGAGCACTTCGCTCTCCTCCTCCGCACCGACACCGAGAGCTTCCGTGTCCTCCAGGTCACTGCCACGACTCTGGTGATCGACGCGACCAGCCTCAAGGCCACGTCTTGCAACGGGAGCGAGGCCACCGCGAGCTTGGGCTTGAAGCCAACGTCTCCATACTTCCTCTCCGGGAACAACGAGTTCTTCCTCACCGGTTGCAATGCCGGGGGCAACTACTCCACGGATCTCTACCCGACTGCGTCCAGGTGCCAGACCGGTTGTCCCAACTCCCGCAATCGCACCGCTAGCGCCCGCAATCCGTTTTGCACGCTTGAAGACTGCTGCGTCACCACGATTCCGGCTGGAGCTCGGAGTGTTGTTTTGACGAGCTGTGCTCCAAGGTCTTGCGGCTTCTCCAGCGTGATCTTCCCAAAGAGCTACGTGCCTAGTGACTCGAGCTATGGCGTTGAGTTGATCTGGGAGGTACCTGGGAGCACCTGCGCTTCAGTCGATGACATAAATCTCTGTTCTACAAACGCTAACTGCGTAAACGCGAGCAACGTACCGGGTTACAACTGCTTGTGCAAGGATGGATTTGCTGGTGACGGATACCGCAATGGAAGTGGCTGTTTGCGTAAGTCTATCCAGATTTGACGAGGAAGCATACTCTTCTCTTTGTTGTTTTCCTTGGTTTTAGCTGTTGATCACTGTAGCCCCGGATCGTGTGCACCAAAAGCTCGCTGTATCAACGAAGGAACATCATTTCGTTGCAAGTGTTTGGCGGGGTATGAAGGAAACGGTACCTTGACTGGTGGCTGCGCGATAAAGCGATACGTTATTCTTCTTCCTGGTGAGCTACTTAAAGAGAAAAGCTTGCTTCTTAAACGTGTCTTCCACGTTGATCATCAGCTATAGGCGCACCAGCTCTTCTCGTTTTTGGATTTTTCCTCTGGAAGTTCCGGCCGAAATTGTCCGCACTGTCAACTAGAAACTTGAAACATCTTCAGGCCAGTTTCAAAGAAAACTCAAGGATCTTTACCTGGGCAGAGATGGAGAGAGCCACCAAGTGCTTCAGAAGCGACCTCAAGCTAGGCACTGGCAGCTTTGGCACAGTCTACAAGGGTAAACTGGACGACGGCACCACGGTGGCTATCAAGAAAGCCAACAACGGCAATGCCCCTCGCATTCAACAGTTTCTGAACGAGGTTACTATCCTCTCGAAAGTGAACCACAGAAATCTCGTCAAGATGCTGGGATGTTGCATAGAAAGAGAGGTACCTCTCTTGGTCTACGAGTTCGTGCCAAGAGGAACACTGTACGAGCATCTGCACAGACGCGGAGATACATTATCCTGGAAAAACCGTTTAAGAATTGCGACGGAGACAGCGGAGGCTCTTACGTACCTTCACTTTGCAGCTTCTCCGCCGATATATCACCGGGACGTCAAATCCTCGAACATCTTGTTGGACGAAAAGCTCACGGCCAAAGTAGCGGACTTTGGGATTTCCAAGCTGGTACCCATAGATTCCACTCACATTTCCACAACTCTGCATGGAACACCGGGTTACATAGATCCACAGTACCAGCAAAGCTATCAGCTTACAGATAAGAGCGACGTTTACAGCTTTGGAGTAGTCATCTTGGAGCTAATAACAGGTCAGATGCCTGTAGACTTCTCTCGCTGTGCTTCAGATAAAAACCTGTCCACATTTGCAATGAGCGTCATACAAAGAGGAGCCATCAGCGAGTTGATCGACAAGAGGTTGGATGCTAGAACTCCAGAAATGCTGGAGTGCGTTGCAAAAGTTGCAAACTTGGCAGCTTTGTGCTTACAGTTCGACGGAAGTAGCAGGCCGACAATGAAGTTTGTTCTTGAAGAGCTTAAAAAGGCAATGCAACCCCTTATGGAGTAAGAAGTTTCTAACAAACTTTTGCAATATTCTTTGACAACTGCAAGAGAAAACTTGAGACTCCAAGAAAATAATGTCTTTGAAAGTTTTTACCTCTACTGTTTTCAACTGCCGAAATTGAATCGAAAATCACCGCCAGAAGTTACACTCTCCCAAACAGACCGCTTCTTTTGAGATTCCTGAGCTCTTTTCTCGTTCCGGAGTTGTTCCAATGACCCGGGATGAAGCTCCTCGTACCTGGATTTGAACTTGTCGTATAAGTTAACGCGATCTTTTGTTCCTGAGACCAAATCCTGGGAATTTGGCTTGTTAAGGAAATCCAGAACATTCAGGATGTTGCTCCTAGCAAAAATGACATGTTAGCCATCAGCGACGTCGCATACACCAGAAATACCTGCTAACGTAGTTCTGCGTGATGGCGATCGAGTCTTCCAGATTTATAACAATGTGCCACCAGCCGTTTGGTATGAAAACGACTTCGCCTGCTTTGCAAACGCACTCCACCGGTTTATGCTTGGCCCGCTTTGTCTCGTGATAGAAGTTCATAAACCATTCCGTGATGGACACCGGAGTTGCTACGTCCACTCCATCCGGGCTGGGATGAACACCAGGAGGAACAGCACCCGGAGGATACAGGATCCACTTCTTGGAACCTTTGACCACTGCGTTCCAAGCCGAAGTGCTGTTAGGATCAATATGAAACGAGGAGCCAGACCTTGCAGGCCCGAGTATAAGCCACCGATAGTCGGGCCTCTCCTTCCCCAGTATCGAGAAAAGGTCCTCCCTGAAGTAGACAGGAACTTCATAGTCGGCAGCCAGCTGCGGAACTTTCTCCCCGAACTTTGGATCAAACAAGTAGAGAGGTCGCTCCTCTTTCACGGACTTCGCATAGACGAAATAGTTGCTGAGCGTCATGTCAGCTGGACCAGCAGCAAAGTCTACGTCCCCACACAGATCGAGTAAATAGTCCTGGTTCCATCGTTTCAGCGCAGGCCAGTTGTTGATAGCATCGGTGAGAAGAACTGGTTTGTTCAGCCTCTCGAAATCGCGTACAAAGTCATCGACTGAAAGGTGGCTTCTGCGCTCGATGTTGTCCCTGGAAATCCACTCGTCTTTGATCTCCACACTGGCACAAAGCCAGCTCTGGAACAAGTAGTCCGAATAGAAGTCTTCCACCTAGAAGAACATTACGAGAACCTTAGAACGATGCCAAGAAAGCAGTCATTAGTAGTACCTTGACAGGAGAGAAGTCCTCTTTCTGGCAAAGAAAAGAAACACAAACTATCAAAACTTTCTTCCAGAACAAAGTCCCAAAGAACACCTTACCTTTGTACAAGCCGATCGAGAAGAGAAATCCTCTTCCTGAATGGAAAGAAACAAAAACTATCAAAACCTTCTTCCACGAACAAAGCTCTCAAAGAACACCTTACCTTTGTCCAAGCCGATCGAGCTGAGACGTAGGTCTTTCTCCAGCTCCCTTGGAACAAAAATCCTCCTTTCAGCTCCGCGAGGACCAGATTCCGCCACAGCGCTTCCTGGTGGCTGAAAACATAGAATCCCTTGCTCGAGACGCCCGACCGCGCCAGATCCTTGGCATCCAGCAGCGCCAGAATATCACTGACGATCTCATCGCTGAGACGCTGGAGACTCCCAAGCCCTGGATCACGAATATTTTGCCTGCCCGTGAAGAGGAGATTCCCCAGCGGCTGGACGGCGCAGTGCCTGGATGCGAATGCGAGCCCGAATTCCACACCAGGGCTCTCAACCCCACGATCCTCCGACTCATCGCTAGAATGCGGTGCTGCTACACGAACCTTGGCATCCTTCTTCTTCCTCGTCTTCTTCTTGCCGCCTCTCTTACGTTTGCCTTCCATGCGATAGGGCTCGCTAGGGCTGTTGATGGGAGACTAGAAGTCAATGAAGGTCAACGTAAAGTCAAACTGTGCTGACTTAGTAAAATTCACCTCCTCCTTAATTACGTGCAAAATTTCCACTACCTTTATTAGTATATAACTCAAACAAGAGGGCTAGAATCTAGATTTCCAATCATCTATGAGATCACTCCTCTATTCTACTTGGATTGTTCTTGGCTGTGGCTTGGGGATCTTTGGCACTGTGACAGTAAGCACGCCATTCTCCACTTGGGCTTTGATCGCATCCACATTGGCGCTCTCGGGCAGGCGGAATTTCCTCAAGAAGCTCCCATAGCTGCGCTCCACGCGGTGCCACTTATCGCTCTTCTGTGTCTCGTGCTTCTTCCTGTCGCCACTGATCTGGAGAGTGCGCCCATCCTCCACGCTGATCTTCACCTCCTCCTTGCTCAGCCCCGGGAGATCGGCCTTGAAGACGTGCGCTTCGGGCGTCTCAAGCCAATCGACGCGAGTGTTAGCGATGGCGCTTGCATCCCTGGCCATCTGCTTCGACGGCTCGTTGCCACCAGCTAAGATCGATGAGAGCTCCTCAAAGGGATCGAAGATGCTGCTGCCATTCCCGCGATAGAAATGCAAAGCCATGTCTAGAACTTAGAAAAGAGATGAGATCTAATAAACTTTTGATCGATGCTGGGGCCAAGAGATTGCTCCACAGAGCCATGAACATTCGAGAATATTCTAGAATGGTGATATTCCAGAAGATTCTAGAGCATTAGCACAAATCAGTTTATCCCTTTTAAATAAATCTAATAAAATAAAAGATTTGCCACAATGGTGACACTGTTCTTTCATTATTATTGGAAACATTCAAAGAAAATAACAGAAGAAAAAGTAACACTTGCTTTTATTCCCTTCCATCCCATTAACTTTACTTTGAACTGATCTAAATTAATACAAATGAAAATCACAATGAAAAAAAGAGAGAGCTATCACCGCATATTCTTGCAACTAGGTGTTGAAGAGCCCTAAAAAAGTTTGATCTTTGTTTGGCATTTCAAATGGGCAGAGCGATTGATCGCGGCAATCACGACGCGGCGGAGATCTTCATCAGCTCCTCGGCCACACTCCTCATCGCCGGCCTGTTCTCCCGATTAAACTCGAGGCATCGGATCGCTAGGTTTGCTACCTCTTGTATGCTCGAAATCTTGGCTCTCTCGTCTCCCAGCTCCAGGCCCTTGTCGATAATATCCTCGATCCGGCTGCTCTGGATGTAAGCGAGCGAGAATGCGGTGAGATTCTTGTCCGAGGAGTTCCGCGAGAAATCCACAGGCTTTTGCCCCGTGATGAGCTCCAGCAACACCACTCCAAAGCTGTAGACGTCGCTCTTGTCGGTAAGCTGATAGTTTTGCTGGTACTGTGGATCGATGTAGCCTGGAGTTCCATGCACGGTGGTGGAGACGTGCGTGGCTTCCAGGCTCACTAACTTCGATATCCCGAAGTCCGCTACCTTGGCAGTGAACTTCTCGTCCAGGAGGATGTTGGTGGACTTGACGTCGCGGTGGTAGATCGGCTGTGCCGCGGAGGAATGGAGATAGGAGATGGCCTCGGCGGTCTCGATGGCGATTTGCAAGCGTCTCTCCCAACTGAGGATCGAAGATCTCCTGTGCTGTAAGTGCTCGAAGAGAGTTCCATTCGGGACGAACTCGAAGACTAAGAGTGGGACTTCGGTTTCCAGGCAGCAGCCGAGGAGCTTGACGAGGTTGCGGTGGTTTACCTGCGAGAGGATGGTGACTTCGTTGAGGAACTGCTGGATCCGGGGGCCTGTGGTGCTGTTGGCTTTCTTGATCGCCACTGGAGTGTCGTCGTCCAGGACTCCTTGGAAGACTGTGCCAAAGCTGCCGGTTCCCAGCATGAGCTCGGCCTTGAAGTTCTGCGTTGCTCTCGAGAGCTCGTCGAAGGAGAAGAAGGTGGCGTTCTGCTTGAACTCGAGCTGGAGGTGAGCGAGGCTTCCGAGCTTTGGAAACAAGCCCTTCTTGCGGCCTAACTTTTTCGTTCTTACGATGCAGACGCAGATAGAGCCGGCTAGTATCGCAGCAGCTACGACCAGAAGAACAGGTCCACTCGTGATGTGCTGAAAGACGTCGGTTTTCCTGCAGCCACTGGTAGCGTTTCCTTTGTATCCTTGTCTACACTTGCATGTAAACGAGTTTAGGTCGTTGACGCAGATTGCTCCCTCCGAGCAGGGAGAGCTCGCACAGTGATCCACTACAGCTATACAAAACAACTTAAGAATCTTGTGCTGGTGAGGGATAAGAAAGGTATTCTAGATTTTTTTGCTTACCTGAGCAGCCCGTTCCATTCGAGAAGCCATTTCCTGATCCTGTGTTACAAATGCAGTTGAAAAACCCAGGTTGATGGGGTGCATCCAAGCACGTAGCATTCAGAGAGCACAGATGCGCAGAAGTGGAGCAGTTACCTGGCATGGCCCAAAGCAACTCAATCCCGTAAGTTACTACTTGGTAGCTCGGTGGAAAGATCACGCTAGAGTAGCCGCAGTCGCTAGTACCGTTGTTAGCACTGCTCTTGATGATAACGCTGCGTTTTCCAGACGGAATAGTCAGGATGCAGCACTCGAGTTCTTCACAGAAAGGATTCCGGATATTCGGCTCGCGACCGGGTTGGCAGCCCGTTTCACAGTGCTGTGTACTCTCCGCATCTGCTGTGTAAGAACCCTCTACAGAACAACCTCTTGCGAAGAACTCATTGTTTGCTGACAGAGTGTATGGAGCAGTGGAGCCGACATCAAAGAACGCCTCAGCTCCGGTGCACGAGTTGCTCTTGAGCCTGGAAGTTTCGACGATCAAAGTCGTTGCTGTCGCCTCGAGGATCTCGAACTGGCCAGCGACGGTCTGGAGGAGAGGCTTGCCTGCGCTGCTGCAGTTGAGCTCAAACTCCGGAGGCCCGCATCCGCGATCGAAGCCAAACGGATAGTCGGCAGTGAAGCTCCCGCACTTCCTGGAACACAAATCCTGCGCAGCAGCGTGAAAGAGAAAGAGGTACACCGCTGTGAGCGCTGCATCCATGCTCTGAGCTCACAGTGCGTGTTCGTCTCTCCAGATCTTTATCGTTTACAAAACAAAACAAGGGTGGTCGGCTTGCTCGATGCTTCGTTCTATTCTATTGTCCCTTGGAGCATCGGCCACGTATAGCGAACAGTGCTCCAATGGCCGTTAGGGCACTTGTCACTCCTGGGCTCGTCCGAGCCGTCGCGCTTTCTAGCGGGAGGGGGCATCTCGGCCTCTCCGCTGATCGCCCAAAAAGAAGAAGAAGCTGTTCTTCGTCGTGTGTGAGAATTATTGCTATGGCGTCTCCGAAAAAGGTACTGTTTCTTGTGTGTGTGTGTGTGTTCTTTGCATTATCTATGTTCGCTTTGTCTCAGGTGCTTGTGCCGGTTGCGGATGGGACGGAGGAAATGGAGGCCGTGATTGTCATCGACGTTCTCCGGCGAGCTGGAGCTCATGTCACTGTGGCCTCTGTCGGACAGGAACCCAAAGTTACGGCGTCGAGAGGCGTGAAGCTGGTTGCGGACGCGATCGTATCGGAATGCGGGGACGAAAAGTACGATCTTGTTGTTCTTCCTGTACGTTGAACGTTGTTTTCGTTGCTCCTCGTTCCCAAAAGCTGATTTTTTTTTGGTTGGTTTCAGGGTGGGATGCCTGGAGCTGAACACTTGCGTGATTCTAAAGCTCTCGAGGACATAACTCGAGGTCAAGCTCAGGAACAACGAGCTTATGCTGCCATCTGTGCGGCGCCGGCTGTGGCGCTCGAATCGTGGGGCCTTCTCAATGGCTTGAAGGTAACGAGTCTATCTAGCGAGAGCTTTTACCAGTTTTACGAGTTTTTCTAACGTTTCTCTGCTCAGGCAACATGCTACCCAAGTTTCGTGAGCAAGCTCTCGGATCCATCCTCGGCAGAGTCCAGAGTTGTGAAAGATGGGCTCGTTGTCACAAGCCGAGGTCCAGGTACTGCAATGGAGTTTGCTCTCACTTTAGTTGAACAGCTATATGGCAAGGAAAAAACACAGGAAGTTTCAAAGGGATTGGTGGGTGGAGGCTGTCTCGCACGTTTTTTTTCTGAGCTTCCAAAGTTTTGTTTTGGTCAGATTTTGCTCGAGGGAAAGCCGACGAAATTAGAGTTCAATCAAACAGCTTGGGCAGCTAAAGTACCGTCAAAGCCTCAGGTACTTTTCTCGTGATCCTCATCGACGGTTTCTTTGATCCGTTCTTCAGGTTCTTGTGCCGATAGCAAACGGCTCTGAAGAGATGGAAGCCGTGATAATCATCGACGTTCTAAGACGTGCTGGCATGGGCGTTGTGGTGGCCTCGGTGGAGGAGACGTTACAGATTGTTGCATCGAGAAAAGTGAAGATCGAGGCGGATAATCTCATCGGCGAAGTTTCATCCGCTCACTTTGACGCGATCTTCTTGCCAGTAAGCATCTTTGGTTTGCCTGACCGTATGAGAAAACTTTGATTCTCTTCTCCAGGGTGGAATGCCTGGGGCAGAGCACTTGAGGGACAGCAAAGAGCTCCAATCCATACTCGCGAGACAGGCCAAAGACAGCCGAGTTTACGGAGCCATCTGTGCCTCTCCAGCAGTCGTTTTGGAAGCAAACAAGATACTCGCTGTGAGTTTCTCGCAAAACTCTTGACTTTGCTTTTGTGTTGTTCCTTGAGCTGGTTTCCTGGCAGGGAAAGAAAGCCACGGCGTTTCCAGCGTTCCAGAGCAAGCTCTCGGACCAGAGCGCGGTGGAAGCGAGAGTGGTGATCGATGGATTGGTTGCGACGAGCCAGGGGCCGGGCACGGCCATGGAGTTTGCGCTCGCCATAGTGGATAAATTCTCCGGCAAAGACAGCGCTGTCAAGACCGCCGAGGCAATGCTTTTTAGTTACTAGAAGAACAAAGGTGGTGATAACTAGAAAAGAATAATTATAACTATTATATATAATTACAAAGAAAAGTTTAATTAATATAAATTTATGTATTGCACTAAGCATATATTTTATTCCCTTATAATTCTTTCCCACATTTATAACTATAATGATTAATACTAAGCACTCAAATTTTAATTAATGAAGCACAAAACAGAAAATACTCCCAGACTATATTATTCAAAATATACTTTATTCCCTTATAATTCTTATAGCTATACTACAACCTTAGATTGCGAGATTTATTAAAGTCAAGCATGGGCAGCTCCGCTGGGTCACATACTACTTCCAAAAATCACATGAATCAACCGGCTGGCATGACAAACAACAAAAAGAAGACGAAACCTCGTGAAACAAGAACGATGGCCGCCAAGAATTATCTCGTGTTGCTGGTGCTGCTTCTCACGGATCTCGTTCGATCCAGCGATTCTTTTGAGCGTCACCGGCTGCTGGAGAATGGGCTGGGAAGAACACCGCCAATGGGGTCTCTCTTCTTTCTCTCGAGTTCCTGGTTTTTTCTTGCTGCTGAGGTAGAGTTTTGCCAGATGGAATAGCTGGAATTACTTCCACTGTGGAATCAACGAGGAGATCATTCGAGCAACCGGTAGCAAAGAACTTTACCTCGTAGGATTGATAGTATCAGTTTGATCGATCTTCTTCTTCTTTTTTTCTATACAGCTGATGCGATTGTGTCTACTGGCCTCAGAGATGTTGGCTACGAGTATGTAAACATTGGTAAGGTCCTGCAAAGAGCCACGAACGAGTTAACAAAATTGATATCTAGATGATTGCTGGGCGGAGCTTTCACGAGACAATGAGGTAAAAATCTCTACAGCTAAAACTCTCGCTAGTAACTTTGCTTCTCAATGCAGGGAAACCTTCAAGCACGGAACTCCACATTCCCGTCAGGAATCAAAGCCTTGGCTGACTACGTGCATTCTAAGAACCTCAAGTTTGGGATTTACTCGGACGCTGGGTAAGACTTTGGAAAGTAAAAAACGAGCTTACCAGATTATATCAACTTGATTCTTTAGATACTTGACGTGCCAGGAACAGCCAGGATCTTTGAATCACGAAGATCAAGACGCCAAAACTTTTGCTGCATGGGTACGTAGATCCTGCGTGACAAAACGTTGCGTTAGTTTTGTGCTGCGCAGGGAGTGGATTACTTGAAGTATGACAATTGTCACACCGATGGAAGCTCACCGAGAATCCGGTAATAAAAAATCGCTCGGCTAGAATGAATCCTTACGTTTCTTTGATGGACAGATACCCCATAATGCGCGACGCTCTTAGTGCGGCAGGCCGGCCGATTTTCTTCTCAATGTGTGAATGGTAAGAAACTGCGAAGAGAAAAAAAAAATGTAAGCGAGAGACGGCTGAGTTCTTCCATTTTTTTTGTTGACAGGGGTCAGGAAGATCCAGCAACATGGGCATCGAGCGTCGGAAATAGCTGGAGAACAACCGGGGATATACAGAACAAATGGGAATCGTAAGGCCAAAAGAAGGATTTTACACTCAAAAGAACGATCACTCCGCCAAACAAACAATGCAGGATGATTTCTATCGCGGACAAGAACAATGCGTGGGCCGAGCACGCCGCTCCGGGCGGATGGAATGGTACACGATAATCCATGAATGCCTTGATTTCTTACCTCGATTGGAGCGCCTAATCCTCGATCGACCAGATCCGGACATGCTGGAGATCGGCAATGGCGGCATGAGCTTCCAGGAATCGCGCACGCACTTCAGCTTGTGGGCGCTCATGAAAGTAAGGGCAAATGGAAAAAAGAGAGGGAAAGGAAGAATCTGACCTAAACGAACAGGCACCGTTGATTATTGGTTGCGACGTACGGAACATTGCGGCCCAGGACCTGGCCATTCTCATGAACAAAGAGGTGATCCAAATCAACCAAGGTGAGGCCCAAATCCCTCTCTCTTGCCCGTACATTTTCTCTCTATGTCTTTGTATAGATGCGCTAGGGGTTCAAGGAAGAAAGGTGGCGGGAGATGGAGAACAAGAGGTAAATTTGAGTGGATGTGATTGAGGAGAAGAAAATGCACAAGTTTTGATCCAGGTGTGGGGAGGCCCGCTCTCAAACGGGAGATTTGCGCTCTTGATGCTCAATCGAGGCAGTGATCCAGCTGATATCACAGCCGAATTTGCTGCGCTTGGCATTCCTAGTAACGTTTCAGTGATGATCCGCGATGTTTGGAAGGTACGTAACATCGATTTTTATATTAACTTTGGAGGATTTCTAATAGTGGTGTGAATTTCTTAGCGTCAAGAGCTTCCAGGCACGGGCACGTATAATTCCAGTATTACATCCAGAGTTGAATCGCACGATGTAGCCATGTACATACTTACTCCTGTGTAGTCACTAACTATATTTTCACGAAGATTATTTGGAACAATTATTAAATTTTAACCATGCCGTGCATGGCAACCTTTTAGTAACATATAAACTGTCAAGAGATTTCAAAGCTAAGAAAGAATTATTTCATTCTTGGAAGTTGGCATGACGTTCATTCGGTCCCTTTCTCCACCAAAGACTAGATGTGGACTGAAAGAATAGAATTTAGCCAGTGCTTTCCAGCGGGTGTTTCATTTGTTCTCATCCTTCTTCCAGGAATCCTTTCCTCTCTTGCGTTTGGCTTGCTTTCGTGCTTCTCTTCGAAAGTGCAATGCTTATAAGATTTCCAGCTCTGCTAAGTTTGCTCCTCCAATTTGGATTCTCGTTTGGATTGACCCCATTCCCAGACGCGGCATTTACGAAGGCTATAAACTACACTCAGGAGAAAGCTGGAGATGCTGTAGGCATCACTCTTCTTCAAGACGCCAGGCAATCTGGAGCAGGTCTCTCTCTTGCGCTTTTCCTTTCTCGATCAAACAAAGTTCCATGAATTCTCTTGCAGTTTGCTTGGATGGGAGCGCCCCAGCATATCATTTGAGGCCTGGTTTTGGCTCTGGAGCGAAGAACTGGCATATACGTTTGGAAGTGAGTCAATCTTGTGTATTTAATACTGTATAGTTGAAATTGGAGGAATGTGAATGACAGGGTGGAGGCTGGTGTGAAAGCTCATCCGCTTGTGCCACTCGAGCCAAGACAAGTCATGGAAGCTCGAAACTCATGTCCAATCAAATATTATTTAATGGTATTCTTAGCAACAAGTATTCTGCCAATCCAGGTATGTTAGTGATATTAATTTATGAATCACCTAATTATTATTATGTTGTTTGCTGTAAAAGATTTCTACAACTGGAACCATGTATATGTGCGTTATTGTGATGGAGGATCTTTCAGTGCAGATGTTGCTGTTCCAGTAAGGCACTGGTCTGGACAAGTTAAGATAATTATTTTTCTTAAGCTGGTGTTCATATACTTTTTTAGTTTCTCTTCAGGCTCTATATTTTCGAGGACTCAGAATTTTTAGAGCTGTTGTGAAGCACCTGCAAACCAAGGGACTGAGCACTGCTAAACAGGTTGCTAATTGATAATTTAGCTGATTTCTATGTTGGTTAATAGGCACTTTTAAGTGGGTGTTCTGCTGGAGGACTTGGAGTTGTTCATCGTTGTAACGAGTTCAAATATCTTCTACCTAATGCCAACGTTAAATGTTTGAGTGATGCTGGTTACTTTGTGAATGGGTAATTTCCTCTTTAAATTTGTATTTTAACTCACCCACCTGAGTTGTCAGCCAAAGCATCAGAGGAAACTTTGCCATGTACAACTATTACAAAGGAGTGGTGAATTTACAGGTTTTTCAGGAATTTCTTAATAATCTTGTTTTATTTTCTTAATATGCCATAAAACAGAAATTGCAAAACACTCTGGCTAGAGCTTGTACCTCGGCAAAAGATCCAGTGCAGGTTTTAATTTATAATTTTTTTCTTAATCTGAGTGTTAGTATTTTCCTTCCTAGTGTTTCTTTCCACAACAAGCACAGGGCTACATAAGACAGCCCACGTTTTTTGTTAATGCAGCATATGATAATTGGCAGGTAATTCTCCTTTTAATTTCAAACTTATTATTCAACAAATTTCTACAGCTTGAAAATGTAAAAGAGATTTCCTGGAGGCAATACAGCCCTTGCATGAAATCTTCTTTTTGTTTCCATGCAAAAACTTTGCAAGGTAGGAAGCTCTATAATTATTTCATGAACTCATTTTTATTACAACATATCTTGAACTTTCAAGCATTCCGACAAAATCTGCTGAATGGTCTCTTCTATGCTCAATCTAGAGCAGGCTGGGGAACCTTTATCGATTCTTGCTTTAGCCATTGTCAACTTGAGGTAGACATCAAATGGACAAGACCAAGAATACATGGAAAGGTTTATAAATTTTTTTCCAGATAAAATCTAAATTATGTGATTAATATTTTTTTCTTTGCTCTACAGTCATTAGCAAAAGCTGTAGGAGATTGGTATTTTGGAAGATCTCAGTCAACTCACTATATAGATTGTGGATTTCCAACTTGCAATCCTACTTGCGTTAAATACCCTCTAATGTCAACGTCCACATAGATTTTGAGTGTGGAACATTTATTGTAATCTCCCACATAGTTTTCGAGTGGAATTTTTTGGCTAAAGTCACAATACAAATTGCTTAGTGATGGAACATTCATTAGTGTAAGTTTTGGAGGGAAAAGAACATTTGAATAAATCCCGGAAGTTCCACGTGGGCTCCACGCCAGCAAGCACCTTGATCAACCTTGAGCAAGCAAGTTTGATCATTCCTGCTTGCTTTTACCGTCCCCCTCCTCTTCTTCATCTTTCTTTGCAGCCTGCTCCCGAAGAGCCTCAATCACTTTCTCTAGAGCCCCTCTCGAGTTCCTCCTGTTCTGGATCAACACCTCCGCGATATCAGCAGGAGTGATCTCAACCTTGGCGATCAGCTCCGCGATCTCTCCAAACTCCTTCTCAAACTCGCCCTTCTGCGAGATCTCAAGGTGAGTCCACGCCAGCACCTTGAACGCCTCAAATCCACAGTAGCCCATCAAAATGTGAAGGTCCATCCTGCCCGACCGCAGCAGTGCGGGATCCAGATCTTCCTTGTGATTTGTCGTAAAGATGATGATCCTCTCGCTCCCGCTACAAGACCACAGCCCATCGATGAAATTCAGTAGCCCTGAAAGTGTGACCCTGCTGCTCTCTTCATCTTTCTTCTTGGCTTGTTTCCCTGGCAACGCTCCATCTTTCTCCTTGGACTCTTCACTGGTTTCTTCCTCTGGGGCTGGCTTTCCCCTTTTCTTGAGCTCCAGCGAGCAGTCAATGTCCTCGATCACGATGATCGCCTTGTTGGAAATCCCCATGAGCAGCTTCCTCAAGTCGGCATTGCTCTTCACCTCCGTTAGCTCCATGTCATAGACATCGTACTGCGTGTAGTTTGCTATGGCAGCGATGAGTGACGACTTCCCAGTCCCCGGAGGCCCGTATAAGAGATACCCCCGCTTCCAAGCCCTCCCAACTCTCTCAAAGAAATCCTTACCAGCCATGAAGGAATCCAGGTCCTGGACGATCTTGTTCTTGAGCTCGGGATCCAGCGCCAGGCTCGAGAACGTCGAGGCATGCTTGAAAGGCACCGATCTCCACGGCTTGTTCCTGTAGTCGTCCGATTTTCCTATGTTGGTGTAGAGCTGCCGGTCTTGGTTCTGGTGCTTCAAGCTCTCTCCGAGCTTGATCACTTCCCTCATGTACTCGGGCAAGAGTGTATACTTGTGCCTCCTGTGAACTTGGACAACGTACTCTCGGCGTGTTCCTCCACTGCGATCAAAATAGCTGAAGCCTCTGCCGTTGGAGGGCTCGGTGACGTTGAAGACCCAGGAGAATGTGACGCCTTTGAACTTGTCCTCCACTCGCTCGCCCCTGGCGAGGTTGCAATTCGGCTTGCTGGCGTTCTTCACTCGCGTGAACTGGATCCTGTTTGCCGAGCTCTTGGTGTTGGTGTCGGTGAGGTGAGCAACGTAGAGGTCGACCAGGTCGTAGATCTCGTTGGTGTTGTTGCGGACGTACTCTGGGATTGAGAGCTCTGTCTCCCACCATAGCCAAGTTACAAACCTCTTGAGCTTGAGCTCCAGAAGGAACCAGACGTGGCGCGGAACTATCTGGTTGAGGATCATGATGAAGCCCATGAGCGAACCGAGATGGGAGAAATACCCACCTGCCATTGCCATCTTGCTCGTTTGCTGCTGCTGTTGCGAGAATGGGAGAACACTGACCTTGCTGCGTCACTCTTATTGTCGTGTAGATGAAGCCACAACGAAGCCAGCTCCCGCGTATTTTCTTGTAGAGAAATCTTCGTCAATCTCGTGAGTCATGCTCACGATGCGGCAGTCAGCGATAACTTTAACAATGGAATAAACTTCTACATGTCACCTGTCCTTTCCAAGATGCTGAGGTTGCACACTAAATGAACAGCCTGAGTGATGGTCGCAGGGAAGTTCCCGAGCTCGTTCCAAAGTGAAAAGATTCCAGGGGAAAAAAAAAGTGTTTTGGTCTGCTTGACTTTCATTGTTTAGTTCTTGTTATATGAGAAGAGGTCGCAAGCTTAAGCTTGGTCGCTCAAGCCTCTCAAGCTCTTTTCAACTACAAGCGAGAGGAGTTCATCGATATTCAGGTATGTTAGCAAACACATCAGTAGATGCGCAACAGCGTTCTCAATAGAAAGTCAATAGAAAGTTAAGAAAAAACCCCCAATCTTCTAGTGCGTGGTGAATCGTCCAAGACTTCCCGAGTTAGTGCGAAGATGATGGTTTCGAGCTGTTCCATCGTCAGATTGCAGAGAATAATCACAATCTACAACTGGCGGTTGTTGTTGCGATTTCTGTATAGTGTTTTTCTCTCTTGGAATCAAATTGGTGATCAAAATGCTCGCACTAAACATGTTGAGGACACTAGTCGTGCTCCATGCCGGCTTAGATGAGCTTGCACCACAACATACTGTCTATATGTTGTTTTTAGTTCAAATTCAAAGTGCCGTTGCAACAACTAGGTTGAAGCTGATGAACCAAGTACGTAGATTCTGGTTCGGACTGCTGTGTCCGGCCCGGTGCTTTCCCGGAGAGGGCTGCTTCCCGTGGTCGTCCTAGGCTCTCCTCGGCCGGGGATGCTGATTTAAGCAAGATTTCCAAGATTGATCACGAGCTCGAACTGGCTGCAGTGGCACTTGAGGTACAATGTCTGTTCTTTCTCAAATTATTCTTTGAGTAAATATGCTCTCAAACATCAGGATGGCTTCTTGAATGATGAATAAAGCATATGGTGAATATATGATATAGTGTAGAAAAGTAGTAAAAAGTCCCAAGCCACCTGGGAGAGAATTTTGCAAAAGGTGCAAAATCCTAGCATCACAAACTGTCCAGTGGGAAAAGGTCATCCCATCAGAATTGATCACCCTGTCCCTTGTACTTGCACATGATTGGTTGCTACACAGTGTTGCTCATTGAGTTTGGGAAGATCCCATGCCCGAGCTTAAAGCTGGACTTAGCTTAGCTATTCAACTGGGGTGGTAACTACTACTCTTCATGCACCTCTAAGAGCTGGAGGAGCCATTGTGTGACTTGCCCAAGGAAAGTGTAACCATGATTTGAAATGAGGATTGTAGGGACTCTGAAATGGTATATAATGTATTTGTAAATGAAATGTGCCATGAAAATCTAGTCAGCATGCTGAAAGATGGTCTAGTATTTATAAGTTAAAGGACTTGTAGAAGATTTGCAAAGAATTGAGGAATCTCATCAACATAAAAGCAACTTGGGTAGGGTATAAGCTTTCTTTTGAGTTGAACCAACAGACTTCACAATGTAATACAAAATAAGCATTACATTTAGAAATGATGGAGAAGCAAATGCATGTTAGCATTTTGTGGCTAATGTGTATAAATCAATGCAATTATAGTAATTATATAGTAAGGTGTTGTTATTCGTTGTTGTTTTTTTTTGTTACTACTTATCTCAAAATGTAGGCCAGGCATTTAAATACCAGGAGCTAGCAGAAGAAATGGACCTTGTCAAGCAGCTGGATGGCAAGAAGCAGGCGTTCAAAGAGGTTCCAGGAGGCCTTGGCTCTCCTTCGGCTGGCCTCAAAGCCATTCATGGCAATTGACTTTTCTGGAGAAGACAACTATTCTGACGATCCGGAGGTTTGGAGACCGACTGCTAGAGACGTTCAAGAACAATATGGAAGCCGGAGCCCGACCAAGGCAGGGCAAATGGTGGCATGAAAGTTCATGCAAGAGGGAGACAATCGATCTTCTTCGTGGGTTCGGAAGGGTGGAGTGGAGACAACAGCAAGCTGCTGGCTCTTGGGCAGTCAGCAGCTCGTGGATGTTTCGATCGCCCAAGAGCCAGCAGCTCGTGGATGCTTCGATGGTGATCCTCCCATCCTTACGGGAGAGCTGCGCCAACACCGAGGTGGCTCTGGAGATCAAGAACTTCTTTCTCGGTGTGGACGACAACGATGTAATCATCAACACCAAGGTTCTAGGATACCGCATCAAACTCCATATTAATCCACAGCTTGGCGAGATGAAAAACTCTGCCATTACTATCTATGACTACAACGGCAGCCGTGTTAATGCCAATTCTAGCACTCTCACCAAGAACATCGAAGGTGAGATTGGAGCTCGATTTAATTCATGGGCAGTATCGTTCACATTCAAGAAGAAGTGGGGGCAGTCACGCCAAGAGCCAATAGGGTACGAGTCGATCCATGTTGAACCTTCAGGGAACATTGCAAAGGTCGAGTGGAAATTACTTCACTGGAATCACAACGGCATGAAGTATAATCCATCCAAACCATACTCCGGGTCAATTTCCCTCAAGGTTGATTCTTTTCAAATTCGTTTTCTTTCTAGCCGCCTTTTCGAGGAGGACGAACAAAAATCAGCGTGGAAGACTTTCCTGTTATTGTGTGGCATCTGCCTGCGAGCATGGCGTCCAAGTTTCAGCTCGGGTTTAACATTCGTCTGGAGGCCGACATGCATCTCCTATGGTACCCGAAAAGCAACGGGATGCACCGAAGAGCCAAGAAGTACATCAGCAAGAGAGTCGAATTTTCTCGTGAGTTTGTGGTCACCAAGGGTGAGTAGTAGTCTGGACACTGTCATATACTTGTGATATCGAATTTTTATAAAAGAACGCAGACCTTTCTTTTTCCCTTTGTCTTTGGATTCGCATTTAGGGCTTTTGGCAAACTCAAATATTTGGCGCGAAAAGTTTTGGTCCCTGGCTAGATCCTAGGGCCATGGCAGAGGGAGGCGCGGTCCAGTCGCTTCCTCCGCACAGGCGCGCGCAGGTCTTGCTCCAGGACATGGCGGGCCTTACAGTGCGCCTTCTCGAGCTAGCCGGTAAGCAAGCGTCTTGCTTCTCTTTCCTCTCCAGATCGAGACTTGGTCGATGCAGGCAGCAAATCGTGGCAAGGCAGCCATCTCAAGAGCCTCTTCCCCCCTTTCCTGGCCGGAGCTCCCGTGCCCGCCGAGGGCCTGGTCGCCAATAGCACCAAAGACGTCCTGGCGCTCCTCGACTCGCATCAATCGCTTCTATCGGACGCGGTATCCGAGATTGCCGAGCTCCAGAGCCTGGAGCAGGAGAAGCAGCGCATCGCGGAGGCGGTGGCGGCCAAGGACGCGGTGATCCGGGAGTTTGCCAAGCGCGTCAGGGACGCGGAGCAGGTCCTGGAGCTCACGCTGGAGGAATTCGAGGAGTACAGGCGGCCATCCAAGGAGAGGAAGACAATGGACGCCGAGGTGGACGTGTCCGAGCTCGTCTCCTACGCTCATAGGATCAGCTACACGACGTTTGCTCCTCCGGATTATCTTCTCGGTCAGCCCGGAGTGCTGGCTCCGGCTCCTCAGGAGCAGCAAATGCGAGCTTCGCAGCTCTACCACTTCAGCGACATGGATCTCGGCGTCTTGAAAGCTCCGGCAACCGCACCGCCACCAGCGCCATCGCTGCCGTCGCCAACGGTGGAAAAATCACCACCGAAAGAAGCAGCAGCAGGAAAGCTCACGCCCTCTACTTCCACTCCGGTTACTCTTCCCGGACTGCCTCCCGGAATCAAGCTCCCACCGATGCCTCCCGGATGGAAGCCCGGAGATCCGGTTCCACTGCCGGAAGTGGCACCGCCAGCTCCAGGTCCAGCGGCACCGGCTCCAGGAGTAATCCAGGTGCCGTTCGTGCAGCTGGATCTAAATCCGGAGCTCGAGGACGACTACGCCTCGGACTACAGCAACGAGGAGCAAAGTTCCGAGGAAGAGTGAGGAACCAAGTAAGTTGGCATTCTTTCTAAGTTCCTTGAGACTTACTTCGTGGCAAGCAGGATGAAAAAACTCGATTTTGCAAGTTAAATCTTCAAGTTCCCTTGAAGGGGAACAAATGCCCGATTCAAGTCCAACAGTCTTTTCCACTTACACCAGGTCTTGTGTAGCCGACTTCTTGTAGACGGACAGGTTCGCAATTTACCTAGAATCCAACTTTGGATTGAGTGAGAGAGCATACAGGCCGCATTCGGGAGTAAGGTGTTGATACCACTGGCTTGATCTTACTTGCTACTCGGACTGGGAGTCGTAATCTTAGGAACGTTTAAGCCTTTCTTCTCACTCAACTTTCACGCATTCCAGGTAATGTTGGTTCTTTCGTTTCTTAGAGAGTTCTTACTGTGTGTTTTCCGATACAGAGATCGTCCGAGAAGGCCTGCCTCAACGACGTTACTGGTGTTGGCACTTGGAGGCAAATCGCCTATGCTGTGACGCTGGTGTTGGTCGTTTTGACGCTCTTGCCGTTGTGGGATGGCTTGGCCACCCAGCTTGGCATTGGCATTGAAACCCGGACTCGCTCGATCTATTTATGTGAAAGCTTCCAGGAGAAACGATGAGCTGCTTGAACAGCTCGTGCCCCTGGAAGATCTTCCCGGCCTTGCACAGCGCCTCCACCAAGATCTCGTAAGAGTTCACGTCGGGGGCTCTCGATCATCTCCTGGAACAAGTCCCAGCCGTCCCTCGCGGCACAAGCTCTCCAAAAGAATATTGTAAGTGGAGACGCTTGGGAGGAGCTCCTGCTGCTGCGAGGATTTCATCTCCTCGTACAACCTCCACCATCTTCATCTTGCACAGCATCTCGATCGCGCACGAGAGATCCACGGACGTTTAGCCAGCCGCTCGCATCTCCTTCACCAGCTCCAGCGCCTCGCCAGCGTTTTTCCTCCGGCAGAGCTCCCTATCGTCTTGAGTAGCCGGACGCCATCTTCCACCACAATCGTCTTGACGAGCTGGTTCAAGATCCGCCGATGGCAGCGGCAAGTCCACGAACTCGTCGACGAGCTCCAGAGCCTGCGCTACTTCTCCCCGTTTCGTGAAAGAGTCCAGCATCACCGACGCGATGGCTTGCACCCTTTCTCCATCCTCCGGAAGAGCCGATAAGCGTCGCCGTATCGACCAGCCTTGTCCAGGCAATCGACGAGCGAGCTGAAGCACACCACGTCCGGCTGGAGCTTCTTCTCCAGCATCTCTGCCAGCAGCTTCTCGCCATCGTAGATCTTCCCAGACATTGCAGCACGCGTTGATGAGGATACTATAGACGACGTTGTCCGGAGAGCAAGACTCTCCTTCTTCACCACCATCGTCCCAGCCTTGCACATCCTCATATTGCTGCGGCCAAGCGCATCTTCGATCGAATGCCCGAGGAGCGCAACCTTGTCTCCTGGAACTCGATGCTTGCCGCTTGCACATACAATGACGGCTCGATCTCTTTGCGGAAGAGGCTGATTTCGCGGAAAACTTTTTTGTTCCTTATAAATTTTACTGGACTCACTCTCTTGTCATAGTTTGGCGTGGAATTTGCTGCCGAACATGTGTTACCACAACAGCTCAAACTTCAGAAATTCATGAAGTACATGCAGTTTGTGAAGGAATTCCCCAATCATTTCATTGCTATTTGAGGGACCGCAGTTGATAACAAGCTTCTTTTTCAGCAGGGAAATTGAAAGGAAGCGAGGACTCAAGGATGGCGAGGCAGCCAAAGATGGGATGGGATCAGTATGACAACCAAGGGAAACATCTGGGCCACGGACTACTGGCGCTTGGGAGTTTCCAAAACGCAGACGATTTCTTCGGTCACTCTTCCGCAACAACACCAGCAGCAGCAGCAGCAGCGATCAACAACAAGAAGAATCACAACAACCGCATTGCAACGAAGCTGGACGATTTCTTCTTGTCGCCAGGCCAGTCTCAACCGCCACTCAACAGCAGCATCGTCAGGGATGAGGGGCCGAGGAAGGAGTTCTCATTCTCTCTGCGGCACTGGTGCTAACTCGAGAGCCTCGTTGAAGCAGCAGCAACAGGATTTGTTGCAATAGCAGGTCGCTTCTTTGAAACTAAAAAGTTTGACCCGTTTGAGATCAACGGTGTGGATTTGCCATGTGCTAGATTCCACTATGCCCTAAAAGTTTATTCCTTCCTCTTTTGCATAACTATAATGGGTCAACCATAACCAGATCCATCTCTTTTTCACGTATGGTTTGCACACCTTAGATGGGTGCCTCACACAGAGCGTAAAATCCAAAGCATGATCTCTTGCAAAAGCTGGGTCAATGTTTCATACGAGATAACTTTCCCTTTGCGATGTCCACCTTGAGTTAAAGCATGAACTTCCGTTAGCTCCACGATCCAGATGCTCGTCTCGTTGCTCGTGACATTCTTTTGCTTGTCTTGGCGGAAGCTGGAAGTGGGTGATAGCAAAGGAGCCACTCACTTCAGCAGATTTTCCTTTCACAGTCTCGGTCGCGACTGTTCACCTTACTCTGACCTTGTAACCCAACAGCTCATGGATGGAAAGGGAGTGGCGAAAAAAGAGTTGGAAGGCCTTCAAGGCAAGCTGAGCACGACAACTACTCAGCTGGCCAACAAGACGAATGACTTCAACAGTCTGCATCTCGAGAGCTTGGATTAGTGGCTGACAGTATGAACCAGAAGCAGGAGAGTTAAGGCTTTCAGTCACCATGTTAAAAGGATAAGTGAGCATAACAAGATGATTAAGCTGGAGAATGAGATTATCAAACAGGAGAATGAGAAGATCAAGCAAGAAAATGAAAAGATAAAACAAGAGAATGATCAACTCACAAGATTCACGTCCTAAGTGAGCAATGTCAACGAGAATGAGAAGCAGGAGATGGAAATCTGAGTAGCTTAAGATTTGGTGCTACTGTTTCTAAAACTAGGTGTTATTTTTTCTTTTGGTATTTAAGCAATTTGTTTTTCTCACAGCCTTATTCTTTGTTCTACAGAAACGATTACGGTGACTTCTTTCTCTTGTAGAAGACCTGAGGCCCAAGAACGGGATCTTCCAAATGAGGAACCTTGATCACTCCGTACACCATCTTCCTGGCTATGGGACGTGAAAAGCAATATTAAGAATCACAACCAAGATCGACCACTATGATCTGCAGCTTCCTCATCATGGTGAATGAATCCTCCTCCAAGTGTAAAAACCTTGAGAATGAATGGAGAGACTCATAGTGACTAGTTTGCTCTGTGTACGAAAGTAAACGTGCATGACTCACTTGTTTGACTGACTTAGTCGTAGTCAAAGACACTGCTCTGGTTAGTCAAACACCAGAGTCTAGTCCAAGACCCTGCTTCAGTCAAACTTTCAGTGTAACAAAGTCTAATCCAAGGAAACAAAATCTTTAAGAAAATTCCTGTTATTTCTTCGTTTTGTTTCTCTGATCAAGTCGTCAGGCACAAATCCACTATCGATCATCTCCCTCAGAGCTTCTTCTGCATCATCTTCATATTCTTCTTCGCTTTTCTCTTCTTGAGACTGGTGCCTACAAAGCCTGTTGACGATTGTAGCACATGTCGCTGCTGGAAATGAATCCCAGAGAGATGAGCTGCTTGAACAGCTCGTGTCCCTTGAAGATCTTCCTGGCCTTGCACAGCGCCTCCACCTAAGAGTTCACGTTGGGGAAAAAACCGTCGTTTCTCCTGGAAGCTTTCACATAAATAGATAGCAAGTCCGGTTCTTGGGTGGCCAAGCCATCCCACAACGGCAACAGCGTTAAAATGACCAACACTAGCACTACAGCATAAACGATTTTCCTCCAAGTGCCATCACCAGCAATGTTGTTGAGGCAGGCCTTCTTGGATGATCTCTGTATCGGAAAACCCACAGTAAGAACTCTCTAAGAAATGAACGAACTGACATACCTGGACAATGATAATGTACAAACCCCACCAACTGAAAGTTGAGTGAGAAGAAAGACTTAAATGTCCACTCCTAGCCCCAATAGATTACCACTCCCAGTCCATGTAGCACGTAAGTGATCAAGCTAGTGATATTCAACACCTTACTCCTGAATGCGGCCTGTATGCTCTCTCACTCAATCAAAAGTTGGATTCTTGAGGAAACTACCAAACCTAGAGAGCTCTTCCTCCGTCTACAAGAAGTTGGCTACATGAGACCTAGTGTAAGTGGAAAAGACTGTTCTTACCCCTGGAGTTGAATCATTTATTCCCCCTTCAAGGTTTGGATTTAACTTGCAAAATTGAGTTTTTTCATCTTGCTGGTTTCATCTTGCATGTGCGACGAACCAATGCGATGCACAATGATGTGGCTGTTAAACCTAGTGTGGGCAAGGAATGTGCATGGTTATGCTAGTGCATAGCCTTGCAGTTGCCCAACCTTGCTTTGCTTGTGGATGCACTCCTGGAGAATGTGTCATGAGGAGCATTATCGAAGGTCATGAGGCTTACCACTGAATTAAAAACATAATCACTAAGATGGATAATGTTTACTGGGGTGACAGCATAGGAGATTAGCACACCACCATCAATCTCTAAAACATTTGAGGCCAATGCAAGCTCAAATAAATAGAAGTTATACAAGAGGCTCAATACAAGAAAGCAATGATAAATAATTTCTGTTTTCTTCTTCCATGATTGGTATCTAATGAAAATGCTCTTGTGATTGCTTACACAATATACTCTACACTACATCTATCATTTGGCTGGAAGAAAATGGCTAGTCAAAGAAGGAATGGAGAGTGAACAAAAATTTGTCCACCTCCAATATATCAATGTTGAATTCAAGAGGATTAATATTTAAACTCTTATGAGAGAGTGCATGGAATTGATTAGTCTAGATAGAAATCTCCTTAATGCCGTCTAGAGATATAAACCCCAAATCAAGCATCCAAAGAAGTTTTTTTTGCAATTGAGACACCCTTGAGCCTCAAGTTTCAGAGTGCAAATGATGGCCATAGGTAAGCTATCTCAATGAGACTGGCCATGTATGAATGTTAGACCCAAAAATCCTTGGCTCATGAGCATTTGTAGTTGTCATCTAAAATGTCTTAATCACATCACCCCAAAAGCACTTAAGATGGCAAAAATTATTCCTGAAATCTATAATGCTTAGGATTGCATTGCCAATATAATCCTAGAGATTTACATTTGAAATTGGCCAAGCAATGAAGCTATTGTTAAACAGCACATAAATTACCGAGTTTAAATGGCATTACAAAATTGCCAAAGTACCCTGTCCATAGATGTGATGACCACCCCTGAGACACAATGGCAATTGGAATGGGTGTATAAACATTTATATATTAGTGAGGCTGATAAAGTAGTTAATACACCCACATTCTTCTACAAAGCGTTAGCTTACAAAGAAGCATTTGTGCGGATGAACAACGAACACTTCTCGCTTGTAGTTTTGGACAATAATGTCCCTAAAACACCTAAGATAGTTGTAAAACAACTACTTAACAACCCACTCTTACAAGATTTCCCACCTCAATAACTAGATCTCCTATACCTTATAGGAATCTATAAAGTGTATAAAAATAAGATGCACTAGTTAACAAACATGGATGGATGTGTTTTCTCGAAAATCACAATATGCTTAACAGCTATTTTGAAAGGGATACATGAGGCACTACAAAACATAGTTGATGATTTCTATGTATAGCTAAAGTTCTTTAGAGGAAAAACAAGCACATGCTAAATACTTAGATTACACAAGAGTTTATAATAAATTCCCCTGATAGAATCACAACGATCTATACTAAAAATATAACCAAATGCTATGAAACAATTCCCCTTGAGGGGACTAAAGCTTTATGATGCTTATAACACATTTTGTCAACCTAGCTTTCACACACCAAAATCACCTCCAAAAAGTTTTTTTTTTTAATCCAAAAAAAGAATGACAAATTTGAGGCCGAATGGAAACCTTTGCACTACTCATCGGTAAAAGCTACTAGAATGGAACTAGCAAAAGTCATCAAACTAAACAACTTCATCATCCGACACACATATATTTGCTTGGGGAATAGAGTATGGAGACAGGTTCGAGGAATCCCTATGGGTTTCTTATGCTCACCTTTATGGTGTAACCTATACCCAAGTATAACTTTTTTACTCGACTTGCATAATTAGGCTAGTATGATTTACTTTGCTTTTTTGAATATACGTTCAGATATATGGATGATCTTGTATCGATGAACAATCCTATGATCCTTTACTTCTTTGACCCTGATCAAATCAAGTCAGAAGGAAATCCATTCTAGATATATCTACTACAATTCTTTGCCATGCAAAATGAGATGGACAATCCATTTATTGGCACTAATGGCTTGCTCATTAATTTGTCAACTCATTTCCTAAGCCTTCAGATCTAGATCATATAGGTTGATAGTACTTTTCTAACAACAAAGTATGATAGGTGTAGATCACTTCCATTCCGGATCTTGATATACATCCATTGAGATTCTAATTTACTCTATTGTAAATGCATCTAAAATAATCTTGGGATAAGTTTTTGCACTCTTCTATATGATTAATATTACTGGTGGTGTTGTCCTTGAGATTGATAATCTTGTTAAGTGCTTTGTGGCAAATGGATTCCATCAATTTGCACTAAGATGACTAATCCTTTGTAGTCTGCACTAGATTATTTTGAATGGCCCATTGACACTAGTATAAACAGTGCTTGACATTTTCTTTGACTTTTGGAGAGAACTGGCCAATCACCCACCACATGTTGATGATTTGGCAAACTTAGGTTGAGAGTAGGAGATTCTGTCCTCTACTCAATGCATTTCACTCCTTGGGTATTTTATTGAAACATAATAAATTCAATTTCTATGCCTTTTTGGATAGAGAACAACAAAAGAAAAATTTCTTCAAACTTACCATGAATTCCTTGGTTGTGCTTAGAACAAATAGCATAAGCAAACTATTGATTAGATTTATGTTCTATTTGACAACTGGAAAATACAATACAAATTTCATCTTCCCACAATGGGATAGACTCTACTATTTGATAACAAAGGATTTGTTTTAAAGAAAACTCTTGTTTACAAAAAACTTTGTTATCCCATCAACATGATAATGGCATGTCTGCAATCTTTTTCTCGTACACAAAGATCTCTCACAAGTGGTCTAGTTTCTTTGTGGCTAGGAGCAATAGGAAGTACTACACAGCCAGGACAGGAGCCACAAATCATCAGTGTTTGTGTACTCCATCATCTTAGGTAGCTAGAAATCTTGAAAAGGCCACACATCAGTCCATATCCAATTCAGCGGGAAAGTGGGAGGAAATTGTGTGGCATTCTGTATTAGTATCCAAGTATCACACTCTAGCACGGCTATCCCTCATAAGTATTTTTGGTTAAGCAGATTGACTAGGCCATTTCCAGAACATTCATCTGGGGTATAGGATCATCCATCACGTAACCTGGTACCTATCATGACCAAAACGATATCTCCAAACATTTCCTATGTCACCTCCTACGGTTTGGGTGTCTAGGGATACTTGTATCATGGAAGACGAGGATTAGTAATGCAAGCTCAAGTAGCTCTATCTCTCATTTTTGTAAAGGTACACAACTAGGATTCAAGAATGAAATGAGACTTGCACAACTAATGCTCACGAGCCAATGTACTCAAGTACATGTCCAAGCTGCACATCAGAAGTGACATCCAAGGACAAAATCTAGAGAACATGCTCAACTTGATTACTTTCCGCTGCCTCATGAATCTCACCGTCCAGTCGCATGAAAGCCCCTTGTGTTGCAATGTTAAGTTCCGGCGTTCTGGCCGTAAAGAGTTCCTACAGGCCGAGGGTGAGGAGAAACACAGAAAATGAATCATTTGTACCTTTTTTTGTGCAGCCAAGAAAGAGGTAGTGAGATTCCTCACAACCTTAGTAGTGGGTGTGAGTTCATTTTGAGCTAGACCCAAACAAACACTTTGTTGGCATTGCTCATTCTTGTGATGCACAATGAAGTGGCTGTTGATCCTGGTATGGGTGAGGAATGCAAGTGGTTGTGCTAGTGCATAGCCCTATAGCTGCCCAATCTTGCTTTGCTTGTGGACGTGCTCATGGAGAATGTAGTGGCAATGGATACAAGCAAGAAACTCTAATGTTAGGGTTTTCCTTGTTGCTTCATACCTTTCGGTGTGAGAAAATCTAGCACTCATGGCCATGAAGGCGAATAGTTATATCTTGTAATTAGGTTTGCCTAGCTGTACACATTTGAATGGATGGAAGTTCCCTTTTGCCACAACACGAGTTCTTGATGCAACTTCACACCGCCTTCCAAAACCATATAAGTTCTGGACACTTACGAATCGATGTCCCCTCTGGAGGCATCTAACTAGATTCAGATGGCGGCTTTACTAAGAACAGATGCAATATAGTGGTCAAAACAAACACTAGAAGTGTCCTACCAAGATGCAACTTTGGGGAACTATGCTTATAAACTGGCTATCCCATTCCAAAAGACTGCGGATGAAGTTTTCAAGCAGACTACTTTCCATGGATGATGTGATGGGGATGCATTTTTGAATATTAAAACTTAGAACCTATCACAAGGGGACCAATGTACATGGAATCAGCTTCGACCGTACTACTGTTGTGATTGCTAGGGATGTGAAGGTCCCTACTCACTACTAATCCACAGGTAATCCTCCAGATAGCTGCTTTCCTGCAAATTCAATAATGGATGCAAGCAACTGCTATTGAGGTGGCAAAAAAGCCAGCCAACCTAAATCTAGAGTTCATCCCGCATGGCCAGACTAAGGTGAACATATGTAAGTTCATCCCTGTCCAGTAGTACAAATCTTCAATGTCCTCACGATGCAATGGTAGTGAAAGTAATGGTGCTTTTTCACCTACATCATCCTCAAAGCACACGCCAGCAAGGTCACGAGGTTTACCATTGAATCGGAAACTTGATTGTTAGGATGGACAAACATCTTTTAGGTTGACATCATAGGAGACTGGGACACCACCATCAATCTCTAAACGTCTGAGGCCAATGCAAGCTTGAGTAAACAAAAGTTACACAAGAGGCTTAGTGCAAGAAAGCAGCAATAAATAATTTCTATTTTCTTCTTCCATGATTGGTATCTAATGAAAATGCTCTCATGATTGCTTATATAGTGTACTCTACACTACATCCCATCATTTGACCAGAAGAAAATGGCTGGTCAAAAAAGGAATAAAGAGCGAATGAAAATTTGTCCACCTCTGATATATCAGTACTAGATTCAAGAGGATCAATATCTGAACTCTTATGGGAGAGTGTATGGAATTGATTAGTCTGGACATAGATTTCCTTGATCCCATCACATTTGGCTAGATATATAAACCCTAGATCAAGCATGACTTTTATAAACCCAAAGAGGTTTTTTGCAATTAGAACACCCTTGAACCTCAAGTTTGCGAATGCAAACGATGGCCATGGGTAAACTACTTTGATGAGACTAGCCATGTATGAATGCTAAACCCAAAAATCTTTGGCTCACAAGCACTCATAGCTGTCATCTAGAAGTCTTAATCACATCACCCCAAAACCACTCAAGATGGCAAAAATTATTCCTGAAATCTGTGATGCTTAGGATTGTATTGCCAGTATAATCCCAGAGGTTTATATCCGAAACTAACCAAGCAATGAAGCCACAATTAAATAGCATATAAATCACTAGGTTCGAATGGGATTACAGCATTGCAAAAGTACCCCGTCCATGGATGTGATGACCACCCCCGAGGTGCAATAGCAACTAGAATGGGTGCATAAACATTAATATATTAGTGGGGCTGATAAAACAGCCAACACACATTCTTTTGCAAAGTGTTAGCCTGCGGGGAGGCACTTGCACTAATGAACAACGAAGCCTTCTCGCTTGTGGTTTCGGACAATATTGTTCCTAAAACACCCAAGATAGTTGTAAAACAACTACTTGGCAACTCACTCTTATAGGATTTCCCGCCTCAATGACCAAATGTCGCAAATGTGACTTCGGGTATCGAAAGATATTTGTTGGCCAGTCCTTATGGACACTCTTTCCTTACTACCATGACGGCAAAAGGTCGGTACAGTTGGTTCCCTTTATTGTTCCCACTTGAGCTAATTGAGAAACTGGTCAATAACCATGTACTTAAATCGGATAAACATAAGGTAGGAACCTTATGTGTTTCTTGCTAAGCATACTCGGCCTAATTTGAGAAACTCCTGTCATTGGCTTGCACTTGCTAGTATCAAGAACCCCCACATATTGAGACTAGTCCCTCAATATCACTAAATGATAGTTTACCGTGTCTGCCAAACACCCTCGCTATCATGCCTTTAGTGTTAGTCTTATTTCGGTTCCAAATGCTAATTATGGAAAGTGTCTAGATTTGCTTATTTAGCATATCTACGGAATGTAGAGATTGGCTTGAACACAATGGTGTTCGTCCCGTGTCCAAATTCGCAATCTAGCTGTAAGCGACTAAATTTTCCATTCTACTTTAGTCACTTAACCACACCTCTGACCACTTGGAGGAGTCTCATTCACAACCTCCATAAGTCCAATCCAGGACTTGGGACTTGCTAGCCCCGAGAATGGCATCCATGCCACTCAACATTTGCACTTGGTCCAAGTGCTCCACGTGTCCGATCCCATGACCGACACTCAAAGGTACCACCGACATAGCAGCCCGTTACGCTAAGGCCATGCCCAATCACCTTTGCCACACTGGTAGTCCAATACCACTTGCATCACCGTCTTGGCTCTCCAAGACTAGGCAAACCATCTGTGAATGGTCATCTCAGATCCACTCCTTAGCATCCTTAGGATGCCCACCGACAAGGGGAATAGCCTTCCCCAATATCCCTCTGTCAGTCCCCACTAAGTCCCTTTCTGCCCCTGGCCGTGTTTGCCAACACTGCCACTGGAGTGAGACCCACAGGCCCGACCACTAAGTCCCACGGTCCTCTGGGACTTCCTCACCACACGACTGTGTCCTTGGTCACTACCCCAGAGGACTGCTCCTCTTCCTTTCCACAGTCTGGGCCTTTGGGATAACATTTCGGAACACCGTGGCCTTATGCGTGCCACCTGGGTACTCTCCTCGCCTTCTGCCCTTGGGTGCTCTAGCCATGGGCTTAGAGCGGGTTCCGTTGAGCCACACCAGGTATCCAAGTAGGTAGTGCCACCCACACTTGGATTGGGAGCATCGGCCAGTCGATCTCCCGGGGGAACTAGAGCCGGCTCTTGAACACTTCACCAAGCTACCCCGCTTGTCGGTCCGTATTCACTCTAGTCTTGGACTTCCCAGGGGTCAGCTCATCCCCCAACCCGGGGGATGGCCTTCCGGGACCAAAAGGGTCCTTCCGGGGCCAAAAAAGCCCTTCCGGGGTCCCCGGGGGTCCAACCCCCCCCCTCTCCCTATTAAATTTTGGGAACCCCCGGGAGGCCCCCCCCCCCCCCCCCCCCCCTGAGGGACGATCGCTTTGGGCTTTCACCCAACTGCCTGTATTAGTATTCGGACTCGGACTCGGGCTCGAACTCGGACTCGGACTCGGACTCGGTCCCGGTTTCGGACTCGGACTCGGTCTCGGTCTCGGTCTCGGTCTCGGTTCCATCTCGGACTCCATCTCGGGTCCATCTCGGACTCCATCTCAGACCCCATCTCGGGTCCATCTCGGACTCCATATCGGACTCCGTCTCGGTCCATCTCGGACTCCATCTAGGACCCCATCTTGGGTCCATCTCAGACTCCATATCGGACTCCGTCTCGGTCCATCTCGGACTCCTTCTCGGACTCCATCTCGGGTCCATCTCGGACTCCATCTCGGGTCCATCTCGGACTCCATCTCGGACTCCTTCTCGGGTCCATCTCGGACTCCATCTCGGGTCCATCTTGGACTCCATGTCGGGTCCATCTCGGACTCCACTTCGGACTCCAACTCGGGTCCACCTCGGACTCCACTTCGGACTCCAACTCGGGTCCATCTCGGACTCCACTTCGGACTCCAACTCGGGTCCATCTCGGACTCCACTTCGGACTCCAACTCGAGTCCATCTCGGACACTTCCACATGTCATGTGTTGGTCCTTTTGGGTCCCTTTTTGGAGCCTCGCTTTTTGCTCGCTTCGTGCTCGTTCCTCGAGCACTTCGTTGGGAGTTCCACTCCCGCTCTTGACTTTTCAAGTCGGAGCTTTTGGTCCAAACGTGTTACGCTTGTTTGGCTCTCACTTCGGCCACTACCACGTGGCGCCCTTCCGGCTCCACTTTGGGGCCTAGGGATTTTGTGTCTCACACTAGTGCCATTCCATATTTAGTAAGTTTCGAGCTTGTCCCAAAGACTAACTCCTGATACTAAGGACTAAGGGAGGCTTGGGGTGAAAGCCCAAAGCGTGTGTTCCCTAAGGGGAGGGGGGGGGGGGGGGCTGTAGGGGGTTCCAAATATATAATAGGGATAGTGGTTGGAATGCATGTCCGACCACCTGAGATATTAGTTTGGCTCCCGTTGAACTGTGTCGCTCCTTGTTCTGTGTCCGGCTTGGGTCTAAGCCCAAGCTCCACGCTACTCTAGTCGGTGGGGTACCCTCCTCCTCGCGTTAGGCCACCGGTATGCCAAAATTGTGCCAGACTCTGTCTAACACCATTTTGCATGCAAGTGCTGGATACGGGGAGTTGGTGCTTGTGGGATTGTAACGGACCCTCGTTTCGTAGTGCAACGGGTTTGGAGTTCGGCTCCAAATTCAGGTGCACTACACCAAATCTCCCATATTTATGGAAATCTACAAAGTGCATAAAAACAAGATGCACTGGTTAATAAATGTGGATGGATGTGTTTTCTTGGAAATCACAATAATCCTAACAGCTATCCTAAAAGGCAAAGTTCTTTAGAGGAAAAATAAGCACATGCTAAATACTCGGATCTACACAAGAATTTACAATAAATTCCCTTAATAGAATCACAATGATCTATACTAGAGATATAACCAAGTGCTGTGAAATAATTTCCCTTGAAGGGAGCCAAGGCCTTATGATGCCTATGACACATCTTGTCAACTTAGCTTTCGCACACCAAAATCACCTCCAAAAAGACCTTTTTTTTTCTGATCCAAAATAAGAATGGCAAATTTGAGGCTGAATAGAAACCTCTACACTACTCATTCGTAAAAGCTACCAAAATGAAACTAATGAAAGTCATCAAACTAAACAACTTCATCATCTACTTGGGGAACAGAGTATAGAGATAGGTTTGAGGAATCCCTATGGGTTTCTCATGCTCATCTTTGTGGTGTAATTTGTACCTTTTTTACTTTGAGTAGAATTTTCTTACTCGACTTGCATGATTAGGCAGATATGATTTACTCTGCCTTTTCAAATATACATTTAGGTACATGGATGATCTTGTATCGATGAACAATCCTATGATCCTCCGCTTCCTTGACTTTAATCAAATCAAATCAAAAGGAAATCCATTCTAGATATATCCACTATGATTCCTTGCCATGCAAAATGAGATGGAAAATCCATTTATTGGCACTAATGGCTTACTCATAAATCTGTCAGCTCATTTCTTGAGCCTTCAAATCCAAATCATATGGGTTGATGATACTTTTCTAACAACAAAATACAATAAGTGCAAATCACTTCCATTCCAAATCTCGATGTACATCCATCAAGATTCTAATTACCCTACTTGCATGACTGATGCTCGTGAGCCAATGTACTCAGGTACATGTCCGAGCTGCAAATCACAAGTGACTTTCAAGGACTAAATCTAGAGAACATGCTCAACTTTATTGCTTTTCGTTGCCTTATGAATTTCACCATCTAGTCCAGTCACTATCATTTTGTCTTTTTTCTATGGGGGCAATTAGATATTGGATCAGTCAATATCACAAACACTACCTAAGTAGAGTCTATAAAAGCCCCTTGTGTTGCCGAATTAAGTTTTGGTGCTTTGGCCATAAAGAGTTCTTACAGGCTGGGGGTGAAGAGAAATGTAGAAACTGAATCATTTGTACCTATTTTTGTGCAGCCAAGAAAGTGGTAGTAAGATTCCTTGCGACCTTAGTAGTGGGTGTGAGCTCGTTTTGAGCTAGACCCAAACAAACACTTCATTAGCACTACTCATTCTTGTGATGCACAACAAAGTAGCTGTTGATCCTGGTGTGGGCGAGGAATGCACGTGGTTGTGCCAGTGCACAACCTTGCAGTTGCCCACTTGCTCTACTTGTGGATGCACTCCTGGAGAATGCAGCAATGGCAGATACAAGCTAAAAACCCTAATGTTAAGGTTTTCCCTATTGCTTCATACCTTTTCCATGGCCATGAAGTCGAAGAAATATAACTTGTAATTAGGTTTGCCTAGCCAAACAGCATGTTTCTCAACGCAAGATTCTGCAAAGAATCCAAAGTTTTGTTTTTTACCATACTACGTCTACTCATATGTCCCATATCATGTTGATGGGATAATAGAGTTTTCTGTAAACAAGACTTTTTTTAAAAAAAATCCTTTATTATCAAACCATGGAGTTTGTCCTATTGTGGGAATATGAAATTTGTGTTGTATTTTCCAATTGTCAAATAGAACACAAATCTAATTAATGGTTCACTTATGCTATTTGTTCTAAGTGCAACCAAAGAATTCATGGTAAGTTTAGGGAACATGTTCTTTTGTTGTTCTCTATCCAAAAAGGCATAGAAATTGAATCTATTATGTTTCAATAAAATGCCTAAAAAGTGGAATGCATTGAGTAAAGGATAGAAATTTCTATTCCCAGTCTAAGTTTGCCAAATCATCAAGATGTGGTGGGTGATTGGCCAGTTCTCTCCAAATGTTAAAGAGAATGTTAAACACTGTTTGTACTGGTGTTAATGGGCCAGTCAAAATAATCTAGTCTAGACTACGAAGGATAAATTGTCTTAGTGCAAATCGATGGAATCTATTTGCCACGAAGCACTCAATAAGATTATCAATCTCAAGGACAATACCACCAGTAGTATTAATTAGATAGAAGAGTGCAAAAACCTATCCTAAGATTACTTTAGATGCATTTACAACCTCATTTCATTCTTAAATCTTAGCTTTGTACCTTTACAAAAATGAGAGATAGAGCTAGCGATAATCCTCATCTTCCATGATATAAGTACCCCTTGGACACCTAAACCATAAGAGGTGACATTGGAAATGTTTGGAGATATCATTTTGGTTGTGATTGATACTGGGTTACTGAATGGATAGTCCTACGCCCTAGACAAATGTACTGGAAATGGCCTAATTGATCTGCTTAACCATAAATCCCACAGGTCATAAAATATTCTTAGAATATTTCTCCTTCATGAATGACAACTTTGAGAACCTATATAAGTTTTGCATAAAAGGAGTTTAATGCAATACAACCATAGAAAAAAGATGTGCAAATAGCAACATTAATATTGCGACAAAAGGTCAAAGCAATATAGATTTCTCACATAACAATACAATTATGAAAATAAAAGAATGAGAATATAACAAACAACTCAAATTATATAACAATACGGCTTTAGAATTCAATTGTCCCCTTTCTTGGGAATATCATCTAAGTCATAACTAAAATTTGAAAACACTCTCTTCACATCATCTTCAGGTTTTCTTCATAGTATTGTGGGCTTTAGATAATTTTGCAGCATGTGAGAGATCTTGCTTACACTTTGGACTTGTTAGATAGTTTAAAGATTCATTCAATGTTCCATGTGAGCAAATTTGAAGCATGTTTACATTTTGGTGATGTCGTGGATTAGTTCATCATCTAGGTCTTAGAGATTGATGCTAAAAAGGCTGGTGTAGCTAATATTTTTGCTCAAAAATTGCTGAAAACACATTAAAAGACAAGTTAAAAATTGTTTGTTTAGTGGAATGGATATTTTATAGATGAAGCTATGTGGGAAACTAAAGATGACATAAAGAGAGTGCTTTCAAGTGTTGAATGACATTCCTCAAGAAGGGGAGAATTGAGTCCTATAGCTGTATTATTATATAATTTGAGCCATTTGTTTTATTCTCATTCTTTTATTTCTATGACTGTATTAATTTATTTCTTTTGTGGCTGTTTATTACAATGTTGGTATTGCTATTTGCACATCTTTTCTTCATGGTTGTATTGCCTCAAACTCCCTTCTATAAGGTTCATTTAGCTTCTCAAGACTACTGTTCATGGCTGGTTCATGAGGGAGAAAAGAATAACATAAACCACAAGAATATTCTGAAAATATTTTATAATCTGTGGGATTTAAAGCTGGAATGCCTTTTAAAGGTTGATTTGGAAATCCTTAATAAAATTGGTAAAATCTTTAACCTTTTTAATGTTGCTTTAAACTTTAGTAATTTAGCATTTTTGCCACATGATAACATTATCAAGAGTCTTTTCTTTTTTGTTATAGCCATCATCATTAATGATACATCAGGATCTATATCAAAGATCTACTAGATATAAATGAAGCAAACTTTAAGCTAACCTTTAATGAGGCCATAAAATAATCTCAAAATATTCCTGTGGTTTGTGTCCCAAGACAAACGACTGCTTGAGGACCATGGTTTGACCTCTCTGGATGCTTGATTTTTTCCAGACAACCTTAGCTGGAGTAAAGGATTTCTTCCAACCACGAAATCAGATGGGAATTAATTTGAATAAACTTAAAGATCGTGAAGGTATAGACTCACAAGAGCACTTTCAGTCCTGTTTTATTCCAATGCCTGGTATCACCATATGGCTGCAGATGTTAATATCAAATAAGTAACCTAATGAACAGAAGGCTACAGTGGAGACGACCTGACGAACATCTGTCGAGACGCATCCATGAATGGCATGCGGTCAAAGATTGCTGCAAAGACAAGGGACGAGATAAAGAACATGAAAATGCGATGTGCGATTTTGAGGAGGCACTGTCCAAGATCTCAAGAAGTGTACGAAGGTAGACATTGAAAGGCACGAGAAGTGGCTCGCAGAGTTCAGTTCCGCCTAAGTTTGTCAACAGCAGCACCGTGAAAGCTACCAAGGTACGTTTTCGCTCTCACAAGTTTCATTCATTTGCTGCCTGCCAGGAACACGTAAGTTACTGCATCTTGCTTGCCGAGTTGCTTGACCATCTTTGCAGCTAGTGCTCCGTCCTCATAGTTTCTGTGGCTCCTGCAGGCAGCAAGGAGGCATCGCCACTCGGACGCATCTGGCATGTAAGGCATGCAGAGGATGAGATCTCGAGCATCAACCAAGCGTCCCGCCCGCCCGAGAACATCGATCATACACCAGTAGTGTTGCTTGGTGGGCCGGATGCCAAAGTCCGAGATCATCGACATAAAGTTGGCTCTACACTCGGACACTTCCCCGGCGTGACTGAAAGCGAGCAGGACAGAGAGAAAGCAAGCCTCGTCTGGAACATCTACAAGCTTCATCGCATGGAAGAAATGGAACGTGTTCCTCTCCCGGGCACAGAGGCTGAGCAGGACACTCCAGGAAACCAGACTCGGTGATGGGATCGTATCAAACAGCTTCTTGGTGGTGTCTAGGCGACGATCGTTTCTCCCGGCGTGAGCAGGTAGCATCGTCGTCCAGGATATGGAATCCTTGAGCGGCATTTGGGAAAAGAGCTGGCTGGCGGAGTAGAAATCTCCCTCGACGAGATGAGCCGAGAGGAGTGAGTTCCAGGAAGCGAGACTATGGTACGGCATGTCTTTGAAGATTTTCTTTGCTTCGTTTGCGAGCTCATGCTCACCGTACATTGTCAGCAGGACGTTCCAGGAGACCACATCACGCTGCGGCATTTGATCAAACAGGTGCTTCGATTTCTCCAGATGACCGTTTCGGGCATTTGCGGCAAGAACAGTGGTGCAAGAAACAAGATCATGCTGGGGCATTTTCTGGAAAACTCGGTTTGCCGCTGCTAAGTTCTCCTGCTGGGTATAACCAACGAGCATGGTGGTCCAGGATATCAGATCTCGCCTTGGCATCTCAGCAAAGACGACGTTTGCTTCTTTGGTATGACCAATCTGGGCACAAGCGCCAAGAATGGAGTTCCAAGAGATGAGGTCTCTCTCGGGCATCTCCTCAAAGGTACTTCTCGCGTTTTCTATCTGACCACCCTTTCCATAGGCTGACAGGAGTGAATTCCAGGCAACGAGATTCAGCTGTGGCATAGCATCGAAAGTTTTCTTGGCGGCTATGGTGATCCCGCTCTGGGCATACGCAGCGAGCAAGGTGGTCCATGAAACCAAGTCCGGCTCGGGCATACCAGCAAACACTCGCTCCATCTCTTCCAGGCTTCCAGCACCGGAGAAAGCAGCTAGCATGGCATTCCAGGAGATCACGTCCCTCCCCGGCATTCCTTCGAAGACCTTTTTGGATTCTTCGATATGCCCGTTCTGGGCATACGCGAGCAGCATAGTTGTGGAGGCCACCAAACTCCGAGACGGCATTTGGTCGTAAAGTTCTTTGGCTCGGGAGAGATTTGCAGCTCCACCGCTCCTGCAGAAGATGGCCAGCATAAAATCCCAAGAGTAGGAGTTCCTGGAGTTGTTCATGGACGCGAAGATCTTGGAAGCGTCCTCTATGCTGCCGCAAGCACCGAACATCTCGATGAGCTTGTTGAGAATGAGAGTGTCGGAGCTGAGGCTGGCTCCGCTGGAGAGAATCCGAGCGTGGAGCTCCCGGGCCTTGGGAAGCGTCCGGCAAGACTCAATGAGCTCGAGACACTCCTTTCGATCCATTCATTCACAGGTATGGATGAAAGAAAACGTTGTAACTTAGCTTTGCTTGTCTCGCAGGGCGAAGGTGTTGGCCAGGAGGACGTAGCCAGCTCCATCCCGCGGATCCAGATCGAGAACTCCTTGCGCAGCTCGAGATCCATGATCGACATCGCTGTGGCTCCTCGACGCTCCAAGCAAGCTCCTCCACTCGAGAGAGTCGGGAGCAAACGGCATGGTGGCGACGAGGCTCTCGGCGTCACGTAGAAAACCAGCACGGCCGAGGAGATCGACCATGCAGCGGTAGTGCTGCCTCGCCGGCCGCACGCCAAAGTCGCCACTCATCGACGCAAAGTAGCTCTTCGCCAGGAAAACTCGTCCCAGGTGGCTGCAAGCGATGAGCACCGAGACGAAGCTGAGACGATCCGGAGAGTCAAGCAAGATCGCGTTTCCTTCCGCAAAGAGATCGAGCGCTTCGCTCGAGTGGTCATTGTACGTGTAAGCGGCAAGCATCGAGTTCCAGGAGACAAGGTTGCGCTCCTCGGGCATTCGATCAAAGATGCGCTTGGCCGTGGCGATATGCCCGTTCCGGGCATACGAGGAGAGAAGTGCGTTCCATGACACAAGATCATGATCGGGCATTTGCTCAAACAATCGCTCGACTTCTTCGATGCGACCATTGAGTGCGTGCGCTGCGAGCATCGCGTTCCATGCGACGAGATCTCTCTGCGGCATTGCATCGAACATATGTTGTGCGTGGTCGATGTGCCCGGCCTGGGCATATGCGACGACCATCGAGATCCAGGACGAGGGGCTTCGCTGCGGCATAGACTCAAAAATTCTCTTCGATTCTTCGGGATGCCCGGACTGGGCATATGCTGAGAGAAGCGAGCTCCAAGAGATTGGGTTGTGCTGCGGCATTGAATCAAAGCACGACTGAGATTCCCTGATTGATCCGTTTTGCGAGAATGCTGCCAGCATTGCGTTCCAAGAAACTTGGTCTCTTTCGGGCATTTTCTGGAATATTTCTCGCGCTTCGTCCAGATGCCAGGACTGGGAGTATACGCACAGCAGCGCCGTCCACGTCACTAAGTTGTGCTGCGGCATCTCCTCGAACAGGGTCTTGGCATATTCCGTGGCGCCGGACTGGGAATATGCGTTTAGCAGGGCCGACCACGATACCATGTTCCACTCTGGCATTTGTGAAAAGATTTGCTTTGCCGCGTCAGGATGCCCATCCCGGGCATATGCCGCCACCATGGCAGTCCACGTCACGAGGTCCCGGAGCGCCATGTCATCAAACATCGACTTGGCGCGCTCCATTTGGCCGGTGCTGCCGTAGGCGTTCATCATGGCCGTCCACGACACGAGATTCCGGCACGGCATGTCATCGAAGATTTCCCTCGCGGCTATGACATGCCCCTCCTGCGCAACTGCGGACAGCACGGTTGTCCATGAGACAACGTCCCATTGGGCCATGTGGCGGAAGTGGGCGCTTGCCAGCTCAGCATGCCCGTTCTGGGCATATGCCGCCAGCATGGCATTACACGCGGCGAGATCGGGTTGCTGGATGGAATCAAAGACATCCTTGGCCTCGAGAATATGCCCGTTGTGGGCATATGCTGCAAGCATCGCGGTACACGACGCCACATTGTGCCGCGGCATTGCCTGGAATATCCTCTGGGCATCGTCCAGATGCCCATTTCTGGAGCACGCAAAGAGGGTCATATCCCAGGTAAAGGAGTTCTTGTATGACATGGAGTGGAAGATTTCTAGGGCGTGGTGGGCGCTACCGCATTTGCCATACATCTCTATGAGCTTGTTGTGGAGGAAGAGATCTTGGGGAAGAACTAGGTCTGGCTGGAGCTTGCGATCGATCTCCTTGGCGGCTGGGAGGGATTTGCACGCCAAGATGAGCTTGAGGCACTCGTTCTTGTCCATCGGGATTTTAGGGTTCTTCTGGGGGTCGCGAAGATATTTGGGGAAATGCTGAGAAGGGGATTGCGATCGCTCGCGGTTCTCTCCAGGTCGGCGGCAGCGCCCGAGGGTTCGCAGCACTGCGCGGCGCTGCTGGCGGCATTGTCGAGCAGGGATCCAGATGCGTCGCTACGGGGGCTGGATTTTGTGCCCAGCGCCTTCTCGCTGGGCAAGGCGCTCGAGAGGTCTCCCAGCGCCAATGCCGCGCTCCAATGCTTCGCGTGGGCGTCCGGCCTGCCCGGATTTCGCCATGGATTCCAGGCCTGCAACGCGCTGCTCGTGGCGCTGATCAAGAACGGCCGCCACAGGGAAGCGCACGGGATTTTCGACTCCCAGCTCAAGAGTCTCGCCCCGCCCGATGCCTCCAGCTATGGAATCCTCGCTAACGCCTACGTCCAGGCCGGGGATCTCGATGCCGCCGTGAAGCTCTTGCGCGATCTCCCGGCCTCCACCACGGCCAATCTCGCCACCTATCTCTGCGTCATGATGGGCCTCTGCCGCGGCAAGCGATCCATCGACGCGATTGGTGTGCTTCGCGAAATGCAAAAGAGGAACGTCGTGCCGGAGCTCGCGACGTATCTCATGCTCATCGAGGGCCTGGGAAGGGATCACAGGGTGAAAGAGGCCTTCGATCTCTTCCAAGAGATCCATGCTCGAGGATTCACTGCCAAGGCCTCGAGCTATAGCTACATTGTTTGCGGCCTCGCGAAGTATGGATACTTTGACGAGGCCGTGGAGCTCTTCGAGGAGATGATCCGGAGGAAGGTGGCGCCGCCGCTGGGGTCATGCATTGGGATCTTGAATGGCTACTGCCAGGATGGAGGGAAGATGGAGCAGGCGATCCAGCTCTTCCGGAAGATGGAGGGCGAGTATGGTTGTCCTCCAAACACGTACGCTTACAACGTTCTTCTCACGGGATTGAAGAAGAAGGATGGAGTGGAGGAGATGAGGGAGATGTTTTTGGAGATGAAGGAGAAGGGCTGCGAGCCGAATCTAGTCACGTACTGCACGTACATTCTCGGGCTGTGCAAGGCCGGGAGAGTCGACGATGCGATGGTGGTGAAGAAGGAGATGATCCAGAAGTCTTGCTCACCGGACAACGTCGTCTATAGTATCCTCATCAACGCGTTCTGCAAAGTCGGGAAGATCTACGAGGGCGAGAAGCTGCTGGCGGAGATGCTGGAGAAGAAGCTCCAGCCGGACGTTGTGTGCTTCAGCTCGCTCGTCGATTGCCTGGACAAGGCTGGTCGATACGGCGACGCTTATCGGCTCTTCCGGAGGATGATGGAGCAAGGGTGCAAGCCGGATGCTGTCATCGCGTCGGTGATGCTGGACTCTTTCACGAAACGGGGAGAAGTAGCGCAGGCTCTGGAGCTCGTCGACGAGTTCGTGGACAGGGACTTGCCGCTGCCATCGGCGGGATCTATCAACCAGCTCGTCAAGAGGATTGTGGTGGGGGACAAGGTGGAAGATGGCGTCCGGCTACTCAAGACGATGGCTTCCAGAGGCTCCAGACCTCTGCAGTGCTCGTATGCGACTTTGTTGAGGGAGCTCTGCCGGAGGAAAAACGCTGTCGAGGCGCTGGAGCTGGTGAAGGAGATGCGAGCGGCTGGCTACACGTCCGTGGATCTCTCGTGCGTGATCGAGATGCTGTGCAAGATGAAGATGGTGGACGAGGCCCGGGGGTTGTACGAGGAGATGAAATCCTCGCAGCAGCAGGAGCTCCTCCCGAGCGTCTCCACTTACAACATTCTTTTGGAGCGCTTGTGCGGCGAGGGACGGCTGGGCGATGCCAAGGACTTGTTCCAGGAGATGATCGAGAGCGGCCGGATCCCCGACGTGAACTCTTACGAGATCTTGGTGGAGGCGCTGTGCAAGGCCGGGAAGATCTTCCAGGGGCACGAGCTGTTCAAGCAGCTCATCTCGCTGGGATTCATTCCCAGCAGCGAGATGTGTGCTACGATCGTCGACGGGCTTTGCAAGCACCAGTATCGAGAAGAGAAAAGCGAAGAAGAAGCTGAAGATGACGCGGAAGAAGCTCTCAGGGAGATGATCGATAGTGGATTTGTGCCTGACGACTTGATCGGTGACGTGATCAGAGAGCTCGAGGCACGAAAGAAACGAAGAAATAACAGGAATTTTTCTTCTTAAAGTTCTTTTTGCTTGGGTTAGATGTTGTTACACTGAAAGTTTGACTGAAGCAGTGTCGTGGACTAGACTCTGGTGTTTGACTAACTAGAACAGTGTCTTTGACTACGACTTAGTCAGTCAAACAAGTAAGTCATGCACATTTACTTTCGTACACACAGCAAAACTAGTCCCTATAAAAAATGTGAGTGTCTTCATTCATTCGCAAGGAGGAGGATTCATTCACCATGATGAAGAAGCTGCAGATCATAGTGGTCGCAATCTTGGTTGTGGTTCTTAATGTTGCTTTTCATGGTGTTGCAATGCGCCCCATGGCCCAAGAGACGAAGATGGTGTACGGAGTGATCAAGGTTCCTCATTTGGAAGTTCCCGCTTCTGGGTTCTACAAGCGACCGTAATCGTTTCTAATCTCATGTGTAGCAGAAAGCTGTCACGAATAAGGCTGTGAGAAAAGCAAATTGCTGGAGGATTGCCAAACAGCTTTGCTTAAGAAGATAGAAATGCATTGCTACATATCAATGAAGAGAAAATAGCAACATAACTTAAGCTACTCAGGTTTCCTTCTCCTGCTTCTCACTCTCGTTGACATTGCTCACTTAGGACATGAATCTTGCGAGTAAGATGCTTGAGATTCTCATTCTGTTGTTTGATCTCCTCATTCTCCTGTTTGATCATCTTGATATGCTCACTTATCGCTTCAACCTGGTTACTGAAAGCCTTCAATCTCCTGCTTCTGGTTCATACTGTCAGCCACTACTCGAAATTGTCCTTGCCGACTGTTGAAGTCATTCGAGCTAAATAGTTTTCGTGCTCAGCTCGCCTTCCAACTCTTTCTTCGCCACTCCCTTTGCATCCATGAGCTGTTGGGTTACAAGGTCAGAGTAAGGTGAAAAGTCGCGACCGAGACTGTGAGAGGTGCTGGAAAATGTGCTGAAGTGAGTTGCTAAGCTGGACAAAAGTGTGCGCCACCACATCTTTTTCGGGTTCATTCGAAACCACCTCAACAAATCTCATAGCATCCCGAATCTGCAAGGAAGACTTATAGCAAAGCAAACAAAGGCCGCCAAGACAAGCAAAACTTGCAGTTTACAATGTCGCAAGCCGAGACGAGCATCTGGATCGTGAAAGTTCATGCTTTGAGTCGAGGTGGACATGGCAAAGGGAAAGTTATCTCGTGTGAAACCTTGACCGATGTCTTGGCAAGAGTTCGCGTTTTGGATTTTACGCTCTGTGCGAGGCAGCCATCAAGGCGTACAAGCCATTCGTGGAAGGCGTGAAAAAGAGAGGTATATAAAATATGGATCTGGTTATGGTTGTATTCTTTAAGTTTTTACAGGTGTGCAAAAGGCTTGCAAAGTTCTCAAGGGAAGGAAAAGATGACTTAATTCCAAAGAGTTGACGTGTGTGCACCAGTGACTGTTCTTCTCGAGTTGGAGGTCTTGGAGGAGAGCCGCGTGCAAAATGGCTACTGCCAGGACGGACAGGCGATCCAGCTCTTTCGGAAGACAGAGGACGAGAATGGCTTCACGTACATACTCTTTTCACGGCATTGAAGAAGGATTGGCGAGGATCGTCACCACCATCGCACCCGGCCTTGCAAAGCCCGAGGTTGTGGCTTCACTAGACTCGGCTGGCAGCCCTTGTCACTCGGGACAACATCGTCTTCAGCATCCCCAACGTGTACGAGGGCGAGAAGCAGCTGGCGGAGATGCTGGAGAAAGGAGATTACTTTTGCACAACCAAAAGATTAAACTCGCGATCGATCGAAATTTACATCATCAAAAGTCCCACCGTTTATCTGCCACTGCCCAAAAAGAAATAAACGGTCTAGCCAACCCACCTCTAGCCCAAAGAACCGCTACTGAAGGACACGATCAGCACCATAGATGTATGTCTCCAGCTTGTTCACCCTGCTCATCAAGGCTGCCACCTCAGCACGTGTTGCCTGGTTCTCATTTGTGAGAACCTGATTTGCATCAGCAAGAGCCCTGCCCTGCTGAGTCACTGTAGAGAGCAGTAAGCTCTGCTGCTTGAGCTCCTCATTCTGCTCGGTCAGAACCTCAACCTTCCGGGTCAGAACCTCAACCTTCCGGGTCAGAACCTCATTCTGCTGGGTCAGAACCTCAACCTTCCGGGTCAAAACCTGGCTATCCACCCTCAAAGCTTGGATCTCGCGGGTTTGCTGGCTCATGGCTGCTTGAAAGTCCTGACGAAGTTGCTCGACCCGGTTCTCGAGATTGTTGACGTGTGTGGTCTTCTCGGCCAGCTGCCTGTTCTTAGTTTGCAGCTGAGTGGCCAGCTGCCTGTTTTTGGTCTCTAACTTGCCCTCCAGATCCTTCTTTGCGTCCTCTACATCCTTCTTTGCGTCCTCTGCATTCTTGAGCTGCGAGGTCACAAAATCAAGAGAAGCATTGTACTGCTTGCTGAGACTCTCCTTCTGGGCAACAAGGCCCTTCTTCTTCAACGTTGAAACAATGAGAGTAGGAGGACGGGCAATCGCAGCCCACTGGCTCACAGTCCTGTCCGCATTGAGGAAAGCTGAAAAAAACAATAGAAAAATGAAGTTACCAATGTGTGTGATCTCGCAAGGACTACATACCTGGTGGGTACAGTGTGAGGTCCTTCCGGTCAATGCCAGTAGCCGCTGAGATCATGTTCGCAGCCTTGACTGCACAAGCAGCAATCACATCATGAGCCTTCGCACTCTTCTTGGCCAGATGAGCGAATGTGAGATCTTTCTCCGTGTACTGGATAAGCACCACGATCTCGTCGGGACCGGGAACAGGAGGAGCCTCCTCCTCGGGCTTCTCTTCGGATGTCGCCATTGCCTGGTAGCGAAAACGCGGCACGAGAAGGAGTAGCGAAAACGCGGCGCGATCATACCTTGGATGCACTGGCCCTGCCGCGCCACCTTCCAAGCGCCGACCTAAACCTAGAAGCGGAGAAGTTAACATTATATAGTGTAGCACATGGCAAATCCTCACCGTTGATCTCTGTTTTTAGGGTTCTTAGTTCTTGGACAAACAGGTCAAACTTTTTCCGCAAGTTTCAAAGAAGCGACCTGCTATTGCAACAAATCCTGTTGCTGCTTCAACGAGGCTCTCGAGTTAGCACCAATGCCGCCGCGAAGAGAATGAGAACTCCTTCCTCGGCCCCTCATCCCTGACGATGCTGCTGGAGGTGGCGGTGGCGCGAGCTTGAGTGGCGGCTGAGACTGGCCTGGCGACGAGAAGAAATCGTCCAGCTTGGTAGCAATGCCGTTGTTGTTGTGATTCTTGTTGTTGTTGATGCTGATGCTGCTGATGCTGCTGCTGCTGCTCAGGGAGGAAGCCACTCCGTATACCGCGTTGCCAGAGCTGTTTCGCGGAGGCCAATCTGCGAATGGATCGAAATCGTCTCCAAAGGAACTGCTCACGTCTGGTGCCCCGGACGAGAAGCTTTGAGTGGTGCTAGCTCCAACCGTGCCTGTGCCTGCTTTCGGTGGCCACTCCCAGTCCAGAGGCATGCCCCCTGAAATTGTTGGCGTCGGAGTTCTCTCGTTGAGAGGCCTGGCATTTGGAGTAGAAAAGTCTGGCGAGACAGGCTTCTCTGGCTTTGTCGTGGATGAGAAAATGGAACTCTCTGCTGGTGTTGTTGTCGCGGAAGAGAAGATGGCGGCAACTTGCTCAGATTTTGTGGCCGAAGAAATCGCCTGCGTTTTGGAAACTCCCGAGCTCCAGTAGTCCGCGTCCCAGCTGTTTCCCTTGGTTGACGCGGGCCCTCCGTTCATACTGATCCCTTCTTTGGCTGCCTCGCCATCCTTGAGTCCCCGCTTCTCTTCAATTTCCCTGCCGAAAAGGAAGCTTGTTATCAACTGCGGGTCCCTAGAATAGCATTGAAATGATTGGCGAACCTCAATATTTCTTTCACAAACTGCATGTACTTCGTGAATTGCTGGAGATTGAGCTGTTGAGCCGTCAATAGTGGTGTCAAGAGTGGTAACAAATGTTCGGCAGCAAATTCCACGCCAAACTGTGACAAGGCAGTGAGTCCAGTAAACTTTGCAAGAAACAAGACAGTACTTGTTTGTAACTGGCATCGGCAACCCCCAGGGTGCACATTAGAGTTGGAGCAGAATGATCCACAGCGGTACATCGTTGCAATGTTTGTAAAACTTCTTTGAATGAGTTTTTATCCAGTCGAGGGACAAGCTCACCCAGACACAAAAGTGCATTTACGCGAACCTGCAGAAAGGAACACGGTGTGAAAAAGAAAAATTCAAAGAAACCATAAAGTCTTACCGCAGCTATTGTTGTCTTCAAAGCCAGGCCGTGTATTCTGGGTAAGATCGACTGCTTAAGAATCTGCAAGCCAGTGTGACGAGGTTACCAGAAGAGATGCTGACACACCCACCTGATAATCTATTTGTTTCGCAATGCCAATTGTACGTTTTAACACTTCCTCTTGCATCCTCGCATCTGGATCATCGTATGCCCGAACGAGCATTGGAACAACACTCGTCGATAGATGTTCTGAGGTAACCTGGAACAAGTGAAAAGAACAAGCTTAAGGCAAAAGACCTTTAAAAGTGCACAAGAGTACCTTGTACCTTATTTATCAATAACGCAGCATGTTTAACCAGCAATAAAAGAGATTCGCCAGTTGCTGAGCTCAAGACAGGGAGCAATGCTGGAAGAGTCGAGGATTCAAAATCAGCCTTTTCCTGCAGCAGTATACTAAGCTCCCTAGGTGAACTCGATATATATACTTTTACAACATAGGAAAAAAAAAAGGAAACAGACCTGAGACTCGGCAATTGTAAGAACCATTGGCAGCACCATCGGAAGCATGACCACATTTCTCAGCTCCAAACAAAGCGGCGGCAATACCTGGCTTACAAACTGTTAGTAAAACATGGATTCGCACGTGGGTATGACTGCAAACCTTGTAACGGAGCACACGAGGATCGAATTCCGTCCACATGCCTGAAAGCGCTTTTAAGAAGTCAGATTTCTGGATGTTGTCTCGTTCCTATAACCATCCCAGTTGGTTATTTCTTCGAAACAGTAGCAGTAACTTACAAGCATATGATCCAAAAATCTTAGTGCTCTCAGTCTTGTATCTTCTCGGAAGAATGGGGAACCTTGATGAATAACAGAGAGAAAAAATCGGTATCACGGTTATCAAGAAAAACCTACGCGTACCAGTGAATTCTGAGGCAGTTGGTCTGGAAAGCTCTGCCGGGCTCAGCATACGTTTCAAATCATGTACAAGCTCGGGAGGAATCTTTGAAAAGCTTGCACTAGCCAGATACTGTACCTTGGCCTTGTACTGCAGAGCATATGGATTAGACATTCACATCACCTGCCAATGCTTGGAGGCCTTACCGCTCTTAGATTGTTCTTGCACAGCACCAAAGGTTCACGAGACAGGAGATGGTATATAAGGCATCCCAAACTGAAAATGTCAGAACATGATCCCGGGTTCCCATTACTTCGCGTTAGCTCTGGCGCGGTATAATTCAATGGTGGTTGCAGAGGCATCACAACTTCGTCCACATCATACTCCTGAAGACACGGATACTCAATGAGCACTTCTCACGCAAACTGGTATGAGTTACACGTACTGGATAGAGAAAAGATGCTCCCGCCCCAGCTTCAGCAGCAGTTTGTTCTACAGTCGCTGCGAATCCAAACCCGCCGAACTTCCAGGATCCACTGGATGTGATAAAAACTGACTGCGGAAGAAAACCGAATTAATTGATGAGAAGCTGCTGTGATGCACAGCCTACCTCGGGTGATATGGCTCTGTGAACAAGCTGCGCATTGTTGTGCAAGAAACTCAGAGTTTCCGTTAGCTGGAGCAGTCCGTGTTTGATCTCCAAGAGCCCAAGCTCCTGCAAAGAAGATTTACTCTTTTTCACTTATAGAAGAAACAGCATACGTACCAAGCCTCTGAGCTCTTTAGGTGTCTTTGAAACGTTTTCCAAGTTGCCAAGAACATTCGCGACCGCCGCAAAGATTGGTTCCGTCACCATCGCCATTGCCGTCTTGCTCTCGTCCAGCGCCTGGACCACTCGAAGAACTCCCGGATGCCTCAATTTGAGCATCTGCCCCGCATCAGCCCTCACAACCTCTAGAAACGCATCCTCTGCCGCCTTGGTGATTCCAATCCTCTGCCTCGTCTCCGACAAGAGCTTCTTATCTAGAACCCACACACAGACCTCAGGATTGTGAGCGTGCTCGGCCTTGTTCCTTGGCCGTCCCGAGTAGAGCTTCCACGCAAGGGCCGGACCTCCCGACCCGATCTGCTCAACCAGCTCGTAATCCTGGAGCGGCTTGGGCCCGGTCACCTCCTGGACGGTGCTCTGGACGTGCTTCTCGATCACCGCGGCGGTCTTGGCAAGCGCCTGCGTCAGGCTCTTCATGTTGAGCGCCATTGCGTGGATCTACCGATCACCTGCGCGGCGATCTAGCATAATACCAATGCGGCGATCCCAGCTCCGGCTTACATTCCACGGCGCCAGCGCCCGGCGACCTTCCTCCAGCGCTAGAACCCTAAAAATCTCTAAAACCGGGCTCACTGGAATCGAGCCGGGGCCGAAGAAAAGAATCGGCATCGCCCTAAACGAATCTTCTTAAAATTTGAAAAACAATATATGTGAATTCAAACTTTTAAAAATCAGCGGGAGGCCGGTTAATACTCCTCGCCCTCGTCTTCGCCCTCTCCCTCGGTCGAGTCCGCCCCGACTTCCTCGTAATCCTTCTCTAGCGCCGCCAGATCCTCGCGAGCCTCTGAGAATTCTCCCTCCTCCATCCCCTCTCCGACGTACCAGTGAACGAACGCTCGCTTTGCGTACATGAGATCAAACTTGTGATCCAGCCGCGAGAAAACCTCTCCGACGCTTGTCGAGTTTGAGATCATGCATACCGCGCGCTGGACCTTTGCCAAATCTCCTCCTGGAACCACTGTCGGGGGCTGATAGTTGATCCCACACTTGAATCCGGTCGGACACCAGTCCACGAACTGGATCGTCCTCTTCGTTTTGATGGTTCCCACGGCCGAGTTTACGTCCTTTGGAACCACGTCTCCTCGATACATGAGGCAGCAGGCCATGTATTTCCCGTGCCGCGGATCACACTTCGTCATCATCGAAGCCGGCTCGAAGGTTGTGTTTGTGATCTCGGACACTGAGAGCTGCTCGTGGTAAGCTTTCTCGGCGGAGATGACCGGAGCGTAGGAGGAGAGCATGAAGTGAATGCGAGGATAAGGGACTAAGTTGGTCTGGAACTCGGTGAGATCGACGTTGAGAGCCCCGTCAAAGCGGAGTGAAGCTGTGAGGGATGAGATCACCTGCAATAAGAAGCAGACCAAATGAGACTTACGTATGAACAAACATCAAGCCGAAAAGAAGCCGAGAAAATCGTCGTAAAACTAGATTCTACTTCTTAAAATGACTTTCAGCAATCGAGGAAAAAGAGTGTAGCTACTTACTTGCGAGACGAGCCTGTTCAAGTTCGTGTACGTAGGACGCTCGATGTCGAGTGATCTTCTGCAGATATCATAGATGGCTTCGTTGTCGAGCATCACGGCAACATCGGTGTGTTCCAGCAGCGAGTGTGTTGACAAAACGCTGTTGTATGGCTCCACCACGGCCGTGGAGACTTGTGGAGAAGGATACACTGTAAACGCGAGCTTTGACTTCTTCCCGTAATCTACTGACAGCCTCTCGAGCAAAAGAGAGCCCAGACCCGAGCCGGTTCCACCACCGACAGCATTGAAGACCATGAATCCTTGAAGACCAGTACAGTTGTCAGCAAGTTTTCGTATCCGGTCAAGGCAAAGATCGACTATCTCTTTTCCAACTGCGAGGCACAGAAGACACAACCATAAGAACTTGATTTCAAAGAAGATGTGTGCAATCTTACTTGTGTAATGACCTCTAGCAAAGTTGTTTGCGGCGTCTTCCTTGCCACTGATAAGTTGCTCGGGGTGGAAAAGCTGCCTGTAAGTTCCAGTCCTGACTTCGTCCACCACTGTCGGCTCAAGGTCCAGGAAAACACTCCGAGGGACGTGCTTTCCCGCTCCAGTCTCGCTGAAGAACGTGTTGAAAGCATCGTCTCCACCTCCAACAGTTTTGTCGCTCGGCATCTGTCCATCGGGCTGCAAACGTCCATAAAAGAAACCGGTTAGTCACCTCCATGATGTACAGCTCTATAAGCTAATAGCTTTCGAAGTTTTCTCAAGCACAAAGGTAAACAAAAGAAGCAGAGAGATAAGATACAAGTGTTCGAAGCGAGGAAAGAAACTGGAAGGGAAAATAGTCATCTTCTCAAGAAAAAAAACGAGTAGAAAGAGCGAGGGAACATAAAACGTTGAAAGAAAAACGAAACATCTCACACAAAACTGCAAAGAAAACAATTGCAGAGAAAAAAGCTAAAGCCCGAAAACACTTCATTTTGTCAGGGAGAAAAATAAACGAGAGAGAGACGAAAAAAGGGAGGAAAAACAACAGAAAAGATGGATCGCAATCAACCTGGATGCCATGCTCTAGACAGAAAAGCTCCCAGCAAGCATTCCCAATCTGGATTCCAGCTTGCCCAATGTGGATCGAAATGCACTCTCTCATGATTCTATGCTTTCTCTAGCAGCTGATGCACTAAAGAATGCTGGAATCTAAAGCAGGAAAACAAGAACGGAAGCTCTTGATCGACGGGCGATGGATCGAAAAAGAGCAAACGAGATCTCCCTAAAAGCTCGTCGCGCTCGCGGCTCGCTTTTTATACTTACCTGGCAGGGAGCTGTTTGGCGCGGGGGGGGGATCACGCAGTAACCGCCCCTTTCAGCCGACAACCGCGAACTGTCCCATGAACTGTCAGCCGGCATAGCCACCGAGGAACCCTAAGCCCTAGCAAAAGAAGTTCCCGCCCAAAGAACATAGAATATCCCCGCGTTTGAATTTAAACAGGAAAAGCCAGCGGGAAGGGGCTTCGTCTTTACCACTCTAATACTCCTCGCCCTCGTCTTCGCCCTCTCCCTCGGTGGAGTCCGCCCCAACTTCCTCGTAATCCTTCTCTAGCGCGGCCAGATCCTCTCGAGCTTCCGAGAATTCTCCTTCCTCCATCCCCTCTCCGACGTACCAGTGGACAAACGCTCTCTTTGCGTACATGAGATCAAACTTGTGATCCAGCCGCGAGAAAACCTCTCCGACGCTTGTCGAGTTTGAGATCATGCATACCGCGCGCTGGACCTTTGCCAAATCTCCTCCTGGAACCACTGTCGGGGGCTGATAGTTGATCCCACACTTGAATCCGGTCGGACACCAGTCCACGAACTGGATCGTCCTCTTCGTTTTGATGGTTCCCACGGCCGAGTTTACGTCCTTTGGAACCACGTCTCCTCGATACATGAGGCAGCAGGCCATGTATTTCCCGTGCCGCGGATCACACTTCGTCATCATCGAAGCCGGCTCGAAGGTTGTGTTTGTGATCTCGGACACTGAGAGCTGCTCGTGGTAAGCTTTCTCGGCGGAGATGACCGGAGCGTAGGAGGAGAGCATGAAGTGAATGCGAGGATAAGGGACTAAGTTGGTCTGGAACTCGGTGAGATCGACGTTGAGAGCCCCGTCAAAGCGGAGTGAAGCTGTGAGGGATGAGATCACCTGCAATAAGAAGCAGACCAAATGAGACTTACGTATGAACAAACATCAAGCCGAAAAGAAGCCGAGAAAATCGTCGTAAAACTAGATTCTACTTCTTAAAATGACTTTCAGCAATCGAGGAAAAAGAGTGTAGCTACTTACTTGCGAGACGAGCCTGTTCAAGTTCGTGTACGTAGGACGCTCGATGTCGAGTGATCTTCTGCAGATATCATAGATGGCTTCGTTGTCGAGCATCACGGCAACATCGGTGTGTTCCAGCAGCGAGTGTGTTGACAAAACGCTGTTGTATGGCTCCACCACGGCCGTGGAGACTTGTGGAGAAGGATACACTGTAAACGCGAGCTTTGACTTCTTCCCGTAATCTACTGACAGCCTCTCGAGCAAAAGAGAGCCCAGACCCGAGCCGGTTCCACCACCGACAGCATTGAAGACCATGAATCCTTGAAGACCAGTACAGTTGTCAGCAAGTTTTCGTATCCGGTCAAGGCAAAGATCGACTATCTCTTTTCCAACTGCGAGGCACAGAAGACACAACCATAAGAACTTGATTTCAAAGAAGATGTGTGCAATCTTACTTGTGTAATGACCTCTAGCAAAGTTGTTTGCGGCGTCTTCCTTGCCACTGATAAGTTGCTCGGGGTGGAAAAGCTGCCTGTAAGTTCCAGTCCTGACTTCGTCCACCACTGTCGGCTCAAGGTCCAGGAAAACACTCCGAGGGACGTGCTTTCCCGCTCCAGTCTCGCTGAAGAACGTGTTGAAAGCATCGTCTCCACCTCCAACAGTTTTGTCGCTCGGCATCTGTCCATCGGGCTGCAAACGTCCATAAAAGAAACCGGTTAGTCACCTCCATGATGTACAGCTCTATAAGCTAATAGCTTTCGAAGTTTTCTCAAGCACAAAGGTAAACAAAAGAAGCAGAGAGATAAGATACAAGTGTTCGAAGCGAGGAAAGAAACTGGAAGGGAAAATAGTCATCTTCTCAAGAAAAAAAACGAGTAGAAAGAGCGAGGGAACATAAAACGTTGAAAGAAAAACGAAACATCTCACACAAAACTGCAAAGAAAACAATTGCAGAGAAAAAAGCTAAAGCCCGAAAACACTTCATTTTGTCAGGGAGAAAAATAAACGAGAGAGAGACGAAAAAAGGGAGGAAAAACAACAGAAAAGATGGATTGCAATCAACCTGGATGCCATGCTCTAGACAGAAAAGCTCCCAGCAAGCATTCCCAATCTGGATTCCAGCTTGCCCAATGTGGATCGAAATGCACTCTCTCATGATTCTATGCTTTCTCTAGCAGCTGATGCACTAAAGAATGCTGGAATCTAAAGCAGGAAAACAAGAACGGAAGCTCTTGATCGACGGGCGATGGATCGAAAAAGAGCAAACGAGATCTCCCTAAAAGCTCGTCGCGCTCGCGGCTCGCTTTTTATACTTACCTGGCAGGGAGCTGTTTGGCGCGGGGGGGGGATCACGCAGTAACCGCCCCTTTCAGCCGACAACCGCGAACTGTCCCATGAACTGTCAGCCGGCATAGCCACCGAGGAACCCTAAGCCCTAGCAAAAGAAGTTCCCGCCCAAAGAACATAGAATATCCCCGCGTTTGAATTTAAACAGGAAAAGCCAGCGGGAAGGGGCTTCGTCTTTACCACTCTAATACTCCTCGCCCTCGTCTTCGCCCTCTCCCTCGGTGGAGTCCGCCCCAACTTCCTCGTAATCCTTCTCTAGCGCGGCCAGATCCTCTCGAGCTTCCGAGAATTCTCCTTCCTCCATCCCCTCTCCGACGTACCAGTGGACAAACGCTCTCTTTGCGTACATGAGGTCGAATTTGTGATCCAGCCGCGAGAACACCTCCGGCACGCTCGTCGAGTTTGAGATCATGCACACCGCGCGCTGGACCTTGGCCAGATCACCTCCCGGAACCACTGTCGGGGGCTGATAGTTGATCCCGCACTTGAATCCCGTGGGGCACCAGTCCACGAATTGGATCGTCCTCTTGGTTTTGATCGTTCCCACGGCCGAGTTTACGTCCTTTGGAACCACGTCCCCTCGGTACATGAGGCAGCAGGCCATGTACTTCCCGTGCCGTGGATCACACTTGGCCATCATGGAAGCCGGCTCGAAAATTGTGTTTGTGATCTCGGACACTGAGAGCTGCTCGTGGTAAGCTTTCTCGGCGGAGATGACTGGAGCATAGGACGAGAGCATGAAGTGGATCCGAGGATACGGCACCAGATTCGTCTGGAACTCGGTGAGATCGACGTTGAGAGCGCCATCAAATCGAAGCGAGGCCGTCAAGGATGATATCACCTATACAAGAAAACCACGATATGATCATATACTTTGACAATGGAAAACTTACTTGAGAGACGAGCCTGTTCAAGTTTGTGTATGTCGGACGCTCGATGTCCAGCGATCTTCTACAAATGTCATAAATGGCCTCGTTGTCAAGCATCACGGCGACGTCGGTGTGTTCTAGCAGAGAATGCGTCGACAAAACGCTGTTGTATGGCTCTACCACGGCCGTGGAGACTTGCGGCGAGGGATAAACCGTGAAAGCAAGCTTGGACTTCTTCCCGTAATCCACCGAGAGCCGCTCCAGCAAAAGAGAACCCAGCCCGGATCCGGTTCCACCTCCAGTTGCGTTGAAAACCATAAACCCTTGAAGCCCAGTGCAATTGTCCGCCAGCTTTCGTATCCGGTCTAGGCAAAGATCGACAATCTCCTTCCCAACTGCGAGAGACAATCACGCAACAAAGAAGAAACGAAATCAATCACCAGTTGTGAAAGGTTGATCCAAAAGTTCTCCAGTGCTCTTACTTGTGTAATGACCCCTCGCGAAATTGTTTGCCGCGTCTTCCTTGCCGCTGATAAGCTGCTCGGGATGGAAGAGTTGCCTGTAAGTCCCAGTTCTAACTTCGTCCACCACGGTCGGCTCCAGATCTAGAAAAACGCTCCGCGGGACGTGCTTCCCAGCTCCGGTCTCGCTGAAAAAAGTGTTGAAAGCGTCGTCACCGCCACCAACAGTCTTGTCGCTCGGCATTTGCCCATCCGGCTGCAAGGAAATCAAGAACACGAGGAGTCAGCATCCGTGGACCGAGATTTTGACAGGATTGACCTGGATTCCGTGCTCGAGGCAAAAGAGCTCCCAGCAAGCGTTTCCAATCTGGATCCCCGCCTGTCCAATGTGGATGGAAATACACTCTCTCATTGTGAGAACTCTTCGCTCTCTCTTCTTCTCCTTCTCTTTTTGGTCGCGCGCTCTTTTCTTCCTCCTCGCGCTTTTGGAAGAGGCGTTTTTCTATGGTTTTGTGATCGGGAGAATGGCGCTAAGAATCCCCCGCGCCCAGCGTCACGATTTTAACCGCCGTCAAATAACCGCCATGTTCAGCTGAAGTGGAAGGCCGGCTGAACTGTCAGCCGGCATTGGAAGTTCCCAAGATTCGAACCCATGACCGTTGATATTTAGGGCAAAGGGGCAAATTAGGGCAGACAAGAGCGATGATTGATGCCGTGCTCGTGATGAACACGCAGGGGAAGCCGCGGCTCGCCAAGTTTTACAAATCGCTGGTAGGATTTGGTTTTTTCTAGCGCTTGCTGATCGATCGATGGAATTTTTAGAGTCCAGTGAAGCAGCAAGAGATTGTGAGGAAGGTCTACTCTGGTAAGATTTTCTTTAGCGTGCCTTGGAGGTTTGTGATGGTTTTTCTTGGGAAGGTTTGTCTAGCAGAGCGGAGCATTTTTGTAACTTTGTCGAGGCGGATGAGATCTTTGGAGCTGTAAGTTTTCATTTCTCTCCTCCTTTATTTTCTTTTGAAGGGAGAGCTAAGATCTTGGACAGAGGACGAAGCTAGTTTACAAGCATTTCGCGACGCTCTATTTCGTGTTTGTGATCGATAGTGGAGAGAGCGAGCTGGGAATTCTCGATCTTATACAAGGTAACACTTTGTTACTTCGAAGATCCCGTTTCATTCACTCGGAAAAACTATAGTTTTTGTGGAGACTTTGGATAGCATCTTTAAGAACGTCTGTGAACTCGACATTGTATTTAACTTCAACAAGGTGTGATCATCCATTTTTTCTCTGTTTGTGATCTTACTCTTTTTTTTACCACTTCCAGGTAAACACTGTTCTTGATGAAATAGTGATGGGAGGCCAAGTTGTGGAGACTAACTCCACGGAGATTGTCAAATCTGTCCAAGAAATTTTTAAGTAAGTTCCTATCTGGTTTTTTTCTTGGCGTGCAAGTAAAGTCCTACTTTTTCCACAGGCTAGAGCGAGGATGAAAAAAGAAAAACCGAATTTTTTGTATTTTTTTTATTGGAACTCACTCTCACTCACAAAATTGTTCTAGAAGCCGCATTGGAAACAAAGATGGAAAACTCGCTCGATCTCTCTCGAGCTGGAAGAAGTTACGCGAGAAACAATCTGGAAGACGACTGGAAGTATGGAACGATGATCGGTGCTGAGGGTGCTGCTGGGAATGCTGGTGTCGATGGCTTGTTCTTCGCCTGGAGATCATGGCTGTGATCTCCCTTGTTCATCTTCTTCCCCTCCTGGATCAGAGCCTTGAGATCACAGTCGTGATCCTTCTTCTTGGCGATCGAGAAGGAATAGCAGCCGCAGAGAACCATCTTGTTGTCGTCGTTGCTGTCGCTGGGAAGAACTTCTGGAGCACCCATTGACGCTCTCGAAAAGCTGGAGGCTGGAGGACGAAGAGAGGTTTACGAGCCTTGATTTATATACTGGAAAAACACCGCCTCCCATTTTATGTTAAGCCAGCCGCAAAAAGCTTTAAACCAAGCACATTCTTTCAGCCGATCCATGCAGATTCTCAGATTCTAAGAAAACGTACTTGAAATTAGTGGTCTTCTTTTAGAGCCTCGAATTCTGTGGAGAAACGAATGTTGCCGGTCCTAAAGTCCTCGGATTCTGCGAGAAGAAAAGCGGTGTCAGACGAATGGTTTCTAGCGAGGAGCGAAACTCTCACCGGTTATTACCAAGCACGCAAGTTCCCTGCGGACATATCTCGCAAAAGCCTGAAAGATCGCGAGAGACATTAGAACTCGAGAAGATAAAACTTGATCTCGCTACTCGACCTGCACGTTAGCCAGTTGAGGACCGGATTTTGGCATTGGAGAGTCGTCTTCGGCAAACACATTTCTGTGTCGTGGAAAAAGAGTTAATAACAAAGTTCTTGAACATCTAAGAACTGGCATACCTCCAAAGAGCACGCTCCAAATCTTCTTTCATGGAAGATCCGCTTAGAGCTTTGTCATAAGCTACAGAGGCTCCATAGAAGTTCTTCTCGAGTTCCTTGAGCCACTTGGTGATTATCATTGTCATCTTTACCTGCGAAACGAGAGCAAAATTCCATCTTTTAGAAAGAATGCGAGAAAGAAAAGTATTCACGCACCCCTTCTTTGTAAATCCTTTGCTCCAAATCCAGATTGAAAACCTCGTACATCGTCTGCCCGATGTTCGCTCCCTTCTCTTCATTCCGGAGCCTCACAAGAACCATCCAGACGTGCAGCAAAAGCATCGCGTGGACAGTCCGGAACTTCTTCTCAAGTCCAAAGCCTGGAAAGAAAGAAGAACAAAAAAAAATCTGTCAAGAACGAGCAAAGAACAACCAAACAACAAGCAAATCAAACCAACTTACTGGAATAGAGCTCCGGATTCTCGACCTGGCTAGTGATCCGCGCATACAGCCGCTTGGCTCCACGAATTCGCGTGCTCTCTTTGCTGTAGAATCCAAGAACCTTGAGCATCAGGCCCCGGAATCCGCCCGGATGGGGCTCCACGTAGCGGATCATGGAGTCTGGCGGCAGTGCGAGCGAGCAGGGCTTGATCTTGTATCCAAATGCGTCCTCGAGACTTGCCTGCTCTGGCGCCGGGGCCGCCGCCGTCGCCATGGCCGCGCGTAATCTCCACCATGCCGCCGGTGGCCCAAGGCCGCGCTGGAGCTGGAGAGACCCTCGCCTAAGTAGCGCCATTCTCTCTTTGCCCTAACCTCTACTCTCTCTCTCTCTCTCTCTCTCTTTCATTCCCTGCCCATTGAGGGCATACTGGCAAGTCTTTGTAGAACTTTCTCTTTAGGTGATAACAGCACATTCTTTCTTTGTTTTAAAACTCCATTGTCTTGATGGCCCTTGGAAGAATTGCTTTCTTTATTACAGTGTGTTGGCCCTGCCCAATGCCCATTGTGGGCATACTGATAAAGTTTTAATTTTTTTTGTTTTGTTTTAGAACTCCTTTCTCCATTGAGGGCATTTTCTCTATTGTCTTGATAACAGTGTGCTATGGCTCAATTTGGTTTTGGCATTGGAATGTACCCTCCCACAATTAGGCCAACATACTGCCTAATTAGTTCTTAAGTTATGAACTTACCAAAGTTCATAAGTGCTTTGTTTTAGAAGAACTTTCTTGATAACAATGTGTTGGGCTATTGAGGGTAACTTTTTTGCTTGGTGGTGTTTTAGAAGAACTTCTATAACAGTGTGCCCAATGCCCTCAATGGGCATTCTTAAGTAAGTCTTAAGAACTTCCTTCTCTATACCAGTGTTGGCCCTGCCCAGTGCCCATTGGGGGCGTTTTTCTTAACTTTCTTCTGCAATGCTGGTAGGTTTTTTGCCTGAGAAGAACTTCACTTTTGTCTTGATAACAGTGTGTTGGCCCTGCCCAATGTTGAGGGGCATACTGGTAAGTTCTTTGTTTTAGAAGAACTTTTCTCTTGTCTGATAACAAGGTGGCCATACTGGTAAGTTTCTTGTTGAAATTCTTTATTATCTTCATAATAAAGAAGTGCTATGCCCTTTGAGGGCATTTTTGGAAGCATTTCCTTCGCTATTGTTTTGATAACAAAAAGTTGGGAGAACAGAGTCTCTTTTCTCTTTCCCGAGGAAATGAGAGGTGATCTTTCGCTGGTGGAAGGACAGAAATCGAGAGCTCGCTGTTTTAATGGATTGCGATTACGATATTGATTGATTCAATGCAAACAACTAGTCCCGTGAAAAGTTAAGCTTCCAAATCCGGATCAAACGGAGTGTGATATCAGGAGGAAGAATTTCACGAGTAAAGTTCGTACGCAACTATAAGAGTGTCGTGTTAATTGATGGCTGGCCGGCCAGTCTGTGTGACACTGCTGCGAGAAAGAAGGAAGAAAAGTGGAGAGAAAAAAAGGATTTTTTTTTGGTTCATGAGTCAGTCACGGGCCAAGCAAAAACGACTTTTTCGTGCATAAATGCCCAGTTTTTTCAGGTTTTTTTTCTCTCCTTTTTTTTTTGAGCAGCAGTCAAGCAAGGTTGCTGCTGTTGCAGCTTCAATCACTCTCATTTGTGATCTCTTGTTTGTCCACTGCAGCGAAATTGTTTTCCTTCGTTTACTTTCTCTTCTTTCTTTCCGAAGAGTTGCTCTCAGTTGCAATCTCTTCTTTTGTCTCCGCTTGCTAGGAGGAAGAACGGCAAAAAAGAAAAAAAAAGAGAAAAAAACCCAAAGCAAGAACACCATAGCCAGGACCTTAAAGTTGGATCATGTAGTACTACTCAATGGCTCCAAGTGTGTGAGTTTATTTTCTCTCTCCTAGTTTTTTTTTCCTTTCCTGGGTCGAGTCGAGCGAGGGAAGGCTTTGATGATGGCGAGTGGCACTGGAGCCTGGCGCTCTTAGCTGCATTGTTCTTCACTTGGGTCTTGCCAAACGGCCGTAAGGATTCGTGGGTTTCTCCCAAGAAGACTGTTCTCTCGCTCTTCCCTGATCATGTCTCTCGTCGCCCTGGCGGCAGCAGCACCGCCATCACCACCGAGCTCCTCCAGCGGCAATGTAGCTTCCGCCGCCTCCACTCCACCGCCAAGTTCTTCCTCCTCTTGTTCCTCCTCCTCCTCATCGTCCTCCTCGTCCATCCAGAGCGACGAGTTTGCGATGGCTTCTACGCGGCAGCTCTCCGACACCACCGAGTCCATCGACTCCGACTTGGACTCCATCGAAGAGGAAGAAGAAGAAGAAGTGGGAGGAGAGATAGAAGACGAGGAAGAAGATGGAGGAGGGACGAGTAACTTGGGCCCGATCATCTCACTCAAGCAACACCTCGAGCTCGACAAGGTAAGCGAAGCTTTTCCTCCATCCCCAAGAGCTAACGAAGCAAATCATCCAGGAGGACGAAAGCTTGCGGAGGTGGAAGGAACAGCTCCTTGGTCTTGACAAGAATCTCCTCCTCGACATGGATGGTTTGTAGCCTCGATCGAATTCTCCACAAAAATCCATTTTTTTCCTTCAAACAGGTGTTGCTGGTGGCGAGATGGAGCCGGCCGTGAAAGTCCTGACGCTGGGAATCGAGGCCGAGGGCCGTCCACACTTAAAACTCTCGCTCCCCTTCGCTTCCAAGAGCCATGCGTTCACTCTCAAGGAAGGCTCGAGCTATCGGCTTTGTTTCACCTTCGTTGTCAGTCACAACATCGTCTCAGGCCTCACGTACGTGAACACTGTCTGGAAGAATGGCCTTCGAGGTACGCACAAAGCTCAAAGCTGGCTCTTTCAGATCTTTCCCCGTCTTAAAACTTAGCAAAACGCGATTTTTACAGTGGATCACACTCGAACAATGCTAGGAACTTTTGGACCCCGGGCAGAGCCTTACACTCACTTCACTGACGAGGAGACAACACCCTGTGGGATTCTAGCTCGCGGTTCTTACTCGGCAAAGACAAAGGTATGAATGAGATCCCGAAACTTCGCAATCGCTCTCACTCACTCTCACTCGATCAAAACAGTTCCTAGATGACGACAAGAGATGTTATCTGGAGCTGGACTACACATTTAACATCAGAAAGGACTGGCACTGACCCAAGACTCGTAAGCGTTTAACGCAAGAAGAACAAAAAAATCCAGTTTTTCTTTCGTTTCTTTCCTCCAGCATGCAAGCAAGCAAGCAGCAAGCAGTGCTTAACTCACATGAATTGTGAATGGAGGACTGCTGTAACACTGGCTTTTGTGTTGTTGCTTCTTTCCAACAGAGTTTACTTGAGCAACACCGACTAGACTGTACTCACCTGGAACGAGAAAGCACAGCTCGAACGAGTGAATGTGTTGGCCTTGCGAAGCACTGATGCTGGCTTCAATCCCACTCATGCTTCCTGCTCGAGAAGATCGACGATCAGTCCAACCAAAACCGAGGAGGAAGTGCCAACTTACCAGACCACATTACCGAATTTAGGCAACTAGACGAAGTCACGTCCAGGCAAGTGACGCTCAGCTCCATGGAGATCTCATCTTTCGTGTTGTTGGTCACGATCATCTCGACTGGAGTGAGCTCGCAAGCCTCTACCGAGCGCTGGCCATTGTTCTGCTCGCTCGCCAGCCGGAAGTTAAACGTGAGAGGATTGGACGCTAGAATCTGTGACATGGACTCCTGGACCGCTGCTCGAATGGCATCCGCAACTTGGAGCTCGCCAACGCTGTTTCGTCCCCACTGCCACCTGAACTTCACCTGGTTGATGCTCGTCGAGACTTCCCCTGGTTTGATCTCATCTCTTTCAGAGCTTCCAGTGATCCCGAGCTTGTCGAAAGGTATGAGAACGCGAGAGCTACACTTGCAATCAATCCGGCTGCTGCTTTTGTAGCCTCCATCTTCCTTCTCGTCACCCACACTAACCTGTATCTCGAATGGAACCTCAGCGGGATTCCATAGCTCCAGCTCCAAGAATTGTAAACTCCAGCATCCTCTGTAAGGATCGATCCTCAGTGGTGGTGATCTTTCTTCGGTGCTGTTGACTAAAGCTGGAACTTCCATGGAAAGTAGACGAGCTTGCACCAAAGAGAGTCCTTTTTTTACGTGTAGTTGCAAAGGAAGAGCGAGCTGCCTTCCTAGGGGTGTAGAATCATCGCTCTCTGGACCTGGAAGTAGAGGAAGTATAAGAACTTTGTACTACAAGCTCTTGCGAAAGAGAACAAAACTTGCCTGCGTAGTGAACGAGAACAAGTGGATGAACTCCGCGATTGTTCTCTGGATTTGTTTCAAGACCAGCTCGAATCTCCACTGGGACCAAAACGCGAGCGCCTGGAGCTAGAGGGAGTGCTGCCTCGAGAGCTTCGTGGTTGATACGAATGGAATGCTCCTTTTGCTTCGTGCTGACGCTCAAGCTGGCTTGCAAAACGGCCACACTCCCGGCATTGGCGAGCGCGATCTCGACTTCACGGCTTTCTCCTTCGTGCATAACTATGTCTCCATCGCCGCCGACGATGTGAGCAGATAGTAAAGGCAACGGTGGTGCCACCGGAATGCTCCCGGCTGGTGTAAACTTGTCCCTGTGATGTTCACCTCGAAAGGGATCCACCAAAGTCGAGCCTTTGGCCGCCAGAGCCACCATTTCTTCCACTTCCTCAAAGAGATGCTCGGTCACCACGCCAGTGAAGTTGACAAAGCATCCCCGTACCGTAACACTGCCTGTTTCTCTCGGAACTCCCGATAGAGTTAGAATCTGCGATGTGTTGGGAGGCAGTGTGAGTGACACTGGCGAAGCCTCGAAAGCAGCACCATCGACCGAGAGCGCTATGGACTCGGCAGTAACTTGGAACGTAGACGGGTTTGCCACAGCGACGAGAACTTCCACCATCTCGTCCACCACCCAAGTGATAGTATCCTTGCTGCTACCGCTGCTGTTGCCACTGGCCGTGTTGTTTGCTTTGCTCGCCGTGGCTGACATTGGAGTGTAGATAAAAGGACCAGTCGAGGCCGTGGATTCAATCCACCACTCTTTCTTTCCAGCAACTTTCCGGATGATCTCTGTTTGTGGCTGCGATGGACACGAAGGTAGCGAGAGCAACCTGGTGAAAAGAACTCTCTTAGAGATGCTACGAAAACAACGAGCTCTGTACCTTATAAACGGGAGAGAAGGGACTGAGCAGCGAGTTCCAGGGGGTAGCCTTGCAGAAGCACTGACGAGCGCGGCAACCAAGCTGGCCTGAGCGAAAGGTGTGATGTATGGGTAGTGATATCTCAACAGTCTCGCTCCAGCACTCCAGGCAAGTAATGGATCGCCTGCTCGGACAGCGGCCGCTAACACATCACCCAGCACATTAATTTGCAGAGCGTTCCAATCCCCTGACACTACCTCTGGTGACGTCTCGCATGAATCGCTTTGATCAGGCTCCTTTTGCTACAAGAAGAAAAAACCACAAGTGAGAACACACAAGGATAGGAATAAAACTTCGAAAACTTTGAAAGTGTTTCTCCGAGAAGAACTAAAAGCTTACCTTGATCGAAGACTTGTTTACGTATTCCACGCCGTAGGATCTGGCAGCGAGCAAGAGAAGCTGCAGTGCGCTGTTTGCAGCCTTGGTGGTTTCTTGCGATTGATAGTAATGGGCTACTTGACGGGAGAAGAACGCAGACTTTCGCTCGTAACCAAGAGTCCCAAAAATGCGAGCCACCTCCACGAACAACACAACCTGGTCGTTGACATCGGTTAAGTTTCTTCCGACTTCCACGGCGTTGCTGAGAAGCTCGCAGACTTCTCTCGACAGCTCGTTTCCACGCTCCCTTCTGCGCACCAAAGGCAAAATCTTGTCTCCCTTTAGTTCCTAGAAAATCCATAAGGTTTTACCGGCAGAGGAAGCGAGCCAGTTTCAGTTGTGCCTCGACTTCGAATATATATGCAGAACAACTGAAAAAGAAGAAAGACAAAGTGAGAATTGTGTCGAGTTTCGAGTGATACATACCGCCTGTATAGCTGAATGGCTTCGTAGTATTTATATCGCACCTCATCCTCAAGAAGTATGTCTGATTCAACACCCGGGGTTACCTGCAAGCTTCATATATCAGAAACAAAGATGAAAGATGGCGAGAAGAACTTGAGATCTTACGACAAGAGCGCAAATGCTGCCTTCGATCTCGCCAGCATTCCAAAGCGAATCACCAGTGTGCCTTGACAACTCCATAGCGGTGTTGTAATGCGAGATAGCATCGGCAGGAGAGCCAGCGAGTAGACTGTAATCTCCCATTGTCTTCTGGACACGCTCCAGCCTCCGCCGTTTGGCTTTGCTAACCTTCGAAGAGTCGATGATCCAACAATCAGCATTTCATTCTTTTCCATAGATCAAGCAAGAAAAAACTTTCACCCACCTCTTCGGAGCTGAGCGAGACGTGTGAGTCCATTGGCGTTGTGAGCGTCGCTCCCATGGGCTCCGCGAGAAGAACTCGGCTTTCAAAAGCCATGAGGATCGATGCTGCAAAGTCGTGCATCAGAGTTCCGACGTGATGCTTGAGCATTTGCTTGTCAACCGGAGGAAACAGCACCATCTGCTGCCTCTTCTTGTCATCCTGCTCCACCTGATTTAAAAGTTTTCACGATCGAATCCATCAGTTCAAAGAAGAACAAAGCAAAGCCAAAGAAAACTCCTAAGAACTCTAAATGCCAAAAGAGTGAAAGAAACCCTTCGGTATGCCAAAAAAATGAAATGGAGATTAAATGAATCCATCAGTTCAAGGAAGAACAACAGCAAAGCCTACGACAGAAAAGAAAAGTTCTAAGAAATCTAAATGCCAGAAAGAGTGAAAGCAAACACTTTGGTATGCCAAAAGCCTTCTAGAACAAGCAAATCCCACAAACCAAAAGAGAGAGCTCGTAAAGCCTGCTAGAAAGAAATGTATGTTCTAGCCACCCCAAAGACAAAGTAAAGGAAGAGAAAACAAAGAGAGAAAGGAAGAACACCAAAATGCCGCTTCTGGGCAAATGCTGTAAGGAAGGGAATAGGAGCAAATACCTGTTCTTGGGTGGGAGAGAAGGCAAAGCACCTCCTCGTTTGCGCGGCCGGGTACTCGTTGCAAATCTCCACGAATTTCTCATACGCGGCGTCCAGATCCGCCACATCGGGGCAATGGAGCACGCCAATGCAGCCATGGACCTTGCGATGCGCCTGGAAATCCTCCCACTGGCTTCGATTCGCCCTGCCAATCACGAATTGGAAGCGCAGGCATCCATTCTCCCAGGGCTGGAGACCAAATGGGCTCTTCTGGTCCTCCTTGTAGAAGCTGCTGGTGGCTTGGAGCTCGATCCGGGCGTGCTGGGTCACCATCTCCGTGTAGTCGCGGAGGCGATGGAGAGGCATCGATCCAACGCCGACCACCACCACACGGATCTTGCATCCATTCTCGATGCACACGTCCGGCTCCATCGCCCAAAAGATGCAAAGCTTGATCCTACCTGTTGCCGGATTCGAACACCCGACTTTGTCATTTTGATTACTACACTAAAATTAATTCAATTAAATTATATATTCTTGTTATTATTGATTAAAATTTATTACAATAATATATTTATGTACATTTTCTGTATCCTTTCCACATTCACATTTACAAATTTTAAGGTTTGTAAACATTTCCTAAATGGACATTTTATGTTATATTATTAATATTAACGTTACAGACCAAACTAATTAAATAATTCTATGTATAAATTTTATCATTCAACTTTGAAAAACCTGAAGTATAAAGTTGTATCGAAGTAGCCTATCAATTCTACTCCTCAAAAAATGCAGCTTTGAGATCATCTACGGATTTTTTCCTGGCATCGATTATGTCACGAACGTCCTTCTCGGTCAAAGCGAGAGCACCATCTCCAGCAACGATTCGGATCAAGCTCTGGAAGAAGAGCTTGGTATGATCGCTAGAACCAGATCCAGGAACTCTCACATCCGGCAGCGTAAACTCCTTGCGGGGCACGTAGAGCATCCCATGGACATACTCCCCGTCTGGATACATAGCATACGAGTCCTTGGAATGTTTCCGCAGGAAACCAGTGCCATCCTTGAGCATTTTGTCGAAGTTCTCATCGCCCCTGCTATGACTGCCAATGAAAAAACAAAATCGCAACTTTGATTAGCGAAAAGAAACATTATACTCACCTCCACACTTTCACAACTCGATTGTTCTCCACTTTGACGATGCCAAAAAGAAAATACACGCCATATATCCAGTTGTTGTTGCCCCAAGCCTGCAGAAATATTGGAGCAAAACGACCCCTTCTCATATTTGCAATGCCCTCCTTATTGGAAATATAAGCTCCAGCTTGATAGATCTCATTTTTGGTAGCAGTGTCCTGGTTAAAGAACAAACCAATAGCATGCTAACCATTCCAAGTACAAGGCTTACCCATGTACATTCGACTATCAAAACGGTAACCAGATTGTCCAATGTTTCAACTCGTCGGTCACGAACCAAGACCTGGAAGCCATGCTTGGTTTGAGTTTCATTAGAGTTATCAATATCATTTACGTGCTGCAAAAGCATTCCATGGATCAAGGAAAACCTGGAAAACATTGCAAAGACTTACTTCCGCGTTAACTAGTACGCTCTCAAGATGATCATCGTCGCCTCCTGCTAACCTTGGTGTTCGACTTTCACCATCCACATTCATTTCAAGAACTTGACTAGGTGTTAGAGAAACCCTCGGAATAGAATCCGGTTTTGTGATCTTGTAAAGGTCCAGCGTTAACGCTCCATGCACCATGATCTTTCCAGGCTCTTTGTAAGAACTGCACAAGGGAATCGTTCGCATGAACTCAATGGAATTATGGAGACTTACACTGCAGCGTCCAGTGATGCGTCGATAATCTCTCCCATGGCAGCACGCAAAGCACCCGGGTCCATGGATCTGTTGTCCCCGATTTTGTCGCAAACAATAGGAAACGGCAATTCCTCGACCACTCGAACGAATGGATTGTTTGCAACAAAATCATTGTGGTTGTATTGGCTGGGAACTTGCTTGTCCCCCGAAGAATCGCCGCCTGTAAACATTAGATTGCAGAACCCTAGATCCTAAAACTATGCCATCCTACTCCTTGAGAAGATCAAGACATCCTTTTTTTTTTCTTTTTTGATTTTTTACCTTTGTGAGCTAGAAAACTCGATGACTTCTAGAACACTCCTCTCTGTTTTTTTTTTTTTTTTTTTTTTGTTCTTTTCTTTGATAGCTTATAGAAGCTATTAGCTTAGAAAACTGTACGACTAACCGGTTTCTTTCATGGATTTTTTGCAGCAGATGGCGAGCGACAAAACTGTTGGAGGTGGAAACGATGCTTTCAACACGTTGACTGGAAAGCATGTCCCTCGGAGTGTCTTCCTGGACCTTGAGCCGACAGGGGTGGACGTAGTCAGGACCAGAACTTACAGGCAGCTTATCAGTGTCAAGGGCTGCCAAAAAATGCAGCTTTGAGATCGGCTTTGGCCTTGTTTCTGACGCCGATAATGTCATGAACGTCCTTCTCGGTCCAAGCGAGAGCACCATCTCCAGCAATGATTCGGATCAAGCTCTGGAAGAACAGCTTGCTGTGGTCGGTGCCTCCAGAGCCGCCAACTGAGACATCCGGCATCTTAAACAGCTTGCGAGGCACATAGAGCATCCCATGGACGTACTCTCCATCTGGATATGTAGTATACAAATCCTTGGACTGCTCCCGTAGGAAGGTAGTTCCTACTCGAAGCATTCTTTTAAAGTTTTTGCCTCCTTTGGTACTGCATCAAAATTAAATTGTCAACAACCAAACTAAAAGGAAAACACATAAAACACTTACCTCCGCACTCGCACAACCTGGTTATTCTTCACTTGGATGTAGCCGAAAAGAAAAAACGCTCCATACATCCAATTATCTCTGCCCCAAGCTTGCAGAAATATTGGTGCAAATCGGCCCTTCTTCATATTCGCAATTCCATCCTTTTTTGAAACATAAGCTGCCGCCTGATAGATCTTATTTTTGGTAGCCGAGTCCTTACGAAACAGAGACGTTAGCTCAGGCAAGGCAAGGGCCAGCACTTACCCACGTACATTCTACAACCAAAGCTGTAACCTGATTGTCACCAGTGTCGCCAGCGATTCGTCGATCGTGAACCAGGAGTTTAAACTCATACGTCGTTTTGTCCTTGCCAGTGACATCTTCGGGATCGTCTCCCTCATGATGGAGCTCAATCTCCTCATTGGAGCTCGTTGTTGAAGCCCTCTCATCCACATCTACGTGCTGCAAAAGAGAGTTGTAAATAAAACTAAACAGCATGGAATGTTACCTCAACCAGAACTGAGATGCCTTCGAAATCCTCTTCCTCCTCTGTCTCTCCGGGTTCAATCTCATCAGCACTTTCATCCGATGTAGAAGCCCCCGAGGCAGTAGCCCCCGATGTAGCAGCCGCAGCAACTGCACCCGGTGTATCAATCGGCAGTGGAGATGCTGGTTTGGTCAGTTTGTAAAGGTCGAGAGTCAAAGCTCCGTGAACGATGCGTCCGCCAACTTCAGTGGTCGGCTGCTCGTAAGAACTGCATAAAATCGAACTTGAAACGCATGATCCGAATGCAAACATCACTTACATTGCAGCATCAAGAGATGCGTCGATAATCTCTTCCATGGCAGCACGCAAAGCAGCCGGGTCCATGGATTTGCCATCCCCAATTTTGTCACCGGCCATTGCTCGCATAAAACGGGGGGACACCTCGTGTACCACCACAAAGGGATTGTTGGCCTTAAAAACGTTTTGATTGTACTGGCTCGGTGGGAAATTGAGAACATCGATTTCTTTCTTAAGATATATGAGAAATTAGTAAAAAAACTATTTACAGCTATAAGAAACTTACTTTGCTCAGCTGCAAAGCATGAACTCTCGCACAGTCCAACCCTAAAACCAGCTAAGAGGAGGTCTCAGGTTCAAGTTCCTTGGGAACTTTTTACGATTGTCATCTGGTCAATCGGCGCCGTCGGATGGGGCGTTGTGGTCCTCAAATGACAGCAAAGATCTTGCCTTGTCCTCTTGGCTTATGAGAGTAGAGGATTTCCTGTATTCCATAAAAATTAGAAGATCGTCGTCGGAGTGCAATTGCCACCCAGGAATCATAGCGCAGATTGTTGCTTTGGTCACTCTCTTCTCCTCGGCCATCTCCGAGCTTCTCTTGTTCTCCTCCTGGAGAGTAGGAAGAAAGAACACACACGAGTTAGACACATAAGTACAGGAGAGATACCTTGATCGAAGACTTGTTTACGTAGTCGCACGCCGTAGGATCTGCAACGAGCGAGAGAAGCTCCAGTGCAGCAGGCTTGGTGGATTCTTGCGATTGATAGTAATGGGCTACTTGACGGGGGAAGAACGCAGACTTCCACTCGTAGACAGGAGTTCCGAAAATGCAAGCAACCTCCACGAACAGTACAGCCTGGTCGTTGACATTGGTTAAGTTTCTTCCGACTTCCACGGCGTTGCTGAGAAGCTCGCAGACTTCTCTCGACAGCTCGTTTCCTTCTATGCACCAAAGGCAAAATCTGTTCCTAGAAAATCCGTAAGCTTTTACGGCAGAGGAAGCGAGCCATTTTCAGCTGTGCCTCAACTTCGAATATATACGCAGAACAACTGAAAACGAAAGAAAGACAAAGTGAGAATTGTGTTGAGTTTCGAACCGCCTGTATAGATGAATTGCTTCGTAGTATTTATATCGCACCTCATCCTCGAGAAGTATGTCTGATTCAACACCCGGGGTTACCTGCAAGCTTCATATATCAGAAACAAAGATGAAAGATGGCGAGAAGAACTTGAGATCTTACGACAAGAGCGCAAATGCTGCCTTCGATCTCGCCAGCATTCCAAAGCGAATCACCAGTGTGCCTTGACAACTCCATAGCGGTGTTGTAATGCGAGATAGCATCGGCAGGAGAGCCAGCTAGTAGACTGTAATCTCCCATTGTCTTCTGGACACGCTCCAGCCTCCGCCGTTTGGCTTTGCTAACCTTCGAAGAGTCAATGATCGCATTTCATTCCTTTCTCATAGATCAAGCAAGAAAATACTTTCAATCACCTTGAGCGAGACGTGTGAGTCCATTGGAGTTGTGAGCGTCGCTCCGCAAGAAGAACTCGGCTTTCAAAAGCCATGAGGATCGACGCAGCAAAGTCGTGCATCAGAGTTCCGACGTGACGCTTGAGGATTTGCTTGTCAACCGGAGGAAACACCACCATTTCCTGCCTCTTCTTGTCATCCTGCTCCACTTGGTTTACATGTTTTTACAATCGAATCCATCAGTTCAAGGAAGAACACAAAGCCAAATAAAGCATCATAGAAGCAAACACGTATGCCAAAAGAATGAAATGAAGATTTAAATGAATCTATCAGTTCAAGGAGGGAAGGAAAAAAAAGCTTCTAAAGAATTCCAAATGCCAAAGAAGACTGAAAGTGAAAGCTTTGATATGCCAAAAGCATTCTAGAACAAGCAAAGGTAAATGCCACAAACCAAAAGAGCAAGTTCGTCAAACCCACTAGAAAAAGAAGTTCTAGACAAAGAAAAGAAAGAGAAAACAAAAAGAGAAAGAAAGAACACAAATGTTGTAAGAAAAAGAATTGAAAAAAGTATCTGTTTGTGGGTGGAAGAGAAAGGCAAAACACCTCCTTGTTTGCGCGGCCGGGTACTCGTTGCAAATCTCCACGAATTTCTCACACACAGCGTCCGGATCCGGCACATCGGGGCAATGGAGCACGCCAATGCAGCCATTTTTGCAAAAATTGAACGCATAGTATCAGTGCGTACATGAACGAATGGATTGTTGGCAGTAAAAACACTGGCTTGGAGGCACGGCAAGTACATCAACCTTTTGCTTCTTGATTTACAAAAACTGTATAACAGATTTTAGCAGCACTACCCAATCTGGATTTTTGGACCGCAAATGCGGCTGGTAAGGAAGCGCTGATGCGATGCCGATGGATTCAGTGACGTCGTCCATCTCGCTACATGCTTTGGTTTGTGGGATTGGATTCCTTTGCCGGCTCCATGTCGCTGGCCATGACAATTCGACCGCTCTACAATCTCATGAAGGAACATCCTCACCAATCATCCAGCATTGCATGCGAGTGAGCATCAACGTGCCATGCAGTTCATGCAACCGTTCCCATATTTCTGTGGATCTGATAAAGTATGTGGCATTGTTCCACGATGAAAAATTTTCGCCCGAAGAGATTTAAGAGCCTTTTTTCATGGTTGGCTCTGCCACTAAGTCTTCCATTTTTTCTTTTCCGCAGTTTGCTGCCCAAGAAAAAATTGGTTCTTGCAAGAGAAAACTTGTAGGATTCTCAGGTAGCTCGTTTGGAGATTTTGAGAGAGTGTTGTCTTACTTTTCTTGTTTGAAAGCTTGTCCACGAACACAGGCGGTGGAGATCTCAAAAAAAGCCTGGGCCATCGAAGAACATATTGGAGGATTGTCCCGTGGCTTTGTATTCCGGTATTATAGCTATTGTTTTCTGCAGGATAAATCTTTTTGCAGCCATTTTTGCAGTCTTGGGGCAAATACGATTGGATGTATGGTGTGTATCTCTTCTTTGGCTTGGTTGAAGTGACGAATAATCCGGTTGTAAAAGTGCAAAGGTGAGTAGATTGTGTGTTTCCTTTGAGCTTTTTGGTTGTCATTCTGATTGATTCTCTTGCTGTACCATCGAGAAGTATAACTTCAACAAAAACTTACAAAAGTGCTGCGAAGTATTCAAAGGACTCGTCTGCTATGTATCCAAATGGGGAATACATCCATGGCCTGTTGTACTGCCCAACGTGAAAATAAGAAGTAAGCAGCGAAAGATTGATGACCTTCCCAGCAAATACCACAGCTGTTTTGTTGCAAACAATCCAAAGAAAAGAAAACGAAGCGAGCGTACCTTTGGTCTCATATCCACGCAAAACTTGAGAAGCAATTGGAATAATCCAGCCAGAGCCGGCCAGCTCGATCGATTGGCGGCGCAAAGGATACACTCAATGCATCCCAGTCCAAGTGTGGCTGGCACTACCTACTTGGATACCAGGCGTGGCTCAACGGAACCTCGCTCTAAACCCATGGCTAGAGCACCCAAGGGCGGAAGCTCGGGGAGAGTACCCAGGTGGCTCGCGTAAGTGCCACAGTGATCCGAAATGTTGTCCCAAAGGCTCTGACTGTGGAAAGGAAGAGGAGCAGTCCTCTGGGACAGTGACCAAGGACACAGTCGTGTGGTGAGGAAGTCCCAGAGGACCGTGGGACTTAGTGGTCGGGCCTGTGGGCCTCGATCCAGTGGCAGTGTTGGCAAACACGGCCAAGAGCAGAAAGGGACTTAGTGGGGACTGACAGAGGGATATTGGGGAAGGCTATTCCCCTTGTCGGTGGGCATCCTAAGGATGCTAAGGAGTGGATCTGAGATGACCACTCACGGATGGTTTGCCTAGTCTTGGAGAGCCAAGACTGTGATGCAAGTGGTATTGGACTACCGGTGTGGCAAAGGTGATTGGGCATGGCCTTAGCGTAACAAACTGCCATGTTGGTGGTACCTTTGAGTGTCGGTCATGGGATCAGACACGTGGAACACTGAGACCAAATGCAAATGTTGAGTGGCATGGATGCCATTCTCGGGGCTAGCAAGTCCCAAGTCCTGAATTGGACTTATGGAGGTTGTGAATAAGACTCCTCCAAGTGGTCGGAGGTGTGGTTAAGTGACTAAAGTAGAATGGAAAATTTAGTCGCTTACACTCATACAAACCAAACGGTGTACGAAAAGTAGTCTTAGGAATATCTTCTTCGGCCATCAATACTTGTCAGTACCCAGAAATAAGATCTAGCTTGGTGAACCAATGACTTCGCCCCAGATGATCCAAGAGATCAGCAGTGTGAGGAAGAGTGTAAACATCTGGGATCGTCACTTCATTTAATGGATGATAATCGATGCAAAAATGAATACTTCTATCAGGCTTTGTCACAAGATGAGGTTCATATGCCCAAGGAGTCCATGACTTTCGAATAACACCCTTCTCCAATATCTCCTTGACGTTTGCATGTAAAATCTTGATTTCCTTGGGTGACCGATGACAAATAGAAACCTTGATTGAACGAGCACCCTTGGTTGGAATCAGATGATGTGTGGCAATTTTAGCCCCAGACGATAGGTCAAATTCAAAGAGATCAGAATACTCCTTCATGAGCCGGTCAACTGTTGGAAGACAAAGATTGTCGAAGAGATCAGAAAAGGGAAGAGTAGAACAAGACAGAAACATAGAAGGAAATAGTGGGGGGACAAAAGTAATGGAAGCAGAGGTAGAAGTAGAGGGAGGAAGAGGTATGAAAGTGAGAGGAATGGATGAAACATAAAGAAGTATAAGACAAGGAGGAGAAGCCTCAAAGTCACACTTGGCATGATTGCTCTGCAATCAATCCATACCAAGGATGAGGTCAAAAGCTTGACTCGGCACCACCCACAATAACTACAATTTAAGCTCAAGATTGCCCACATACACAACCAAGTCAGCCTCATCCCGTCCACATGCATGTGTATGGCCGTTGCTATAAAGAATGAAAACTGGTTCCGCCGCACGACACAAGTGTAGACAGCAATGTGTGGCAATAGGTCGAGCAATAGAAGATAAACTCGAACCTATATCAACCAACACGGAAAGAATAATAGGAGACCTCTTGTTATAAAAATAAGATTGGAAAGTAAACACTGGATGAACCAGTGTTGAGTGACCCCTTGATGATACTCCTAAAAGAAAGATGGAGGGGTCATTAACTTATTCGCACAAGGTTCCTCCATTACTCACATGACTCCTTGTTTCCCGGATGCATCTTGGTGTCCAAACCATCCATTGTAGCAGCACCAACAGGACGTTGTTGACACCAAGGTCTCCACTTAAGTGTGAGACACAAATCCCAAAGCCCTAAATTGGAGCCAAAAGGGTGCCACATGGTAGTGGCCGAAACAAAAGCCAAACGAGCATAATGCGTTTGGACTAAAAGCTCCAACTTGAAAAGTCGAGAGCGGAAGTGGAACTCCCAACGAAGGGCTCAAGGAATAAACATGAAGCGAGCAATAAGTGAGTCTCTAGAAAAGAGACAAGAGGACCAATACATAACACGTGGAAGAGTCCGAGATAGACTTGAGATGGAGTTTGAGATGGACCTGAGATGGAGTTTGAGATGGACCCAAGATGGAGTCCGAGATGGACCTGAGATGGAGTTCGAGATGGACCCAAGATGAAATTGAGACCGAGATCAAGACCGAAACTGAGACTAAGTCCGAGTTCGAAACCGAGTCCGAGTTTGAGTTTGAATACTAATACAGGCTGTTGGGTGAAAGCCTAAAGCGATCGTCCCCCAGGGGGGGCTGTAGGAAGTTCCAAAAGTATATTAGGGAGAGTGTGGGGGTTGGAGCCCAATGGAGCCAATTTGGCCAGAAAAGGCCAGTTTAGCCCAAGAAGGCTGTACCCAGGTGTTGGGTGATGAGCTGACCACTAGGAAGTCCAAGACTATAGTGAATATGGATAGACAAGCAGGGTAGCTTGGTGAAGTGTTCAAGAGCCGACTCTAGTTCCCCTGGGAGATCAAATGGTCGATGCTCCCAGTCCAAGTGTGGGTGGCACTACCTACTTGGATATCTGGTGTGGCTCAACGGAACCTCGCTCTAAGCCCATGGCTAAAGCACCCAAAGGCGAAAGGTAGGGAGAGTACCCAAGAGGTTTGCATAGGGCCACGGTGTTTTGAAATGTTGTCCCAAAGTCCCAGACTATGGAAAGGACGAGGAATAGTTCTCTGGTGTAGTGACCAAGGATACAGTCATGTGGTGAGGAAATTCCAAAGGACCGTGGGACTTAGTGGTCGGGCTTGTGGGCCTTGATTTAGTGGTAGTGTTGGCGAACACGGCCATGGACAGAAAGGGACTTGGTGGGGACCGGAAAAGAGATATTGGGGAAAGTTATTCCCCATATCTACAGGCATCCTAAGGATGTTAAGGAGTGGATCTAAGATGATCACTCATGGATGGATGGCCCAGTCTTTGAGAGATGGGACTGTGAGGTAGGTGGTGTTGGACCACTAGTGAGACTAAGGTGAATGGGCATGGCCTTAGCGTAACAAGCTGATATGTCAGTGGTATCTTGGGGTGTCGGTCATAGGATCGGGCACTTAGACCAGGTGCAAAGGTTGAGTGGCATGGATGCCATTCTCGGGGTTAGCAAACCCCAAGTCTTGAATTAGACTTATGGAGGTTGTGAATGAGACTCCTCCAAGTGGTCGAAGATGTGGTTAAGTGACTAAAGTAGAATGGAAAAATTAGTTGCTTATACAAGGAAATGGTGGCTGCTAATTTGGAAAACACTAACAATGCCAATAAGTGTAACGAACTTCATCACACGCCTAGCAACGAACATCACAGCCATGACCACGGCTTCACCCTTGTCCTTGAACTCGAGCAGCAGCAGCATCAACCTCCATTGGAATAGGACCATCACCCATAGAAAGTGGAGTTGAAGGATGTGCAACGAGAAGTGGAAGAGACGACGTCTCATAATGATGTGCTAAACAAAGAGCATCGTCAAGGGTGGCAAGAGCAAGTGTATGCACAAGTCCGACAAGATCTTGACGAAGTGTTGGCCACAACATTCCTAGCTTGATCCGCTCCGACATATTTAGCTTTGCACGAAGCAAAAGGCTTCGGAAACAAACGCTAAATTGCATCACCGACTCAAATGGCCCTTAACGAAGATGGTGCAATTGTTGGAAGGCATCATCACAATTGTTGGCATGTTTGAATGCGCGTTTGAAGACGTCTAGTAGAACACTCCAATCTCCACGAGTGGCTGTGCTCAAACCATTGTACCACTGCAATGCCATCCCTTGGAGACAGATGGAAAACTCATGCAAACGTTAAGCGTCATCCCAAGAATGATATGTAACAATCACTGTGAAGTGATTGAACCAATGGTACATATCATCCCTAAGATTCCCGTGAAAGAACTTTAGCCAAGCATGAGGATTGGCACCAAGAGCAGAAGGAGTTGTACCATGTATTGTGAACACCGCCATTAACTGAGTCTGGTTGTTCAATTGCAAACACATAGCATCAAACAATTGTACCAACTGTTGCTCCAGAGTAAAAGGAGAAGATTGCTAATCTGCCATGAAGATGAATGAAAAAGAAAGAGCAAAAGAAGAGAAATGACAAAAAGCTAGAAGGAAAGGGAAATCTAGACAATGCAAAAAGCTAGATCTAAACCAAAATCCTAAAAAAAAAGAACAAAAGAAAGGAAATAAAAAAAGCTAAATCTAAACAAAAATCCTAAATCCAAGCACTCCTTAGGGACAATCAAAAGTGCCCTTCACCTCCACTAATATGAATGCATGGAATATTAAAAGGGAATATACAAAATATGCATATCAATTAGCCCAAAAACCCTAGTTTATACATAAAAACGAGTGGTCTGGATTGAAATCAATCCGACGGCTACCAAAATCCCACTACACTAATATTAGTATATAGCATTATAGCTGTACACACACACTCTCTCTCTCTCCCTCCCTTTCTCTCTCTCTCTCTCTCTCTATGATGTAATGTTTTTTATAAAATATGCATATTGTGAAGGCCAAGTGTACAACTATGATGCCGTATACTAATATTAGCGTAGTGGGATTTTAGTAGCTGTCGAATTGGTTTCAATCTAGACCACTCACTCTTGTATATAAACTAGGGTTTTTGGGTTAATTGATATACATATTTTATATATTCCCTTTCCATATTCCAAGCATTCATATTGGTGGAGGTGAGGGGCAACTTTGATTGTCCCTGGGAAGTGCTTGGATTTGGGATTTTGGATTAGATCTAGCTTTTGCATTGTCTAAATTTAACTTTTTCCATTTCCTTTCTTTTGTTCTTTCCTTTCAGGATTTTGGTTTAAATTTAGTTTTTTGCATTGTCTAGATCTACCATATCCTTCTAGCTTTTTGTCATTTCTCTTCTTTTGCTCTTTCTTCGTTCGTCTTCATGGCAGATCAGCAATCTCCTCCTTTGACTCTAGAGTAGCAGTTAGTACAATTGCTTGATGCTATGCGCTTGCAATTGAACAACCAAACTCAATTGATGGCAGGGTTCATAACATGTGGTACAACTCCTCCTGCTTTTGGTGCCAATCCTCGTGTTCGGCCAAAGTTCTTTTGCGGGAATCCTGGGGATGATGTGTACCATTGGTTCGATCACTTCACAGTGATTGCCACATATCATTCTTGGGATGATGTTCGATGTTTGCGTGAGTTTCCCATGTGTCTTCAAGGGACGGCGTTGCAATGGTATAATGGGTTGAGTGCAGCCACTCGTGGGGATTGGAGTGTTCTTCTGGGTGTCTTCAAATGCGCCTTCGGGCATGCTGACAATTGTGATAATGCCTTCCAACAATTTCATTGTCTTCGCTAAGGGCCATCTGAGTCGGTGATGCAATTTGGCGTTCGTTTCCAAAGTCTTTTACTTCGTGAAGAGCCAAATATGTCGGAGTGGATCAAGCTAGGAATGTTGTGGCCAACACTTTGTTAAGATCTTGCCGGACTTATGCATGCACTTGCTCTTGCCACCCTTGACGATGCTCTTCACTTGACACAACGTTATGAGACATTGCCTCTTCCACTTCTGGCTACACGTCCTTTAGCTCCACTTCCTATAAGTGATGGTTTTGTTCCAATGGAGGTTGATGCTACTGCTGCTCGAGTCCAAGGATAAGGGCGAGGACGTAGTCGTGGCCGTGATGTTCACTGCTGGGCGTGTGATGAAGTTGGTCATACTTATTAGCGTTGTTGGCATTTTCCAGATTGGCAACCTCCATTTCTTGGTTGGAGACCTTGGCGTCAGTAACGTCCCGTTGGTGTTGTTGCCGTGGAAGGTTTGGACACCAAAATGCATCTGAGAAATGAAGAGTCACGCGAGTAATGGAGGGATCTTACGCGAATAAGTTAGTGACCCCTCCATCTTTCTTTCAGGAGTATCATTAAGGGGTTCAAGGGGTTCACTCAGCACTAGTTAATTCAATGTTTACTTTCCAAGCTCGTTTTTATAACAAGAGGTCTCCTATTATTCTCTCCGTGTTGGTTGATACAGGTTCGAGTTTATCTTCTATTGCGCGACCTATTGCCACACGTTGTTGTCTACACTTGCGTCATGCAACAGAACTAGTTTTCATTCTTTATGGCAACGAACGTACACATGCATGTGTACGAAATGAGGCGGACCAGGTTGTGCGTGTGGACAATCTCAAGCTTGAGTCATTGTGGGTGGTGTCGAGTCAAACTTTTGACCTCATTCTTGGTATGGATTGGTTGCAGCGCAATCATGCCAAGTGTGACTTTGAGGCTTCTCCCCCTTGTCTCATACTTCTTTATGTTTCATCCATTCCTCTGACTTCTGTACCTCTTCATCCCTCTATTTCTACCTTTGCTTCCATTACTTTTGTTCCCCCACTATTTCCTCCTGTGTTTCCATCTTGTTCTGCTCTTCCCTTTTCCAATCCCTCCGACGATCTTTGTGTTGCAGCGGTTGACCGGCTCATGAAGGAGTATTCTGATCTCTTTGAATTTGACCTATCGTCTGGGGCTAAGATTTCCACACGTCATCTGATTCCAACCGGGGGTGCTCGTCCAATCAAGGTTTCTATTCGTCGTCGGTCACCTAAGGGGATCAAGATTTTACATGCAAACGTCAAGGAGATATTGGAGAAGGGTGTTATTTGAAAGTCATGGAGTCCTTGGGCATGTGAACCTCATCTTGTGACGAAGCCTGATGAAAGTATTCGTTTCTGCATCGACTATCATCCATTAAACGAAGTGACAATCCTTGATGTGTACCCTCTTCCTCACACTGCTAATCTCTTGGATCGTCTAGGGTGAAGTCGTTGCTTCACCAAGCTAGATGGTGAAAATTGCTTTTCATACACCATTTGGTTTGTAAGAGTTCTTGGTGATGCCATTTAGTTTGAACAATGCTTCAGCAACTTTTCAATGGATGATGGACGAGGTTCTTTGCAATATGCCGGAGGTGATTGCTAACTTCATTGATAATGTCTTGATCCATTCGGAGGGGACGTGGGAGGATCATATTCGTGATGTTTGTAAAGTGTTGGATCAGCTACGCAACATTAGTTTAAAGCTGAAACGGTCAAAGTGCGTGTTTGGGTCCAAGGACACAACTTATCTTGGGTACTATATTTCTCGTGAGGGTTTGCAAGTTGATCCTGACAAACTTGTTGCTGTTTTAAAGTTCCCTACTCCGAAGTGTGTGAATTATATGCAACGCTTCTTGGGCAAGTTGCAGTATCTCGGTCATTTTATGGATCATCTTTTTGATCGTATTGCACCATTGCGAGCGTTGTTGAAGTCATCAACATCATCTTTCATCTGGTCTCCGGAGTGTGAACGGGCGTTTGTGGATCTCAAAAAGCTATTGACGACTTCTCCGGTTTTGGCATATCCTGACTACACTCGACCTTTTATTTTGCACGTGGACGCTTTTGACGTTGGTCTTGGAGGTGTGTTGATGCAAGAGAGCTCAAGTGTGCTTAGTCAGCGCCATCCCATTGCGTATATAAGCTATACGTTACAACCAGCGAAGATGAACTACTCCACGATAGAGAAGGAGTGTTTAGTAGCAGTCTGGGGTTTCGAGAAACTTCATGCATATCTACATGGTTCTCAGACGTTATTTGAAGGTGACCATGCTGGTATTACTTCATTATTGAAGTGGAAGAACCTGGTTGGTCATACTGCTCAATGGGCTTTGAAGCTTCAGATATATGATTTTGATGTTGTTCATCGCTAGGGAGTTCTATGGCTGATGCTGATGCCCTTTCTCAAGCTCCTCTTCCTTCTCCACTCTTTTCTCATATTTCTGACGAGCATATTATTCCAGCATCTGTGGGTTTTCTAGACAAGGATTCTGTGCCGTTAGCAGTTGCTGTACTTGACATTCAGTGTCCATAAAGCACAGAGCCAGATCTACCTTCTCTTGATGAGGTTCACGAGGCTCAAAAGAATGAGCTGTGGATTCGAAGACTTCGAGATGTGTTTGACAATCTTGCATCACTTGCTAATGACTTGCCTTCCTGGCATTTACATTCTCAATATCGCCTTGAAGATGGCCTTCTTTATTTTGTGGGGAAAGATCCTGATGATCATTTACGGCTAGTGGTGCCTTTTGTCTTTATTCCACAGTTTCTCTATACCTATCATGATTCTCTTGTTTTAGGTGGGCATATGGGACATCATCATGTAACCGAGAAGCTGCACAAGTCTTTTTATTGGCCGGAGATATGACGTGATATTATTCGATATGTGCGTAGCTGCGTTTGGTGCCAAACTTGTAATACGTTCAAAGTGAACTTTCAGCATTTGGATTAAGATGGTTATTTGCCGATATGGTCCTGATCCAATATTACCAACGGAGCTAGGTTTACCTTCATGATTGCCATGAGCTCCCAATGCTAGGTTGTGGGATTAATATTTTACGAGCATTCTTCCACTTGTTTGAACAGAGTCTGCCAAATACTTAGGCCGTGTACAAATGGGACAACAACGGCACTATAACTTCTATCATCGTTAACCTGCGAAGTACAAAGTGGATGATTTGGTGTTAGTCCGTTTTCCCCATCTTAAGGTACGTGGTTTATCTAAAGGGCTCCTTGCGTAGTGGAAAGAACCATATCAAATGTTGTGGCAAGTTGGACCACAAGTTTATCAGGTTTGGCATGACGTCTAGCAGGCTGATCCTCCAGAGATTGTGCATGTGCAACGTTTAAAACGCTTCATACAAAAGGATCATGAGCAATTAATACCATCTACAGATCCACCGATGCCTCCTCCTGATGTTCCTTTAGATCCCAACCTGTTTATAAAAGAACCCTAACAGCCTTCCATTATTCCGAGAGGAGGGGATGATGTAAGGGCCAAGTGTACGGCTACGATGCCATATATTAATATTAGCATAGTGGGATTTTGGTAGTTGTCGAATTAATTTCAATCTGGACCACTTGCTCCTGTATATAAGCTAGGGTTTTTGGGCTAATTGATATGCACATTTTCTGTATTTCCTTTCCATATTCCAAGCACTCATAATATATAATAAATAATAACTTACATTTAATGTGTTTCATCTTTTATTAAAACTTTAAAAATTTTAGTTTTTAGTTTTATATTATAAATATGGAATTTGAGTTATATTAAATTTAAATATTATAATAAAAATGAAATAATATGACTTCAATAATGGTATCCTCCTTGAATTCTTCAGTCAAACCCTCCCTCTTTATAGCTATTTATTCCACATAATTATAAAGAGAAAATTATTCATTTTAAAATTTATATTAGACTTCATCTGTTAATTAAAATATATAAAGTCTAGCCATTCCTGCATATACCATATTAACTCGTGATCAAAGAGGTGGTTAGGGTAGTGATGTGAGATGGCAGAGCTATAGCATATATAGAGAATTCTAAGATTTCAAGAATTTCAAAGCTGGACAATAAAAATATGAAGCAATAGGTTAAATTAGACTTCATCTAAATTTTGTGTTTAATAAGTGTGTTTAAAGTAAATAGTGTTTTTTTTTTATTTTATAGCATGTGAGTTGGATTTTGAGTGCATTTTGGATGTTATAAGCTAAAATTTCTATTTAAGGCTATCTCTTTGGTGAAGATAATGATAAGCGCTTTTCCCAAACACAATAAATCATTACAATGTTAAAAAATTTAATGTATATGAGAAATCAATAAAATTAACAATTTACCATGGTTGCAACTTTTTTGTAGCAAAACTAATGCAACACCCAAAGAAATGTTTTGCCTTTATTGTTGTATGTAAGCAACCAAAGAAAAAGATTCAAAAGATGATCTATAAAAATTCAAATATAAAAAGAAGGGGTTTATGAACAAAAATACATTATTTTTCCAATTGGTTAAATGTTTAGGATATTTGGGATTAGGTTTTTTTTTGTTTGAATAATTCACTTGGATAACCTCTTGAGATTTTTTATATCACTCATTGCAATCAAAATATGCCTATAAAACACAAGAAATAAGCCATAGTTGTGTGAAATGAGATACACTTGGTAATCTACAGTGATATGCCTTATATATACATGATATACACCATAAAGAAAATATTGTACATACAAATATGTTTTGATTGCTTACATAATAATTAAAAAGTGACTGTGTAATATTTTTGCATCAACTCAAAAAAAAAACCTCCACATATATGTAAATATATAATTCTTTTTCATATTTGTTGCCATAATTATCTAGTTGACTCTAAATTTTAAACATACAATATAAGTAAAGTGTTCGAATCCTATAACAGGTAGGATCAAATTTGTAATTTTTCAAATGAGGGGTATAAATGTAATTTTCCCTTTATTCTATTCTATTCTATAATGCCAAAATTAAACTGTTGTTAATCTCATTAACCCTTGGTTCCTAAATGTTATATAAGTCACCAAATGTAAAATGGATGCAAGATTTGTGTAGCAATGGTCAGCATTGGATCAATGCCTCTCCATTGCCTCTGCAATGCATCCAAATGGTGACCCAACATGCCCAGGTCAAACTCCAAGCCACCAGCAGCTTCTACAAGGAGGATCAGAAGAGCCCATTTAGCCTCCAGCCTTGGGAGAATGGATGACTATGCTTCCAATTCATGATTGGTAGGGCAAATTAAAGCTAGTGGGAGGATTTCCAATTGCAAGTTCCATGGCTGCATTGGTGTGCTTTATTTCCCCAATATGGACACCATGTATGAGAAATTCATAGAGATTTGCAACGAGTACCCAACCACACAAACGAGGAGGTGCTTTGCCTCCTCTCCCATCCAAGAACAAATATTTGCTTCTATTCCCTTACAGCATTTGCCCGAAGCGGCATTTTAGTGTTCTTCCTTTCTCTCTTTGTTTTCTCTTCCTTTACTTTGTCTTTGGGGTGGTTAGAATTTACTTTTTGGTTTGCTTAAGCAAACTTGAGGATATATCTAAAATATACTTGAATATTCTATGATATTCTACCATCTAACGGTTGCTATTCATTTAGATTAATCTTGTATTTATAATTTATATACTTTCTTGAACCCATCCTAGTATATTCTTTTTTATTCTATCATCTAATGGTTGATATACAATAAGATTAATCTTGTGTTTATAAATTACAAACATATTTATAATTATAAACTTTATTTAATCAATACTATTAAGTAAACCAAGCATTACATGCAACACGTAATAATTTATTAATAAATTATTTTTTCTAGTGGGTTTTATGAGCTCTTTTTTTGGTTTGTGGCATTTACATTTATTTGTTCTAGAATGCTTTTGGCATACCAAATTGTTTGATTTCACTCTTTTTGGCATTTAGATTTCTTAAAACTTTTCTTTTCTTTCATAGGCTTTGCTGTTGTTTTTCCTTGAACTAATGGATTCATTTAAATATTTTTTTAATTCTTTCAGCATACCAAAGTGTTTGCTTTCACTCTTTTGAATTCTATGAAGTTTTGCTATTGTTCTTCCTTGAACTGATGAATTCAATGTAAAAACATGTAAATCAGGTGGAGCAGGATGACAAGAAGAGGCTGCAGATGGTGTTGTTCCTCTAATTGACAAGGAAATGCTCAAGCATCACGCCAGAACTCTAATGCACAATTTTGCAGTGTTGATCCTCATGCTTTTGAAAGCCAAGTTCTTCTTGCGAAGCGATGCTCACAACTCCAATGGGCTCACACATCTTGCTCAGCTTTGAAGAGGTGATTGAAAGTTTTCTCTTGTGAGAAAGAATGAAATGCAATCATTGACTTTTCAAAGGTTAACAAAGCCAAATGCTAGAGGCTGGAGTGTGTCATAAAGACAATGGGAGATTACAGTCTACTCATTGGTTCTCCGGCCGATACTATCTCACATTATCAACACCACTATGGAGTTGTCAAGACACACTAGTGATTCACTTTGGAATGCTAGCTTTGAGTTTCAAATGATACATACCACCTGTATAGCTGAATGGCTTCGTAGTATTTATATTGCATTTCATCCTCAAGAAGTATGTCTGTTTCCACACTCAAGGTTATCTACACGCTTTATATGTCAGAAACAAAGTTAAAAGATGGCGAGAAGAACTTGAGATCTTGCAACAAGAGTGTGAATACTACAATTCTCACTTCTTCTTTTTTTTGGTCTTTTTCAGGTCAAGGCACAACTGAAACTGGCTCACTTCCTCTGCCAATAAAACCTTGTGGAATTTCTAGGAACTAAAGGAAGATGAGATTTTTGCTTTGGTGCATAGAAGGGAGTGTGGAAGGAGCTGACCAGGCTAGGCCATTCGTGGAGGTGGCTTGCACTCTTGTCTACGAGTGAAACTTTGCATTCTTCTCCCATCAAGTAGCCCATTACTATCAATCGCAAGAATCCATCAAAAACTGCTGCATTGGAACTTTTCTTGCTCATTGCCAAATCCTATGGCATGGGAGTATGTTAACAACTCTTCAATCAAGGTATCTGAAAAAAATTCTCCTGCACTTGTGTATCTAACTCATATGTGCTCTTTCTTCCTTCTCTCCAGGAGGAGAACAAGCTCTAGAAGCTCGGAGATAGCCAAGGAGAAGAACAATTTGCATTATGATTCCTAGGTGGAAATTGCATTCCGACGATGTATCCCCAGCTGAGATGTTAAAACTTGAAATGCCTCACTCAAAAAATATGGGACTATTGTCCAAGAGAATCCACTCTGGATAGAAATGCACTATAAAGAATTAACTCACCAAAATGCCATAAACTAAAGGAGCCTTTGAAATCATAATCAAAACAATAAAAAGTTTATTAGATAAGATTGAGTATAAAATTGAGACCAAGTTTGTAATCAAGTCTGAGAACGAATTTGAAATCAAGGCCAAGATTAAGTTTAAATACCAATACAAGTTGTGGGATGAAAAGCCCAAAGCAATCATCCCCTCACATAAATATTGAAAGAAACTGTTAATTTAATTATTAAAGTTAAAAAAGATTATTCTGCTGAAATAACATTCTATTATGAAAGTATAGGTTTAGAAAATATTTTACTTAACAATTCAATGATATACATATAAATTTTTCAATTTTTTTAAAAAGTAAGACTATAAAGTTATGATACAATATAGTTTAATTAAGGATACAAAACTTTATTTACAAAATTATTATCTAAAATTTCAAGTTCTTTTTAGTACATTATATTCCTTTTGCTAGTCTTTATTCTATCAAATCAGTACTTTATACTAATAATGTTTTAGTTTTTCAAATACTAAAAATGTCTTAATTTTAGAATAAAATTGTAATCTTAAGGTGTATTAAAAAATCTATGTGAATTAGGAGATATATATATATATATATATATAAAACTTATATAATTACATTTTAGTTTATAACATGATGGTAATCTAGTTTTTTATCATGGTAAAAATGTTTTATGGGCTACTAACACATATTGCTTAAAACAATCATTTTGTTTGCTATCAACAATCCAAATAATTTTTTTTGGGCATTAGAAACTTCAAAGCATGTTTTATGTTCTTTATAATATGTTATTGACAATATGTATGCTATTGTGTTAAATTTTTGGACTTTGCATCTGCAAACCCAAATGGTTATTTAGGGCATCAAGCTGTAACATTAAAAAAAGCAAAAGAGAATCTGATTTAAACTTCACCTTTTTGGGTCTCTACTTTGCAACGGGTTTAAATGTGAGGTGCTCATATACTTGGACATGGCTTTGGCCAAATCCGTTGCCGTATATGATTAATACATATACCAAGAGTGGGTATTTAGAAGAAGCTAAAAATATATTTGATTCTATGCTGGGCTACGTTAGCAAGTTTTTTCACATTTTTGTTGTTTAGAAGATGCTGACAAAAAAAAAAAAAAAAAAAAAAAAAACCTCGCATTTTCAGCAGAATTTGTCCGACATAATGCTTGAAGACTCTGAAGACTGGGAGACATGAAACGAAACGGGAGAGCTTTCACGCATCACGACGCCCATTCTTGCTTCGTGACAAGCGTAGCGTCTCCACTCCTGGATTCCACTCCGCGAGTGCCTGCAATGGTAGTCCAAGTTACTTCGTTAGCTTCAAAGTTCCAGCGCTTCGTCATACCTTGAACCCGCTGGTTAGCTCTGCTGAGAAGATCGACAACGCAGTGGAAGTGTTCCACTTCGGGGACGATGCCGTATCTGGATGGCATTTCGTGGAAGAACTTCTTCCCTGCAGCTGGTTAGAACTGCGAGAGCTGTGATACCATTCGGTTTGATGCCAGAGTTTACCATCTCGTGAAACAGCGTCAGTGCTTGGCTTGCGTCCCCTTGCCTGCCGTATCCGGTGATCAGCGCACTCCAGGCCTCGTCACCATCTCCCGCTAGCGAGTCAAATACCTGGCGAGCGGAAACCATGTCTCCCGCTTTGCCGTGAAAGTCAACCAGGGATCCAGCAATCTCCATCTTCCTCAAAGCTTCCACGGTAGATCAGAGCCTTGACTTCGCTCCCAAAGCCTAGACTCGAAGGAATACTGTTGCTGCAAGCTTTCAGTACCGCGACGTTCGTTGATGCGTTTGGTCGGCAGCCTTCGCGTCTCATCCTGTGGAACAGCCTCAAAGCTCGTCTAGCATCGCCGTTCTCCGCGAAGCCCAGGATCAAGACGTTCCACGAGACCACGTTGCGAAGCTGGCCGGTATTGCTCGAGAAAACTTTGCTGGAATCCGCCAGACTCCCACACTTGGCGTACGCATCGATCAAGCTGCTCGTCACGTAAGCATCCCACTCAGAGGCTTCCAGCTTCGTCACAGCTTCGCGGTGAACAGCCATGGTGATTTCCAATGCTCTCATTCGATCGTTTTCCTTGTTCTTAGCTGCAAGACTGCCGCAAGCCTTGAAAGCCGCGACGACTGTCAAGCTGGTTGGAGAAATACCACCATCGCCACCTTCGCACAAGAGAGCCTCAAACAGCTCTAGAGCAGCCTCACTTTCGTCGTTCTGTGCGTATCCCGAGATCACTGCGTTCCAGATAACAACGTCGCGATGCTTCACACGGTCGAAAACTCTGCGAGAATCGGCCATGCTCCCACACTTCCCATACATGTCGACCAAGCAGTTTGCCACGTACAAGTCTTCCAGATCAGAGCCTCGCTCTGATACCAGCGAGTGTACCGCCATTCCTGCTTCCAGCGACCTCAGCTTCACGATCTTCCCATCGACTTGCCTTCCCTGTTCTTGAGTCGAGAGGGTACAACAAGCCTTAAGCGCAGCCACCAAAGTCAGCCTGTCCTGTACGCAGCACCGAGAGTGTAGCAAATCTCCAAAGAGTTGAAGGGCCATCTTTCCCTCATCGTTCTCAGCATAGCCCAGGATGATCGTGTTCCAGGAAACCACATCCCGGCGCTGCATCTTATCGAAAACTCTCCTCGCATCCACCATGCTTCCACAGTTTGCGTACATGTTGAGAAGAGCGTTGGCCACGAATATGTTTGAGTCACATCCCAGTCTCTCGGCTGTGCCGTGGATCGCCACACCCGTGACTAGAAACCTGAGCTTCTCCTGTGGATTCCGAGCTTCTTCCTTGGCTGCGAGATTGCTACAGGCCTTGAGAGCAGCAACAACACTCCAGCTATCGAGCTGACAGCCTCGGCACGACACCATCTTCGTAAACATCTCGAGAGCTAGCTCCTCGCTCTCACCACCCTGTGCGTAGCCGAGCATCAATACGTTCCACGAGACCACATCCCGAGTTTTCATCCTGTCGAAAACCTCTTGAACACGCACCATGCTCCGGCACTTCACGTACATGTCGATGAGAGCATTCCCCACGTAGACGTTGCGATGGATAGCATCTATTCCCATCCCAGCCTCGGCCTGACGATGAACTTCCATGCCTCGTTGCAGCGAAAAAACTTTCACCATCCTCCCATCAACTTTCCGGCCTTCTTCGGCAGCTGCGAGAGTGGAGCACGCAGCGAGCGCAGCGGCAAAAGTTCGTGAGTTTGCTCCGCAGCACTGTTGCATCGATCGAAAGAGCTGCAAGGCCACCTCGGCCTCGCCATTCTCCGCATAGCCCGAGATCAAAGCGTTCCAGCACACGGCGTCGGGGCGAGGAATCCTGTCGAAGGCCTGCTGTGCTTCCACCACGCTCCCACACTTCATGTACATCGCCACCAAGCTACTGGCTACGTGAGAGTCCGAATCCACACCACTTTCTCTCGCGTTCGCGTGGATTTGCGGGCCACTTTCGACTTCTCTAGCTCTGGAGCACGACTTTAGCGCCGCGAGGCAAGCGCTTCTCTCGAGCTGATGAGCGTTGCCGGTAGTACCATAAGTTCTCGTATTGGCTGGGAGAACTTTAGGATCCAGCGAAGTCCTGGACAGCATAGCGAATGGTTTTGTCACTAGGATAAAAAATGTTTGGCTCTACCTTCCAGCATCAAAGCATTCGAAATTTTTCCTTCATTGATTCGAGACATCGTGAAGAGAGTGTTTGCTCCCGTTCTTTCCATCCAGATTGTTCTAGAGTTTGGCAATCCTCGATGCTAGAAATCAGGTCCTGAACTCCGTCCTACATTGCCGAGAATCTCATTCTAGCAGCTTACCGGATCGGCCAGGGCGAAGCAGCGCCCTCGCGCGCGCGATGCGATGCGATGATAAACCCTAGAACTTATTTGGAATCAATGAGCTTTGAATTTATTGCGCATTGACAGAGTTGACTCTTTATTGACTTGCATTGACTAGGGGGCTCATCTTATTTGGGTGGGAAGAAGATGGCGTCGTTTGTCCTGCGAGACCGCAGCTCCTTCTCAACTCCATCTTCCACGTTAAAAGCCGCGCAAATCGTTTTGGGCGACAAGCTCTTGATCACGCCAGTTCTTCCAGCGAGATGAGAGAACACTGGCCTGTTTTTCCAGCCAAAAATTGGGTCGATCAGAACCTCTGAAGGAAAAGAAGAGAACTTACTTCTCGGTGGTGATGATCGAGAACCATTCCATTCCATTTTCTCCTGCTCGCTTTGAGACGACGTGGAATCGTGGGACGATAAACAGGCAGCCGGGCTCCAGCATATGATCGATAACTCTCTCGCCATTTTGGTTCACGACTTGGACTCGACCGCTTCCACGGACAATGTAAGTGACTTGGTACGCGGAGTCGGAGGAAAATCCTGGCGAGCACATGGCATGCTGCAAGAAATTCACGAATGTGATTATAAGATCCAAGCGATCAGCTAAAACTTACCGGATCAAGCTTGACGAGATCAGCGCCAAGACTGACGTGCTTGAAGATCGGCAAGCTATCGCTGGAAACCACGGAAACTCTGCCTCCGTTTTTTATATCCACGTCGAGCTTTGCCTCCTCGCAGTTGTAAGCAAACTCTCCATAGGGAGAGTTGCTCAAATCGGTTGTCTCCGGCATAGAAATGCCTTCCTTGAGCAAAACAATCCTCTCCTCCTTCTGGCTATTCACCGTTTCTTCTGGGACATCCCATGCTTGGGCGATAAAGTCCGGAGTAAACCTACAATCGGATTGATTAATCAGTGTGTCACAACAAGACCTTCCATTTAGATGAAAAGAAAATCCAAGTAGAACTTACAGTGAATTCTCCAGATTTGAGGCTTTTGCTCGTGTCTCCGAGACACAAAACACTAAACTTCGAAGTGCCAGAGTTAAACGACCAGTTGACAGTGCCGTGAGGAACAGACGCATTCGTCGGGACTCTCCGCAAAAGTCAGTCCATTTCCTGGACGAAGACCGGAATTTTAGCACGCATGAGAAGAAAATTCACATCCTAGAAAATCAATCGCTTACCTTCGAGCACATAAAAGATCTGATTAGAATCGGAGTATTTCGGCATCAGCAAGCCCCTAGGATTGAGACTGAAGCGCGACGCCCCAACCCGAGCTTCCTTCAACATCTTGGAGTGGGCGCTGAGCCAAAACTCGTAATTCCCGCCATCGTTGGCGCAGAATCTCGCATTGGGAGATTGTGGCGTGAGATCGACATCCAGATGAGCTGCGGCCATCGCAAGAACAAACCCAGCTATTCATATAAGGACGTCGACAACGGACGGTTGGGATTCCTCTCGCGACATGCTTTGGCCTTAACCTAATCGCTAAACGTGAATTTAATTACCAAAATGTTCTATAGAATAAGCCACTGTCCTTTCCGTATTATTTGAAAAATCATATTCCATGATATCGAGCGATCATTTTCTATTCACGTTGTAATCGTATCCAGACGGGGAGTACGTCCATGGGAACGCTGCCGGATGTGAGAGTTCACACTTTCACAACTCGATTGTTTCTCCACTTTGACCATATACCAAGCTTGCAGAATGATCGGAGCAAAACAACCATTTCTCATATTTGCAATGCCATCCTTCTTGGAAACACAAGCTCCAGCTTGATATATCTCATCTCTAGTAGCAGTATTCTGGTTAAAGAGTTAAACATTCCAAACTTCAAGACTTACCGATGTACATTCCACTCTCAAAACCGTAACCAGAGTCCTTAATCCTTGAAGTCGTCGGAAGCCATGCTCGGTTTGAGTTTCATCAGAGTCATCAATAGTCCTGCCGACACATTTAAGACAAAACAAAAAAGATGAAAGATAATTAATCAGAGCCACAAGGTTCCAAAAATGTGGAAAGAATAAGATTTACTTCAGCGTCAGCTAGTAAGCTCTCAAGATGATCATCATCGCCTCCAGCTAACCTTGGCGTTCCACTTTGATAATGCATTATCATTTCATAAACTTCATGAGGTGATATAGCAACCCTTGGAGTAGTATTTGGTTTTATGATTTTGTAAAGGTCCAGCGTTAACGCTCCATGCACCATGATTCCTCCAGCTCTGTAAGAACTGCTTGGATACACAAGGAGACGCACTCATGAATTCAATAGAATTGTTGAGACTTACACTGCAGCGTCCAGTGATGTGTCAATAATCTCTTCCATGGCAGCACGCAAAGCATCCGGATCCAGGGATTTGTTGTCCCCAATCTTGTCACCAGCAATAGCAGTCGCCACTTCCTCAAGCACTCGAACGAATGGTTTCTTGCAACAAAACAACTGTGGTTGTGTTTGCTGGGAAGGACATCAATCTTTCGCTGCTTACTTCTTAGATCGCAACAAGATATCACAAGATCGACAGACGAAGCTGGATACATGCCAAAAAATGCAGCTTTGATCCTGGCATTGATAATGTTGCGAACGTCCTTCTCGGTCCAGGCTAGAGCACTGTCTCCAGCAACGATTCGGATCAAGCTCTGGAAGAAGAGTCGCATAAACCGGAGCCACACATTCTCACGTTCGGCAGCATAAACTCCTCGCGAGGCAAGTACAACAGACCATGGATGTATTCCCCATCTGGATACGTACCAGACGAGTCCTTTGAATACTTCGTAGAAAAGTAGTTAATCTTTTAAGCTTTTTGTTGAAGTTATACTTCTCATTGGTACTGCAAGAGATCAATCAGAATGACAACCAAAAAGCTCAAAGGAAACACACAATCTACTCACCTTTGCTGCAAAAATATTGGAGCAAAACGAGCCTTCTTCATATTTGCAATGCCATCCTCCTTGGAAACATGAGCTGCAGCTTGATAAATCTTACCTCTTTAGCAAATTCTGGTTAAAGAACAAACCAATTGGCATGCTAGCAAAAGTGAGTTCAAGTACTGATCTTGTTAATTTTGCACACGGTTGAAAGGTGAAGAGAAATGCAGAAGCTATGATGGACAAGGATGACTCGAAGGATAGTCATATATAATGTTATAGATATATCTACATGGTCAAGAGACACGCCTCTAACCTACACCTGGATCAGTGAAGTGGCACTACTGCCACCTAAGATCATGTCATAGAGAGTGTATACTTCAACAAAAGAGCCATCCATTTCGACAGTGCTGGGCTTTGTGCACGAAACCACTATGATGGTGAGCCACTACAATGTGTGGCCATTCCTCAATTGCAAGTAATACTCCACACACTGCTTGGAGAACTTGTCTAGGACCAGCTTGGGAAGCTCTGGAAGCCAATGTTTCATGGCTAGCAGCTGTGTTTATTGCTCAAAGCCCCTTTTCATATAAGTTTGCAGGGGTAAAAGATGGTAACTCCACACTTGCCTTTTGGGCAGCAAATGTGGAAGAACTTACATGGAGCCCAGTAACAGCAACATTCTTCTCCTGCCTTGCATAGTTGCGTATAGCAGCGTTGCCTTGGCGGAGGCGGTGGTGGAGACGGTGAAGGTGGCGGTGGAGATGGTGAAGGTGGTGGTGGTGGTGGAGGAAAATGTGACGGAGGCGGCCCTAGCTCTGTGGGATAAAACACGTTTATGTAAATCCCACACCGTCCACCAAAGATATTCGAATTGCGTTCTAGTTTCATGTATCCATTCTCCCCCCACTCAGTTCCCCACGAATTTTTTATGATCCAATATTTGTCTCCATTTTCGGAACCATAGCCCACAACCAGCACTGATAAACTTCCAGATTCGGCACAGGGTCCTTTGTAAATCCCCTAGGACGGATTAGGCACGTCATTAGTCAATGTGATCATAGACTTGGATTAGAACAAACTTACTCCAGCATAGCTCTTGAACTCGGCCTTTGAGCCATCGATAACAGCAGTCAGTGGCTGATTGTGTATTGCCTTCAACATGTTTCTTTCGATTGCTTTGTCTGTTCCTTCAATGCTCTCAAATTCTTTTAGAGAAACTTTGCCTTGTTTTTCCTGCAAATTCGCAAAGCTTTTAATAGCGGCATTGTAATAAATTCATACCTTGTGCTTGCAAGCTCCAGCTTCCCCAACAAAGGGATAATCAGCTGCTGCTGCAATGCTATGAGTCCGTGCGTATTCGAAAGCGTCACTGGGAGAGCCACTTCTGCATCCCTTGGCTTTCTTAGTGCAATCTAGAAACTCCTGCGCTGAAAAATTAGCTAGACCTCCAAAGAGTATCTTATTGAGACTTGAGAGTGAGTCTCCTGTTGCAAAAGCCCAAGTACCTCCTGCAAGGAAAACTATTATTTAAACAAGAAATTCATCAGCATACCCAGACAGGATCCAACGTTTTTAATAGGAGTGATCGCACCCCTCTCCCTCCAGTCAAAAGATTCGAGACTTTTAGAGTCACCATCAGCAAAATCGTCAAGAAAGGATGTGGCTACAGGCAACCTAATGTCATTGACACCAAGGGACATTTTCGTTTCAAACTCGTCACTACTGATGTCTGAAAATTGATTCAGGCCCAGGGTGTATGAGGACACAAGACTGTTGGCATTGTGATCTAAAACCATTTGGAGGTTTTGCTTGAAGATTTCATATCTTCTAGCCTCCTCCTCCTGGGATGAATACCCCTTGTTGTGATAGAGACGCCATCTATCGAAGAGGGGCCTCACAAGCTGCTCGGATGGGAGCTCCAGGGCTGAGAATTGGAACTGTTGAGTCACTTGCAAAACGAAAACCAGCAAGAGAAAGTAGGGGTAGGGAGCCATTTTGCAATGTGCACCGTTTTAGAGTAGAGGAATTTATATTGACTGTCTTCACTCACAGCAACAAACTTAGTGGTTTATCTTGGAGACAACGAGGATGATAACAATGTGTATGGCTCAAGCTTGAGAGAAGTTGACTGTGCGATATGAAAAAGCATTAACACTCCTAACTGGACAGAAGAAAAGCCTCTTACAAATTGATAGGGCACCCAATCATCACCCACTTCTCTGAATAGCATTAATATGTATGTTATCACCCGAGTACTAGGGTGATAACAACCTGAGTATGTCTCATTGCAGGTACATTGCTGGTGAATAGTTGTCAAGGCATTATATATAAGTTCCACATAACAATTCTCAGGAGGGACTACTACACAAATCTCTCTCTCTCTCTCTCTCTCTCTCTCTCTCTCTCTCTCTCACATAAAACTAATTGCACAAATTGAAAGAGCTTGAGTTTTAAATTAGAACCTTTATATTTTTTTATACTAAGGATTGTATGTATCTGGCTACTAGTACTAGGGTGATAACAATGTTTGTATGTCTCAATGCACGTACATCTTTGGTGAATAGTCATGAAGCCATTATATATAAGTTCTAAATAACGGTACTTGGGAGGGACCTCTAGTTTGTCCTTTTCTAAGTACTAGGGTAATAACAATGTTTGTATGTTTCAATGCGTGTATATCTTTGGTGAATAGTCATGAAGCCATTATATATAAGTTCTAAATAACGGTACTTGGGAGGGACCTCTAGTTTGGGCATCTTGTGCACAATTCCTTTTCTAGGCACATATCCTTAGTATAAAAATATATAGAAGTTTTGATTTGAAACTCAAACTTTTTCAACCTGTATAATTAATTCTTTTATTCTCATATGGATTTTGCATTGGCACTTGTTTCAGCCACAATATCTATGTTCCCCTCAAATGTTTTTGTTATCCAACAGAAAATCAATCTAATAAGCTATGCAATCACCTTGAAACGATCTCTTTTTGTAAAGAAGTGAAATATTTTTATATTGTGAATCCTTTAGGAGTAGTCATAGATGATATGAGTGACGCAATTGGCCTCAAGGTCATCCGTCAATGTCACAATTAATGGTTTATTTTGGAGACAACGTATGTGTGTGTGGCTCAAGATTAAAAGAAGTTGGTGTATATATCTTGTTATTTTGAATTATAATGTCCACTCATGTAGTCCGCTGTTGACAATCTAATTGAATTATAGGAAAGGGGTAAAAAAATTTAAAAAATGCTGGATAGCAAAGAAATCTGAGATGAACATAGATTTTGTGGCCGAAACAAGTGCCAATAGAAAATCAAGGGTGAGAATAAAATTAATTGCACAAATTGAAAAGGCTTGAGTTTTAAATTAAAACCTTTATATTTTTATCCTTTAGGAGTAGTCATAGATGATATGAGTGACGCAATTGGCCTCAAGGTCATCCGTCAATGTCACAATTAATGGTTTATTTTGGAGACAACGTATGTGTGTGTGGCTCAAGATTAAAAGAAGTTGGTGTATATATCTTGTTATTTTGAATTATAATGTCCACTCATGTAGTCCGCTGTTGACAATCTAATTGAATTATAGGAAAAGGGTAAAAAAATTTAAAAAATGCTGGATAGCAAAGAAATCTGAGATGAACATAGATTTTGTGGCCGAAACAAGTGCCAATAGAAAATCAAGGGTGAGAATAAAATTAATTGCACAAATTGAAAAGGCTTGAGTTTTAAATTAAAACCTTTATATTTTTATCCTTTAGGAGTAGTCATAGATGATATGAGTGACGCAATTGGCCTCAAGGTCATCCGTCAATGTCACAATTAATGGTTTATTTTGGAGACAACGTATGTGTGTGTGGCTCAAGATTAAAAGAAGTTGGTGTATATATCTTGTTATTTTGAATTATAATGTCCACTCATGTAGTCCGCTGTTGACAATCTAATTGAATTATAGGAAAAGGGTAAAAAAATTTAAAAAATGCTGGATAGCAAAGAAATCTGAGATGAACATAGATTTTGTGGCCGAAACAAGTGCCAATAGAAAATCAAGGGTGAGAATAAAATTAATTGCACAAATTGAAAAGGCTTGAGTTTTAAATTGAAACCTTGATATGGTTTTATGCCAAAGATTGCATATATCTGGCCACCAATACTAGGGTGATAACAATGTTTGTATGTCTCAATGCACGTACATTTTTGGTGAATAGTCATGAAGCCATTATATATAAGTTCTAAACAACAATACTTGGGAGGGACCTCCATGTGCACAATTCCTTTTCTAGGCACACGTTTTTTATATGCAATCCTTAGTATAAAAACATATAGAGGTTTTGATTTGAAACTCAAACTCTTTCAACCTGTGTAATTAATTCTTTTATTCTCACATGGATTTTCCATCGGCACTTGTTTCAGCTACAACATCTATGATCCCCTCAAATTTTCCTACTATCCAACAGAAAGTCAATCTAACAAACCATGCAATCACCTTGAAAGGATCTCTCTTGGTAAAGAAGCAAAATAGTTTTGATGTTGTGAATCCTTTGGGAGTAGTCACGGATGCTGTGAGTGAGGCAATTGGCCTCAAGGTCATCCTTCAGCTTATCAGCAGCACTTCAACTTCAAGTGATGGAAGTTAGTACTAAAAAGCCCGAGAGGAAATGATCATTAATCTTTCGTTGTTTCCCTTGCAGAGCCTAAACTCAGCAAGCCCGCACGCATCGAGAACTGGACCCTCTCGTCAAGCTTGCTTGCAAAGGATGAAGTAAAGTATACCATAAACTTCGAAGTGGACGCTGATTTTGGTACCCCTGGGGCAGTCGTGGTTCAAAACAACCACAGCTCTGAGATCTATTTCGTCTCCCTGTCCGTCAGAATGCCCAGGGGAAGCAAAGTTCAGTTCCCCTGCAACTCGTGGGTGTACAGGAGCAGTGGCTTCGATTTGGTCCCAAAGCCAAATCGCATCTTCTTCAGCAACCACGTAAGGGATAGAATCTGTCTGAAAGCTTGCAAACAAACGTATACAACAATTTCTTGTTTCTCGCAGCTGTACCTGCCACAGGACACACCGCCGTCTCTAGTACCCTACCGCGAAGCCGACCTCAAGCAGCTCCAGGGCAATGGTACGGGCATCCGGCAACACTCGGAAAGGATTTACGACTATGACATTTACAATGACTTGGGAGGCATTGGGAGACCAAAGCTGGGGGGATCCAAGGAAATGCCATACCCGCGAAGGTGTCGTACGGGTCGCATTCAAGGCCTTCTGGGAGGTAACCCACAGTTCGATACATTTCTAATACTGTGCTTTTGATTGTGAAACCAACAGAGGAAACGTATCCAGGCGGTCAGAACCCATTTCCTATACCGTTTTTCTACATTCCCAGTGATGAGTATTACAGCTCGTCCAAGACCGCCAGCGTCCTTGTGAAGACCGTCAAGAGCTTCTCTCACACGTTTATTCCCATGCTAACATCGTTTGGAGGGCTCTTGGACAAATACTTTGATTCGTTTCAGGACGTGGAGAGCCTGTACGACCGCGGGTTTGACCTGTCGAAGCTGGCCTTGGGAGCAATCGAAGGGATAGACTCGCCGTTGGACATACTCAACGATCTGTCGACTGATCACACCAATAAGAGCTTGCTCAAGTTTCCCATTCCTGCAGTTCTAGAAAGTAAGTAATGCACCCACTAACATGTCCACTTCTCTAAACTTCTCCGCCGTTGTCAGCTGATCGCCTGGCATGGAGATCTGATCGGGAGTATGCGAGGCAACTGCTGGCTGGAACACATCCAATCTTGATACAATGCCTAACGGTAGACAACAATGGTGTTTCCATCACATTCTTAACATCGCCTTGTACTCAGGAATTCCCTCCAACCAGCGGCTTGGGTGATGAGTATGGCCCAAGGAAATCAACTGTAACAGAGGAACACATCTCTCGTTTCTTGGAGGGGACGACAGTGCAAGAGGTCTGAAGCGATCTCATCAGTGAAGTCACTTGTTACTTACATGTCTCTCAAGAGGATGCTTGCAGGCAGTCGCAAACAAAAAACTGTTTTTGGTGGACCTTCACGACATCTTCATGCCTTACATTGAAAGGATCAACAAGATCCCAGACATCTACATGTATGCAACCAGGACATTCCTGTTCCTCAGGGGGGATGGAACGCTCAAGCCCATCGCCATTGAGCTGAGCACTCCCAGTTCAAGGAGAGTCCTCGTCCCACCCCAAGAAGGAGAGACCGACTATTTGTGGGAGCTCGCAAAAGCACACACAGCAGCAAACGATTCAGGAGCTCACCAGCTTGTTGGCCACTGGTATGGAGCGAGAAAAGTTTGGCCCGAACTGAGTATCACTAACTTAGGTATACAGGCTCAAGTGCCATGCATGTATGGAGCCGTTTATCATTGCGGCGCACAGGCAGCTGAGTGCCCTTCATCCGATCTTTGCCTTCCTGAAGCCACACATGAAGTACACATTGCAAATCAATGCACTTGGTAGGCAAGTACTTATTAGTGCGTCAGGAATTGCCGAGCAAGGTTTCACCCCGAAAATGTATTGCATGGAGTTGACGTCTCAGGCCTACAAGTCGTGGAAGTTTGCCATGGAAGGCCTCCCTGCAGACCTTATAAAAAGGTAAGGCCTTGCACTATACATCCTTCTAACATTGGTCTCTTCAAAACAGAGGGATGGCTGTTCCAGATCCTGCTGCAAAACACGGCATGAAGCTCGTCATTGAGGATTATCCATATGCGGCAGATGGTCTCGAGATATGGTCTGCGCTGACGAAATGGACCCAGGAATATGTGGACGTACACTACAAAGACGATGCCACAGTTCAGAACGATGCCGAGCTCCAAGCTTGGTGGAGTGAGGTGGTGAACGTTGGGCATGGCGATCTGAAGGACGACCCGACATGGTTCAAGATGGACTCCAAACTGGGCCTGACGGTGGCACTGACAACTTTCATATGGATCACGACTGCAAACCATGCGGCTGTTAACTTCAGTCAATATGCATATGCTGGGTTCATCCCAAATCGTCCCACTGCAACTCACTTGCCAGTTCCAGAAAAAGGATCCACGGAGCACCGAAAGCTTTTAAGAAATCCGGAAGAGTACTATTTCAAAGTGATATCAAACAAGATGGAGTCGTTTGTAGTGATGAGCGCCATAGAGGTTTTATCAGGCCATGCCGACACCGAGGAATACATTGGGCAGCGACATATTGATATCTGGACCGACAACGAAGAGGCACTCGAGGCGTTTGACAGGTTTGCAGAAGATATCGACAAAGTTGGTGAGACCATCTTGAGCAGGAACAAAGATCCATCCTTCAAGAACAGGCATGGCCCTGTAAAGGTCCCATATAAAGCACTGTACCCAACGTCTTCTAAAGGCATCACGGGACAGGGAGTGCCAAATAGCATTAGCATATGAAAGAAAAACCTAAAAACAATGTATAAAAAATGTTTACTTAAAAAATGCGAAAACACACTTTCAAGGGAAAAGACGCACAGAGGGTTATTTCTGGATCTCAATCAAGTCAGAGAGTATGAGAAGTGTGAGCCTTAATACAACCTACTGGAGGAATACCTCTTGAGTTCTCCAGATTTGGCTGCTTGGCCTATGTGCATAGAAATTGGATGTACATAAAAACCGATGTGGACTGCAGTCATAGAGCCAGTGGACTTGCTAATATATTCAATTTTTACTTTACCTATTTTGAGATACCTTAAGGCTGAAAAATTTAATTTATGCTATATTTAAGTGTGTGTGTCTATATATATGTGATATAATGCTTCTTATAGAATATGCATGTATAATAAATAATAACTTACATTTAATGTGTTTCATCTATTATTAAAACTTTAAAAATTTTAGATTTTAGTTTTATATTATAAACGTGGAATTTGATTTATATTAAATTTAAATATTATAATAAAAATGAAATAATATGACTTCAATAATGGTATCCTCCTTGAATTCTTCAGTCAAATCCTCCCTCTTTATAGCTATTTATTCTTCATAGTTATAAAGAGAAAATTATTCTTTTTAAATTTATATTAGACTTAAAATATATAAAGTCTAGCCATTCCTGCATATATCACATTAACTCGTGATTAAAGAGGTGGTTAGGGTAGTGATGTGAGATGGTAGAACTATAGCATATATAGAGAATTCTAAGATTTCAAGAATTTCAGGAAGCAATGGGTTAAATTAAACTTCACCTAAATTTTGTGTTTAATAGCATCTTTTGGAGTGTGCTTAAAGTAAATAGTGTTTTGTTTGGCTTTGATTGAAATGTGTTTACATGGATGTAAGTTCTTTTGTTTGAATAATAAGTGTGTTTAATGTCTCAAGTACCTCATAATATTTTATAGCATGTGAGTTAGATTTTGAGTGCATTTTAGATGTTATAAGCTAAAATTTCTATTTGGGGCTATTTCTTTGGTGAAAATAATGATAAGTGTTTTTCCTAAACGCAATAAATCATTACTATGTTAAAAAATTTAATATATGTGAAAAATCAATAAAACTAACAATTTATCATGGTTGCAACTTGTTTGTAGCAAAACTAACGCAACATCCAAAGAAATGTTTTGCCCTTATTGTTATATGTAAGCAACCAAAGAAAAAAATTCAAAAGACAATCTATAAAGATTCAAATATAAAAAGAAAGTGTTCATAAACAAAAATGCATATTTTTTCCAATTGGTTAAATGTTTAGGATATTTGGGATTAACGCTTTTTGGGTTTGAATAATTCACTTGAATAACCTCTTGAGATTTTTTATATCACTCATTGCAATCAAAATATGCCTACAAAACACAAAAAATAAGCTACAGCTGTGTGAAATGAGATACACTTGGTAATCTAAGGTATTATGCTTTATATATATAGATGATATACACCATAAAGAAAATATTGTACATACAAACATGTTTTGATTGCTTACATAATAATTAAAAAGTATTTGTGTAATATTTTTGCATCAACTAAAAAAAAACCTCCATATATATATGTAAATATATAATTCTTTTACATATTTGTTGCCATAATTATCTAGTTGACTCTAAATGTTAAACATACAACATAAGTCAAGTGTTCGAATCCTGTAACAGGTAGGATCAAATTTGTAATTTTTCAAATGAGGGGTATAAATGTAATTTTCCCTTTATTCTATTCTATTCTATAATGCCAAAATTAAATTGTTGTTAATGTCATTAACCCTTGGTTCCTAAATGTTATATAAGTCACTAGACATAGAATGGATGCAAAATCTGTATGGTAGTGGTCAGTGTTGGATCAATGCTTCTCCATTGCCTTCGTAATACATCCAAATGGTGACCCAACATCCTAGATCAAGCTCCAAGCCACCAGCAGCTTCTACAAGGAGGATCAGAAGAGCATGTTTAGCCTCCAGCCCTGGGAGAATGGATGCCTACACTTCTAAGTCATGATTGGCAAGGTGAATTAAAGTCAGTGGAAGGATTTCCAATTGCAAGGTCCATGGCTGCATTAATGTGCTTCATTTCGCCAATGTGAACACCATGTATGAGAAATGTATAGAGATTTGCAACAAATACCCAACCATGCAAATGAGGATGTGTTTTGCCTCCTCTCCCACCCAGGAATAAATATTTGCTTCTATTCCCTTCCTTACAGCATTTGCCTGAAATGGCATTTTGGTGTTCTTCCTTTCTCTCTTTGTTTTCTCTTCCTTTACTTTGTCTTTGGGATGGCTAAAATTTACTTTTTGCTTTGCTTAAGCAAACCTAATTGAGATGGTAGTGGATATATCTAGAATATACTTGAATATTCTAGGATATTCTACCATCTAATGGTTGCTATTCATTTAGATTATCTTGTATTTATAATTTATAAACATGTTTATAATTTATATACTTTCTTAAACCCATTCTAGTATATTCTTTTTTATTCTATCATATTATTAAGCAAACCAAGCATTACTACATGCAACACATAACAATTTATTAATAAATTATTTTTTCTAGTGGGTTTTACGAGCTCTTTTTTTAGTTTGTGGCATTTACCTTTACTTGTTCTAGAATGCTTTTGGCATACCAAAGTGTTTGATTTCACTCTTTTTGGCATTTAGATTTCTTAGAACTTTTCTTTTCTTTCATAGGCTTTGATGTTGTTTTTCCTTGAACTGATGGATTCATTTATACCTTTTTTTAATTCTTTTGGCATACCAAAGTGTTTGCTTTCACTCTTTTGAATTCTATGCAGTTTTGCTATTGTTCTTCCTCGAACTGATGGATTCAATGTAAAAACCTGTAAATCAGGTGAAGTATGATGACAAGAAGAGGCTATAGATGGTGTTGTTCCTCCGGTTGACAAGGAAATGCTCAAGCATCACGCTAGAACTCTAATGCATGATTTTGCAGCATTGATCCTCTTGCTTTTGAAAGCTAAGTTCTTCTTGCGAAGTGATGCTCACAACTCCAATGGGCTCACATATCTTGCTCAGCTCTGAAGAGGTGATTGAAAGTTTTTTCTTGTGAGAAAGAATGAAATGTGATCATTGACTTTTCAAAGGTTGACAAAGCCAAATGCCGGAGGCTGGGGTGTGTCAAAAAGACAATAGGAAATTATAGTCTACTCACTAGTACTCCAGCTGATGCTATCTCAGATTATCGACACCACTATGGAGTTGTCAAGACACACTAGTGATTCACTTTGGAATGCTGGCTTTGAGTTTCAAATGATACATACCACCTGTATAGTTGAATGGCTTCGTAGTATTTATATTGCACCTCATCCTTGAGAAGTATGTCTGTTCCACACCTAGGGTTACTTGCACACTTCATATGTCAGAAACAAAGTTGAAAGATGGTGAGAAGAACTTGAGATCTTGCAACAAGAGCGCAAATACTACAATTCTCACTTTATGTTTTTCTTTTGTCCTATCCTATGGATATCCTATCAAATCCTATGGCATGGGAGTACCTTAACAATTCTTCAATCAAGGTATCTGAAAAAAATTCTCTTGCACTTGTGTGTCTAACTTGTGTGTGTCCTTTCTTCCTACTCATCAAGAGGAGAACAAACTCCAAAAGCTCGAAGATGGCCACAAGGAGAAGAACAATTTGCACTATGATTCCTAGGTGGAAATTGCACTCTAATGATATATCCCTAGCTGAGATGTTAAAACTTAAAATGCCTCAGCTATAAATATGGAACTATTATCTAAGAAAATTCATTTTGGATAGAAATGCTGAAACACCACTATAAGGAATTAATTCACGAAAATGCCATAAATTAAAGGATCCCTTGAAATCACAATCAGAACAATAAAGAGTTCATATATAATTGTATTTTAGTTTTACAACATGATTTTAATCTAGTTTTTTATCATGGTAAAATTTTTTTATGGGCTACTAACACATATTGCTTAAATCAACCAATGTTCGCTATCAACAATATTTTCTGTCCAAAATAATTGTAATATGGTTCTCTATGAAACTAGATATCCAAATAAAATTCTATAGGCATTAGAAACTTCAAATCATGTTTTATGTTATTTATAATAATAAAATATACAACTATTATTATCTTATATTTCAATTATTAAATATTAATAATAATTACTCCTCCAAGTTCATTTTTTTCATTTTTTCCTTGCAGATCAATATGACAAGAAATTTGTGATGGCAATGTTTTGGAGGAGGTATACCTAGGGTAGGCAGTCTAGCAAAAAATGCAATTAGGACATGCATTGAAAAGAAATGGACACAAATTGTTTATTTACTTATGTGCAAATGTTATGTTGCAATGCTCCTTGCTCCTCAACACAATCACTACAAAAACCATAAAGTTAAAAAATAAAGGTTTACACTATTACTTTGCAACATATCTAAACATAACGAACCATTATAATGCTAAAACCTACACACATGATTAAAAACACAAAAAATTGATAGAACCAAAACTACAACATGATTCACTTGCTTGTTAAAAAGCCATTATGCTCAACACCCTCAGCACCCAAAGAAAAGATTTATGCTTGCTTTTGCACTCCAATTGATTGTGCCCACCTTAGTGTCAATCAATCACTACTTAAATTAGTGCATCACGTTGCAAACAAGCTGCAAGAAATAAGAGGCATTTGTAAGAGCAATCAAAACATGGTGCTTCTATTAGAGCACATTAAAATTGAAATACACTTCCAAACCGTGAGAAATAAAGTATAGTTGCACAAAATAAGAGGTAAATACAAAGGAGGAGAGAGGTGGTCATAATTAGGAAATCATAAATTTCTATTTAATAACATAAGAATGAGGAAAAGAAACCTGTTAAATTTTAAATTAGTGATGTTATGTTGTCTAAGATGACATGGCATTAATTTTGCATGGCAATCTGAAGTGTCATGCCCCATGCATACATGGCATATTCCATGACAATTCATATATCACATTTTGATCTACAAATGTGTAAATACATAATGCATGCATATTCATTGCTATAGATCAAGGCCAAATCATGGAAAAGTCTCTCTTGACAGCTACCAACTATCACTATCTTGTTAGTAAATAAGTTTTTTTTAGACCTACACAGAATAATATTGACTAAATTTCTTGTCTAATAGACAATTTATCGTACTGACCTTTTTAGTGTATTAAATAGTACCTCCATAATAAATTTTAGATGAAAAATCATTTGTCCTCTTTTAGCTCTCTTCTTGCTTCTTCAATAGCTGCAGCAGTAGATTGATTAATAAGGATTTGAATGTTTAATATAACAAGGACAATCTCAAGAGTCAAATCACTCGTTTGTTAAATTTGCTGAGGTATACTAGCCGTATATATTCTTAAAATATTCTTCATTTTTATCTATATACAAATAAAACTTTGTTGTGTTATTGAAAATATGTCAAATGGTTATTTAGGGCATCAAGCTGTAACATTAAAAAAAGCAAAAGAGAATCTGGAACTCTGCAGCACTTTTTCGGGTCTCTACTTTGCAATGGGTTTGCCTCAAGCAAATGTGAGGTGCTCATATACTTGGACATGGCTTTCGCCAAATCCGTTGCCGTATATGATTAATACATATACCTTTAGAAGAAGCTAAACATATATTTGATTCTATGCTAGGGCTACGCTAGCAAGTTTTTCACATTTTTGTTGTTTAGAAGATGCTGACAAAAAAAAAAAACCTCGCATTTTCAGCAGAATTTGTCCGACATAATGCTTGAAGACTCTGAAGAATGGGAGACATGAAACGAAACGGGAGAGCTTTCACGCATCACGACGGCCATTCTTGCTTCGCGACAAGCGTAGCGTCTCCACTCCTGGATTCCCCTGTAATGGTAGTCCAAGTTACTTCGTTAGCTTCAAAGTTCCAGCGCTTTGTCATACCTTGAACCCGCTGGTTAGCTCTGCTGAGAAGATCGACAACGCAGTGGAAGTGTTCCACTTCGGGGACGATGCCGTATCTGGATGGCATTTCGTGGAAGAACTTCTTCCCTGCAGCTGGTTAGAACTGCGAGAGCTGTGATACCATTCGGTTTGATGCCAGAGTTTACCATCTCGTGAAACAGCATCAGCGCTTGGCTTGCGTCCCCTTGCCTGCCGTATCCGGTGATCAGCGCACTCAAGGCCTCGTCACCATCTCCCGGTAGCGAGTCAAATACCTGGCGAGCGGAAACCATGTCTCCCGCTTTGCCGTGAAAGTCAACCAGGGATCCAGCCAAATCTCCATCTTCCTCAAAGCCTCCACGGTAGATCAGAGCCTTGACTTCGCTCCCAAAGCCTAGACTCGAAGGAATACTGTTGCTGCAAGCTTTCAGTACCGCGACGTACGTTGATGCGTTTCGTCGGCAGCCTTCGCGTCTCATCCTGTGGAACAGCCTCAAAGCCCGTCTAGCATCGGCGTTCTCCGCGAAGCCCAGGATCAAGACGTTCCACGAGACCACGTTGCGAAGCTGGCCGGTATCGCTCGAGAAAACTTTGCTGGAATCCGCCAGACTCCCACACTTGGCGTACGCATCGATCAAGCTGCTCGTCATGTAAGCGTCCCACTCGGAGGCTTCCAGCTTCGTCACAGCTTCACGATGAACAGCCATGGTGATTTCCAATGCTCTCATTCGATCGCTTTCCTTGTTCTTAGCTGCGAGACTGCCACAAGCCTTGAAAGCCGCGACGACTGTCAAGCTGGTTGGAGAAACACCTTCGCACAAGAGAGCCTCAAACAGCTCTAGAGCAGCCTCACTTTCGTCGTTCTGTGCGTATCCCGAGATCACTGCGTTCCAGATAACAACGTCGCGATGCTTCACACGGTCGAAAACTCTGCGAGAATCGGCCATGCTCCCACACTTCCCATACATGTCGACCAAGCAGTTTGCCACGTACAAGTCTTCCAGATCAAAGCCTCGCTCTGATACCAGCGAGTGTACCGCCATTCCTGCTTCCAGCGAACTCAGCTTCACGATCTTGCCTCACGATCCCATCGACTTGCCTTCCCTGTTCTTGAGTCGAGAGGGTACAACAAGCCTTAAGCGCAGCCACCAAAGTCAGCCTGTCCTGTACGCAGCACCGAGAGTGTAGCAAATCTCCAAAGAGTTGAAGGGCCATCTTTCCCTCATCGTTCTCAGCATAGCCCAGGATGATCGTGTTCCAGGAAACCACATCCCAGCGCTGCATCTTATCGAAAACTCTCCTCGCATCCACCATGCTTCCACAGTTTGCGTACATGTTGAGAAGAGCGTTGGCCACGAATATGTTTGAGTCACATCCCAGTCTCTCGGCTGTGTCGTGGATCGCCACACCCGTGACTAGAAACCTGAGCTTCTCCTGTGCATTCCGAGCTTCTTCCTTGGCTGCGAGATTGCTACAGGCCTTGAGAGCAGCGACAACACTCCAGCTATCGAGCTGACAGCCTCGGGACGACACCATCTTCGTAAACATCTCGAGAGCTAGCTCCTCGTTCTCACCACTCTGTGCGTAGCCGAGCATCAATACGTTCCACGAGACCACATCCCGAGTTTTCATCCTGTCGAAAACCTCTTGAGCACGCACCATGCTCCGGCACTTCACGTACATGTCGATGAGAGCATTCCCCACGTAGACGTTGCGATGGATAGCATCTATTCCCATCGCAGCCTCGGCCTGACGATGAACTTCCATGCCTCGTTGCAGCGAAAAAACTTTCACCATCCTCCCATCAACTTTCCGGCCTTCTTCGGCAGCTGCGAGAGTGGAGCACGCAGCGAGCGCAGCGGCAAAAGTTCGAGGGTTTGCTCCGCAGCACTGTTGCATCGATCGAAAGAGCTGCAAGGCCACCTCGGCCTCGCCATTCTCCGCATAGCCCGAGATCAAAGCGTTCCAGCACACTGCGTCGGGGCGAGGAATTCTGTCGAAGGCCTGCTGTGCTTCCACCACGCTCCCACACTTCATGTACATCGCCACCAAGCTACTGGCTACGTGAGAGTCCGAATCCACACCACTTTCTCTCGCGTTCGCGTGGATTTGCCGGCCACTTTCGACGTCTCTAGCTCTGGAGCACGACTTTAGCGCCGCGAGGCAAGCGCTTCTCTCGAGCTGATGAGCGTTGCCGGTACTAGCATAAGTTTTCGTATCGGCTGTGAGAACTTTAGGATCCAGCGAAGTCCTGGACAGCATAGCGAATGGTTTTGTCACAAGGATAAAAAATGTTTGGCTCTACCTTCCAGCATCAAAGCCTTCGAAATTTTTCTTTCATTGATTCGAGACATCGTGAAGAGAGTGTTTGCTCCCGTTCTTTCCATCCAGATTGTTCTAGAGTTTGGCAATCCTCGATGCTAGAAATCAGGTCCTGAACTCCGTTCTACATTGCCGAGAATCTCATTCTGGCAGCTTACCGGATCGGCCAGGGCGAAGCAGCGCCCTCGCGCGCGCGATGCGATGCGATGATAAACCCTAGAATTTATTTGGAATCAATGAGCTTTGAATAATTTTATTGCGCATTGCCAGAGTTGACTCTGTATTGACTTGCATTGACTAGGTGGGCTCATCTTATTTGGGTGGGAAGAAGATGGCGTCGTTTGTCCTGCGAGAACGCAGCTCCTTCTCAACTCCATCTTCCACGTTAAAAGCCGCGCAAATCGTTTTGGGCGACAAGCTCTTGATCACGCCAGTTCTTCCAGCGAGATGAGGGAACACTGGCCTGTTTTTCCAGCAAAAAATTGGGTCGATCAGAACCTCTGAAGGAAAAAAAAGAGAAAACTTACTTCTCGGTGGTGATGATCGAGAACCATTCCATTCCATTTTCTCCTGCTCGCTTTGAGACGACGTGGAATCGTGGGACGATAAACAGGCAGCCGGGCTCCAGCATATGATCGATCACTCTCTCGCCATTTTAGTTCACGACTTGGACTCGAAAGCTTTCACGGACAATGTAAGTGACTTGGTACGCGGAGTCGGAGGAAAATCCTGGCGAGCACATCGCATGCTGTAAGAAATTCACGAATGTGATTATAAGATCCAAGTGATCAGCTAAAACTTACCGGATCAAGCTTGACGAGATCAGCGCCAAGACCGACGTGCTTGAAGATCGGCAAGCTATCGCTGGAAACAACGGAAACTCTGCCTCCGTTTTTTATATCCACGTCGAGCTTTGCCTCCTCGCAGTTGTAAGCAAACTCTCCATAGGGAGAGTTGCTCAAATCGGTTGTCTCCGGCATAGAAATGCCTTCCTTGAGCAAAACAATCCTCTCCTCCTTCTGGCTATGGAGCAAAGTATTCACCGTTTCTTCTGGGACATCCCATGCTTGGGCGATGAAGTCCGGAGTAACACCTTTGAGAAGTCCATCGCTACCAGGACCGACCAGGAAGAAATCCTACAAGCGGATTGATTTATCAGTGTGTCACAACAAGACCAAAAAAAAAAAAAAAAAAGAAAATCCAAGAAGAACTTACAGTGAATTCTCCAGCTTTGAGGCTTTTGCTCGTGTCTCCGAGACACAAAACACTAAACTTCGAAGTGCCAGAGTTAAACCACCAGTTGACAGTGCCGTGAGGAACAGACGCATCCGCCGGGACTCTCCGCAAAAGTCAGTCCTACTTTACCATTCCTGGACGAAGACCGGAATTTAGCATGCATGAGAAAAAAATTCACATCCTAGAAAATCAATCGCTTACCTTCGAGCACATAAAAGATCTGATTAGAATCGGCGATTTCGGCGACCCCAACCCGAGCTTCCTTCAACATCTTGGAGTGGGCGCTGAGCCAAAACTCGTAATTCCCGCCATCGTTGGCGCAGAATCTCGCATTGGGAGATTGTGGCGTGAGATCGACATCCAGATGAGCTGCGGCCATCGCAAGAACAAACCCAGCTATTCATATAAGGACGTCGACAACGGACGGTTGGGATTCCTCTCGCGACATGCTTTGGCCTTAACCTAATCGCTAAACGTGAATTTAATTACCAAAATGTTCTATAGAATAAGCCACTGTCCTTTCCGTATTATTTGAAAAATCATATTCCATGATATCGAGCGATCATTTTCTATTCACGTTGTAATCGTATCCAGACGGGGAGTACGTCCATGGGAATGCTGCCGGATGTGAGAGTTCACACTTTATCAACTCGATTGTTTCTCCACTTTGACCATATACCAAGCTTGGAGAATGATCGGAGCAAAACAACCATTTCTCATATTTGCAATGCCATCCTTCTTGGAAACACAAGCTCCAGCTTGATATATCTCATCTCTGGTAGCAGTATTCTGGTTAAAGAGTTAAACATTCCAAACTTCAAGACTTACCGATGTACATTCCACTCTCAAAACCGTAACCAGAGTCCTTAATCCTTGAAGTCGTCGGAAGCCATGCTCGGTTTGAGTTTCATCAGAGTCATCAATAGTCCTGCCGACACATTTAAGACAAAACAAAAAAGATGAAAGATAATTAATCAGAGCCACAAGGTTCCAAAAATGTGGAAAGAATAAGATTTACTTCAGCGTCAGCTAGTAAGCTCTCAAGATGATCATCATCGCCTCCAGCTAACCTTGGCGTTCCACTTTGATAATGCATTATCATTTCATAAACTTCATGAGGTGATATAGCAACCCTTGGAGTAGTATTTGGTTTTATGATTTTGTAAAGGTCCAGCGTTAACGCTCCATGCACCATGATTCCTCCAGCTCTGTAAGAACTGCTTGGATACACAAGGAAACGCACTCATGAATTCAATAGAATTGTTGAGACTTACACTGCAGCGTCCAGTGATGTGTCAATAATCTCTTCCATGGCAGCACGCAAAGCATCCGGATCCAGGGATTTGTTGTCCCCAATCTTGTCACCAGCAATAGCAGTCGCCACTTCCTCAAGCACTCGAACGAATGGTTTCTTGCAACAAAACAACTGTGGTTGTGTTTGCTGGGAAGGACATCAATCTTTCGCTGCTTACTTCTTAGATCGCAACAAGATATCACAAGATCGACAGACGAAGCTGGATACATGCCAAAAAATGCAGCTTTGATCCTGGCATTGATAATGTTGCGAACGTCCTTCTCGGTCCAGGCTAGAGCACTGTCTCCAGCAACGATTCGGATCAAGCTCTGGAAGAAGAGTCGCATAAACCGGAGCCACACATTCTCACGTTCGGCAGCATAAACTCCTCGCGAGGCAAGTACAACAGACCATGGATGTATTCCCCATCTGGATACGTACCAGACGAGTCCTTTGAATACTTCGCAGAAAAGTAGTTCATCTTTTAAGCTTTTTGTTGAAGTTATACTTCTAGAGATCAATCAGAATGACAACCAAAAAGCTCAAAGGAAACACACAATCTACTCACCTTTGCTGCAAAAATATTGGAGCAAAACGAGCCTTCTTCATATTTGCAATGCCATCCTCCTTGGAAACACGAGCTGCAGCTTGATAAATCTTACCTCTTTAGCAAATTCTGGTTAAAGAACAAACCAATTGGCATGCTAGCAAAAGCGAGTTCAAGTACTGATTTTGTTAATTTTGCACACGGTTGAAAGGTGAAGAGAAATGCAGAAGCTACGATGGACAAGGATGACTCGAAGGATAGTCATATATAATATTATAGATATATATACATGGTCAAGAGACACACCTCTAGCCTACACTTGGATCAGTGAAATGGCACTACTGCCACCTAAGATCATGTTATAGAGAGTGTATACTTCAACAAAAGAGCCGTCCATTTTGACAGTGCTAGGCTTTGTGCACGAAACCACTATGCTGGTGAGCCACTACAATGTGTGGCCATTCCTCAATTGCAAGTAATACTCCACACACTGTTTGGAGAACTTGTCTAGGACCAGCTTGGGAAGCTCTGGAAGCCAATGTTTCATGGCTAGCAGCTGTGTTTATTGCTCAAAGCCCCTTTTCATATAAGTTTGCATGGGTAAAAGATGGTAATTCCACACTTGCCTTTTGGGCAACAAATGTGGAAGAACTTACATGGAGCCCAGTAACAGCAACATTCTTCTCCTGCCTTGCATAGTTGCGTATAGCAGCGTTGCCTTGGCAGAGGCGGTGGTGGAGACGGTGAAGGTGGCGGTGGAGATGGTGAAGGTGGTGGTGGTGGTGGAGGAAAATGTGACGGAGGCGGCCCTAGCTCTGTGGGATAAAACACGTTTATGTAAATCCCACACCGTCCACCAAAGATATTCGAATTGCATTCTAGTTTCATGTATCCATTCTCCCCCCACTCAGTTCCCCACGAATTTTTTATGATCCAATATTTGTCTCCATTTTCGGAACCATAGCCCACAACCAGCACTGATAAACTTCCAGATTCGGCACAGGGTCCTTTGTAAATCCCCTAGGACGGATTAGGCACGTCATTAGTCAATGTGATCATAGACTTGGATTAGAACAAACTTACTCCAGCATAGCTCTTGAACTCGGCCTTTGAGCCATCGATAACAGCAGTCAGTGGCTGATTGTGTACTGCCTTCAACATGTTTTTTTCGATTGCTTTGTCTGTTCCTTCAATGCTCTCAAATTCTTTTAGAGAAACTTTGCCTTGTTTTTCCTGCAAATTCGCAAAGCTTTTAATAGCGGCATTGTAATAAATTCATACCTTGTGCTTGCAAGCTCCAGCTTCCCCAACAAAGGGATAATCAGCTGCTGCTGCAATGCTATGAGTCCGTGCGTATTCGAAAGCGTCACTGGGAAAGCCACTTCTGCATCCCTTGGCTTTCTTAGTGCAATCTAGAAACTCCTGCGCTGAAAAATTAGCTAGACCTCCAAAGAGTATCTTATTGAGACTTGAGAGTGAGTCTCCTGTTGCAAAAGCCCAAGTACCTCCTGCAAGGAAAACTATTATTTAAAAAAGAAATTCATCAACATACCCAGACAGGATCTAACGTTTTTAATAGGAGTGATCGCACCCCTCTCCCTTCAGTCAAAAGATTTGAGACTTTTAGAGTCACCATCAGCAAAATCGTCTAGAAAGGATGTGGCTACAGGGAACCTAATGTCATTGACACCGAGGGACATTTTCGTTTCAAACTCGTCACTACTGATGTCTGAAAATTGATTCAGGCCCAGGGTGTATGAGGACACAAGACTGTTGGCATTGTGATCTAATACCATTTGGAGGTTTTGCTTGAAGATTTCATATCTTCTAGCCTCCTCCTCCTGGGATGAATACCCCTTGTTGTGATAGAGACGCCATCTATCAAAGAGGGGCCTCACAAGCTAGCTCCAGGGCTGAGAATTGGAACTGTTGAGTCACTTGCAAAACGAAAACCAGCAAAAGAAAGTAGGGGTAGGGAGCCATTTTGCAATGTGCACCGTTTTAGAGTAGAGGAATTTATATTGTGTCTTCACTCACAGCAACAAACTTAGTGGTTTATCTTGGAGACAACGAGGATGATAACAATGTGTATGGCTCAAGCTCGAGAGAAGTTGAATTGTATGTCTCATACACATGTTAAAAACGTGCGATATGAAAAAGTGTTAACACTCCTAACTGGACAGAAGAAAAGCCTCTTACAAATTGATATGGCACCGAATCATCACCCACTTCTCTGAATAGCATTAATATGTATGTTATCACCCTAGTACTAAGGTGATAACAACCTGTATATGTCTCATTGTAGGTACATTGCTGGTGAATAGTTGTCAAGGCATTATATATAAGTTCCAAATAACAATTCTTGGGAGGGACTACTACACAAATCTCTCTCTCTCTCTCTCTCTCTCTCTCTCTCTCTCTCTCATATCTTGTTGTACCCAATTAAAAAGTATAAGAAAATAATACATCTTGGAAAATAGTTTTACATTAGTATATGAGAGATGTAATGGAATATTTTTATCACTCTTGGCCTTTCTAGTCTTGAGTTTGGAATGGTGTTTTAAAACAATAACGTTTTAGTCAAGCAGCTATTTTCTCAAGACATTATTCTATATTTTGTAGACAGCTTCACTACATTAAATCCATTTGACAAGCCATGCAATCACCTTGAAAAGATCTCTCTTTGTAAAGAAGTAAATATTTTTTATGTTGTGAATCCTTTAGGAGTAGTCACAAATGCTGTGAGTGAGGCGATTAGCCTCAAGATCATCCTTCAGCTCATCAGTTGTGGACACAATGTCATAATTAGTGGTTTATCTTGGAGACAATAAGGTTGAGCAATGTGTGTGGCTCAAGCTCAAAAGAAGTTGGTGTGTATGTCTTGTTATATTGAATTAGAACATGCACTCATATAGTCCACTGTTGATAACCTAACTGAATAATAGGAAAAGGGTAAAAAAGTTTTTAAAAATAAAACATCTTCTATTTGAGGGAAATTTAAGGGAAATATAGATTCTGTGGCTGAAACAAGTGCTGATGGAAAATCCATGGAAGAATAAAATTAATTGCACAACTTGAGTTTTGATATTTAAAATGCCAAAACTAAAGGCCCAAATACTGTTATTTGGAACTTATATACAATGGCTTGATGATTATTCACCAAAGATGTACGTGAATTGAGACATAACATTGTTATCACCCTAATACTGGTGGCTAGGTACTGATGGCTAGATATGCTTTTTTATATGCAATCCTTGGTATAAAAAAATTTAGAAGTTTTGATTTGACATGATGTGCATAATTCCTTTTCTAGGCATATGTTTTTTATATGCAATCCTTAGTATAGAAAAATATAAACAATTAGTTCTTTTATTCTCACATGGATTTTCCATTAACACTTGTTTCAGCCTACCCCTTAGATTTCCCTGCTATCCAGCCAAAAGTCAATTTGACAAGCCATGCAATCACATTAACATTATCTCTCTTTGTAAAGAAGCAAAATATTCTTGATGTTGTCACAGATGCTGTGAGTGACGCAATTGGCCTCAAGGTCATCCTTCAATGTCACAATTAATGGTTTATCTTGGAGACAATGTGTGTGTGTGGCTCAGGCTCAAAAGAAGTTGGTGTATATGTCTTGTTATATTGAATTACAACATCCACTCATGTAGTCCGCTGTTGACAATCTAACTGAATAATTGGAAAAGGGTAAAACAACTTTAAAAAATAAACATCTTCTATTTGCTGGATAGCAAGGAAATCTGAGGTGAACATAGATTTTGTGGGCCAATAGAAAATCCAAGGTGAGAAAAAACTAATTGCACAAATTGCAAGAGCTTGAGTTTTAAATTAAAACTCAAATAAAGTTTTTTATATCAAGGATTGCATGTATCTGGCCACCAGTACTAGGGTGATAACAATGTTGGTATGTTTCAATGCACGTACATCTTTGGTGAATAGTCGTCAAGCCATTATATATAAAGCCTAAATAACAGTACTTGGGAGGGACCTCCATGTGCACAATTCCTTTTCTAGGCACACTTTTTTTATATGCAATCCTTAGTATAAAAACATATAGAGGTTTTGATTTGAAACTCAACTCTTTCAACCTGTGTAATTATTTCTTTTATTCTCACATGGATTTTGCATCGACACTTGTTTTAGCCACAACATCTATGTTCCCCTCAAATTTTCCTGCTATCCAACAGAAAGTGAATCTGACAGACCATGCAGTCATCTTGAAAGGATCTCTCTTGGTAAAGAAGCAAAATAGTTTTGATATTGTGAATCCTTTGGGAGTAGTCACGGATGCTGTGAGTGAGGCAATTGGCCTCAAGGTCATCCTTCAGCTTATCAGCATCACTTCAACTTCAAGTGATGGAAGCTAGTACTAAAAAGCCCGAGAGGAAATGATCATTAATCTTTCGTTGTTTCCCTTGCAGAGCCTAAACTCAGCAAGCCCGCACGCATCGAGAACTGGACCCTCTCGTCAAGCTTGCTTGCAAAGGATGAAGTAAAGTATACCATAAACTTCGAAGTGGACGCTGATTTTGGTACCCCTGGGGCAGTCGTGGTTCAAAACAACCACAGCTTTGAGATCTATTTCGTCTCCCTGTCCGTCAGAATGCCCAGGGGAAGCAAAGTTCAGTTCCCCTGCAACTCGTGGGTGTACAGGAGCAGTGGCTTCGATTTGGTCCCAAAGCCAAATCGCATCTTCTTCAGCAACCACGTAAGGGATAGAATCTGTCTGAAAGCTTGCAAACTAACGTATACAACAATTTCTTGTTTCTCGCAGCTGTACCTGCCACAGGACACACCGCCGTCTCTAGTACCCTACCGCGAAGCCGACCTCAAGCAGCTCCAGGGCAATGGTACGGGCATCCGGCAACACTCGGAAAGGATTTACGACTACGACATTTACAATGACTTGGGAGGCATTGGGAGACCAAAGCTGGGGGGATCCAAGGAAATGCCATACCCGCGAAGGTGTCGTACGGGTCGCATTCAAGGCCTTCTGGGAGGTAACCCACAGTTCGATACATTTCTAATACTGTGCTTTTGATTGTGAAACCAACAGAGGAAACGTATCCAGGCGGTCAGAACCCATTTCCTATACCGTTTTTCTACATTCCCAGTGATGAGTATTACAGCTCGTCCAAGACCGCCAGCGTCCTTGTGAAGACCGTCAAGAGCTTCTCTCACACGTTTATTCCCATGCTAACATCGTTTGGAGGGCTCTTGGACAAATACTTTGATTCGTTTCAGGACGTGGAGAGCCTGTACGACCGCGGGTTTGACCTGTCGAAGCTGGCCTTGGGAGCAATCGAAGGGATAGACTCGCCGTTGGACATACTCAACGATCTGTCGACTGATCACACCAATAAGAGCTTGCTCAAGTTTCCCATTCCTGCAGTTCTAGAAAGTAAGTAATGCACCCACTAACATGTCCACTTCTCTAAACTTCTCCGCCGTTGTCAGCTGATCGCCTGGCATGGAGATCTGATCGGGAGTATGCGAGGCAACTGCTGGCTGGAACACATCCAATCTTGATACAATGCCTAACGGTAGACAACAATGGTGTTTCCATCACATTCTTAGCATCGCCTTGTACTCAGGAATTCCCTCCAACCAGCGGCCTGGGTGATGAGTATGGCCCAAGGAAATCAACTGTAACAGAGGAACACATCTCTCGTTTCTTGGAGGGGACGACAGTGCAAGAGGTCTGAAGCGATCTCATCAGTGAAGTCACTTGTTACTTACATGTCTCTCGAGAGGATGCTTGCAGGCAGTCGCAAACAAAAAGCTGTTTTTGGTGGACCTTCACGACATCTTCATGCCTTACATTGAAAGGATCAACAAGATCCCAGACATCTACATGTATGCAACCAGGACATTCCTGTTCCTAAGGGGGGATGGAACGCTCAAGCCCATCGCCATTGAGCTGAGCACTCCCAGTTCAAGGAGAGTCCTCGTCCCACCCGAAGAAGGAGAGACGGACTATTTGTGGGAGCTCGCAAAAGCACACACAGCAGCAAACGATTCAGGAGCTCACCAGCTTGTTGGCCACTGGTATGGAGTGAGAAAAGTTTGCCCCGAACTGAGTATCACTAACTTAGGTATACAGGCTCAAGTGCCATGCATGTATGGAGCCGTTTATCATTGCGGCGCACAGGCAGCTGAGTGCCCTTCATCCGATCTTTGCCTTCCTGAAGCCACACATGAAGTACACATTGCAGATCAATGCACTTGGTAGGCAACTACTTATTAGTGCGTCAGGAATTGCCGAGCAAGGCTTCACCCCGAAAATGTATTGCATGGAGTTGACGTCTCAGGCCTACAAGTCGTGGAAGTTTGCCATGGAAGGCCTCCCTGCAGACCTTATAAAAAGGTAAGGCCTTGGACTATACATCCTTCTAACATTGGTCTCTTCAAAACAGAGGGATGGCTGTTCCGGATCCTGCTGCAAAACACGGCATGAAGCTCGTCATTGAGGATTATCCATATGCGGCAGATGGTCTCGAGATATGGTCTGCGCTGACGAAATGGACCCAGGAATATGTGGACGTACACTACAAAGACGATGTCACAGTTCAGAACGATGCCGAGCTCCAAGCTTGGTGGAGTGAGGTGGTGAACGTTGGGCATGGCGATCTGAAGGACGACCCGACATGGTTCAAGATGGACTCCAAACTGGGCCTGACGGTGGCACTGACAACTTTCATATGGATCACGACTGCAAACCATGCGGCTGTTAACTTCAGTCAATATGCATATGCTGGGTTCATCCCAAATCGTCCCACTGCAACTCACTTGCCAGTTCCAGAAAAAGGATCCACGGAGCACCGAAAGCTTTTAAGAAATCCGGAAGAGTACTATTTCAAAGTGATATCAAACAAGATGGAGTCGTTTGTAGTGATGAGCGCCATAGAGGTTTTATCAGGCCATGCTGACACCGAGGAATACATTGGGCAGCGACATATTGATATCTGGACCGACAACGAAGAGGCACTCGAGGCGTTTGACAGGTTTGCAGAAGATATCGACAAAGTTGGTGAGACCATCTTGAGCAGGAACAAAGATCCATCCTTCAAAAACAGGCATGGCCCTGTAAAGGTCCCATATAAAGCACTCTACCCAACGTCTTCTAAAGGCATCACGGGACAGGGAGTGCCAAATAGCATTAGCATATGAAAGAAAAACCCAAAAACAATGTATAAAAAATGTTTATTAAAAAAATGCGAAAACACACTTTCAAGGGAAAAGACGCACAGAGGGTTATTTCTGGATCTCAATCAGGTCAGAGAGTATGAGAAGTGTGAGCCTTAATACAACCTACTCGAGGAATACCTCTTGAATTCTCCAGATTTGGCTGCTTGGCCTATGTGCATAGAAATTGGATGAACATAAAAACTGATGTTGACTGCAGATTGCCTTCACAATAGAGCCAGTGGACTTGCTAATATATTCAATTTTTACTTTATAGAAAATCACATATTTTGAGATACCTTAAGAATTGGGTAGGCTGAATAATGTAATTTATAATATATTTTAATTGTTATATTTAAGTGTTATTTATTTAAGTGAGTGCATGAAATATGGAAAGGGAATACAGAAAACGTGCATATCAATTAGCCCAAAAACCCTAATTTATATATAGAACTGAGTGGTTTGAATTGAAATTAATTCGATGGCTACCAAAATCCCACTACACTAATATTAATATATGGCATTATACCCATACATTTGGCCCTCACATCATCCCTTCTTCTCAGAATAATGGAAGATTATCAGGGTTCTCTTGTAAATGGGTTGGGATCTGGAGGAATGTCAGGAGGAGGCATTGGCAAATCTGTAGGTGGTAATAATTGCTCTTGATCCCTTTGTATGAAGTGTTTTAACTGCTACACAATCTTTGGAGGATTGGCCTTTTGGACATCATGCCAAACCTCATAAACTTATGGTCTAACTTGCCATAACATCTAATATGGTCCTTCCCACTGAGCAAAGAGCCCTTTAGACAAACTATGTACCATAAGATGGGGAAAACAGACTAACACCAAGTCATCCACTTTGTACTCCGCAGGTGGACAATAATGGAAGTTGTAGCACTATTGTTGTCACACTTGTATGTGGCTTAAGTGTTTGGTAGACTCTGCTCGGACAAGTGGAAGAATGTTTGTCAAATACTGATCCCACGACCTAGCATCGGTAGCTCGTGGCAATTATAAAGGTAAACCCAACTCTGTTAGTAATATTGGATTATGACCATATCGGCAAATAACCATCTTAATCTAAATGTTGAAAGTTCACTTTGAATGTCCGAATGAGCCATTTCATTAGACTGTCTGATTGTGGATGATAAACATTCGTGAAGATGTAGCATATCCCCAACCGAGATGTCAAAACATGAAATGCCTCAACCATAAATGTGGGACTATTATCTAAAAGAATCCGCTCTGGACAATGATGCTAGAACACCACTTGATTGAGGAGGAAGTATCCAACAGCAGTTGTAGAGGTGCTAGCAAGAGCACCAACTTCCACCCAACAAGTCAAGTAATAAAAAACAATAATAATATACTTATTGCCAGTAGTTGACCGTGGAAAAGGTCCCATAAGATCAAACACCACCAACTCAAATGGATGAGAAACTACAATTGACTCCAACCATCCTTTCGCAGCACGAGAGGGAGTATTATGAGCTTGGCACCAAACACAACTACGCACATACCGAATAATATCATGTCACATCTCCAACCAATAGAAAGACTTGCGTAGCTTCTCAGTTACACGATGATGTCCCATCTGCCCACCTAAAACAAGAGAATCATGGTAGGTATGGAGAAACCGTGGAATAAAGACAAAAGGCACCAACAGCCGTAAATGATCATTAGGATCCTTCCCCACAAAATAAAGAAGGCCATCTTCAAAGTGATATTGAGAATGTAATGCCGGAAAAGCAAGTCATCAGTAAGTAATGCAAGATTCTCAAACCCATCTCGAAACCTTCGAATCCATGGCTCAATCTTTTAAGCCTTGGGAACCTCATTAAGAGAAGGTAAATCTTTCTTGCGCCTTGTGGACACTGAATATCAACTACAACTATTGCTGATGGCACAGAATCATTGTTTAGAAAATTTATAGATGCTGGAATAACAGGCTCGTTAGAAACATGAGAAGAAAGTGGAGAAGGAAGAGGAGCTCGAAAAAGGGCATCAACATCAGCCATAGAACTCCGTGGGTGATGAACTACATTAAAATCATATATATAAAGCTTTAAAGCCCACCGAGCAATACAACCAACTAGGTTCTTTCGCTTCAATAATGAAGTAATGGCAGCATGATCACCTTTAAATAATGTCCAAGAACCATGTAAATATGCATGAAGTTTCTCGAAACCCCAAACTGCTGTTAAACACTCTTTATCTGTCGTGGAGTAGTTCACCTCCATTGGTTGTAATGTATAGTTTATATACATAATGGGATGGCACTGACCAGACATACTTGAGCTCTCTTGTAGCAACACACCTCCAAGACCAATATTAGAAGCATCCACGCGCAAAATAAAAGGTTGAGTGTAGTCAGGATATGCCAAAACTAGAGGAATCGTCAATACCTCTTTAAAATCCATGAATGTTTGCTCACAATTCGGAGACTAGATGAAAGATGACATTGATAACTTCAGCAATACTTACAACGGTGCAGTGTGATTGGAAAGATGATCCACAAAACGATTGAGATATTGCACTTTGCCCAAGAAGCGTTGCACATCATTCACACACTTTGGAGTAGGGAACTTTTAAACAGCCACAAGTTTGTTAGGATCAACTTGCAAACCCTCATGAGAAATATTGTACCTGAGATAAATTGTGTCCTTGGACCCAAACACGCACTTCGACCGCTTCAGCTTTAAACTAATGTCCCGTAGCCAATTTAACCCTTTACAAACATCATAAACGTGCTCCTTCTATGTCCCCTCCGAGTGGATCAAGACATCATCAATAAAGTTAGCAATCACCTTTGGCATATCGTAAAAAACCTCCTTATTCATCATCCACTAGAAAATTGATAGAGCATTTTTCAAACCAAATGGCATCACCAAGAACTCATACAAATTAAACAGTGTATGAAAAGTAGTTTTAGGAATATTTTCTTCGGCCATCGGTATTTGTCAGTACCTAGAAACAAGATCTAGCTTGGTGAACCAATGACTTTGCTCTAGATGATCCAAGAGATCAGCAGTGTGAGGAAGAGTGTACACATATGGGATTGTCACTTCATTTAATGGACGATAATCGATGCAAAAATGAATACTCCTATCAGGCTTCATCACAAGATGAGGTTCACATGAGGTTCACAAGATGAGGTCCCAAGGACTCCATGACTTTCAAATAACACCTTTCTTTGGAATCAGATGACGTGTGGCAATCTTAGCCCCAGACGATAGGTTAAATTCAAAAAGATCAGAATACTCCTTCATGAGCCGGTCAACTGTTGGAAGACAAATATTGTCAAAGGGATCAGAAAAGGGAAGAGTAGAACAAGACAAAAACATAGAAGAAAATAGTGGGGGGACAAAAGTAATGGAAGCAGAGGTAGAAGTAGAGGGACGAAGAGGTACGAAAGTGAAAGGAATGGATGAAACATAAAAAAGTATAAGACAAGGAGGAGAAGCCTCAAAGTCACATTTAGCATGATTGTGCTACAATCAATCTATACCAAAGATGAGGTCAAAAGCTTAACTCAGCACCACCCACAATAACTGCAACTTAAGCTCAAGATTGCCCACATACACAACTACGTCAGCCTCATCCTGTGCACATGCATGTTTATGCCCGTTGCCATAAAGAATGAAAACTGGTTCCGCCACACGACGCAAGTGTAGACGGTGTCAAGACCCCCAACAAGATCAAAATTGGAAAATGCAAAAGACAAAGAGAAAAAGCTAGTGGAAACAAAGAAGAAGCCTTAGACTAGCGTTGATTCAGATTGTGGAGAAATGGAACAAAGCTAACCTATATATATTATAGGTTGATGAAGCTCCACCACTCTTGGATCAAGGACGGCCTAAATATAGCTAAGGTCGAGGAGGCGCCACATCAATATTAGGAATGTGGCTCGAGACTCAGGAATCGTACAGGAAATCAGAGAGTCAGGAATAGGGAAGTGTCTCGAGAGTCAGGAATGTCTTGAGAGTTAGGAATAGGGAAGTGTCTCGAGAATTAAGAATGTGGTCTGCAGGTCAGGAATCCGGCGAGAGTCAGGAATGTGGCAAGAATTGGGGGATTCCTGACAGCACCCCCTCCTCAAGAACGAGTGGAACGAGGATGTGAATGAGAACGACGAGGAGGATGAGATGAGCGGCGAGGGATGGGAGATGGAGAAAAAGAATGAGGACTGGGACGAGAAGGATAGTGGCGGCGGAAGTCCTGAACAAGGTTAGGAGAATGAATCAGATTGTCTGCAGGTTCCCAAGTGCGTTCTTTAGGTTCGTAACCCTTCAAGTCGACCAGATAGTAGAGTTTAGACCCTGAAATCTTGGAATCAAGGATGTCCTAAACCTCGTACTCAGACCCATCCTCGAGCTGCACTGGTGGAGGTGGAGGAATGACCCGATTGGGAATAGGACTGGGAATATAAGGCTCAAGGAGAGAGGAGTGAAAAACGGGGTGAATTTGATATGAGGAGGGAAGTGCAAAGCGATAAGTGACAGGATTAATGATGGCAGTGATAGGGAAAGGACCGAGGCGTTTGAAATCAAGTTTTGGACAGGGCCTGGTGGTGGAGATATTTCGCCTGAGGACCCAGACTTTATCCCCGATATTGTAAGGGGGACAATTCTGACGATGGACATTGGCAAATTTTTTGTGAGATTCCTGAGCTCGATGGAGGTGGAAGGAAATGGAGTTGTGGATTTCTTGGAGATTGGAGACAAATGCCTCAGAGCGGGGATTTGAATGAGAGGATTCGGATGGAGAAGGAAGTGAGAGATTGAATCGGGGATTTCAGCCAGAGTTTGCAAAGAAGGGGGAAATTCGAAGAGAGGAGTGAACAGAGTTGTTATAGGAGAACTCAAAAAGGGGAAGGATATCGAACCAGTTATCCTGATGATAGTTGATGAAGCACCTCAAGAATTGTTCCAACGTCTGAATCGTTCGCTCGGACTGCCCATCAGTTTGAGGATGATACGCCAAAGAGAGGTTGGCCTTCACTCCAAGCAGCTGCAAAAACCGTTGTCAGAAATGAGAGATGAACTGAGATGAACTAAACCCCCAATCCGAAACCACATCTGTAGGAATCCCATGAAGTTGGAAAATTTCCCTGAATACCAGTTTTGCCATGTCCTCACCCAAAAACTCCTTGGTACATGGCAAGAAGTGCACCATCTTTGTGAAGCGATCCACCACGACTAAAATGCTGTTGAAGCCTCAAGAACTCGGAAGATCACTCAAGAAATCCATGGAGATGGATTCCCAAGAACCTGAAGGGACCGGAAGGGAACGAAGCAAACCTGAAGGAAGGTGGCAAGGTACCTTATTCCGGGCACAAGTGTCACAAGAGGTAACAAAAGCTTTGATGTAGTCGTCCATGTGAGGCCACCAAAAGTCCCGTGCAACTAGCTCATAGGTTTTCGCAATGCCGAAGTGACCAGAAATCGGGCTATCGTGGCACGCCATCAGGACCAACCTTCGAGCATCACCTTCAGGAATGTAAAGTTGCTCCCCACGGTATAATAAGCCATCTAAGAACTCGAACTCGTCAAATTGCCGGCAGTCAGGAGTCACTGGGTGTCTAGCCTGAAGATGGGGGAAAATGTTGCTGGCGAAATCATCGGATTGAAGATCGTTTCTGATTGCATCCATCAAGGAGGAGTCCTGAGGGGCCAGGGAAATTGCCATAACTTGAAGCCGATCAGGACCGAGGATAACTTGATCCTATTGATCGAAGGCAGGATTACCAGGCCTGAGACTGAGATAGGAGCGCCTTGAAAGAGCATCAGGAAGGCCTTGAAGCTTTCCAGGTTTGTACTTGATAACAAAGTCAAACCGACTTAGGAATTGTGCCCACCTTGCTTGACGACGGCTTAAAACTCGGGAAGTGGCAAAGTACTCGAGATTTTTGTGATCCGTCCAGACTATTGTTTGATGGCCCGCCCCCTCCAAGAAACGGCGCCACTCTCCAAAGGAATCCACGATAGCAAGGAGCTCCTTGTTGTGGATTTCGTAATTGATCTCCGCAATCAGATGAAGTTCTTGATCCGCTTTGAGTTGAGACAGCATAGCACCAATGGCAAAGTTGGAGGCGTCAGCCTCGATGAAGAAAGGTTGTGAGGAATCAGCATGGATCAAAACGGGAGCAGAACTGAAGGCTGCCTTGAGTGTGTCGAAGGCGTGTTGGGCAGCAGTAGACCAAAAGAAGGGAACATCCTTGCGAGTGAGATGCATGAGAGGAAGGACAATGTCAGAGTAGTGATCAATGAATTTGCGGTAGAAGTTGGCGAAGCCAAAGAAAACCTGAACGTCCGACATTGATTGTGGAGGCTCCCACTCGAGAATAGTCTTGACTTTGGCAGGATCCATCGTGATACCCTCAGGAGTGACAATGTACCCAAGGAATTCCACAGACTACTGATCAAAGGAACATTTCTCAAGCTTCGCGTATAGGCCGTGTTCTTGCAGCTTCGCTAGCACCTTGCGTACATGTTCGTCGTGCTCCTCCTAAGTTTTTGAGTAGATGAGGATGTCATCGAGGTAGACAATCACCATCTGATTAAGAAACTCCCGAAAGACGTCGTTCGCCATGTGTTGGAAAACTGCTGGAGCATTTGTGAAACCAAATGGCATGACAGTGTATTCAAAGTGGCCATAGCGGGTTCGGAACACAGTCTTCCATTCATCATCAGGCCGGATTCGGATCAGGTTGTATGCGCCACGGAGGTCAATCTTGGTGAAGAAGCGGGCACCGCTGAGGTGTTCCAACAGGTCCGAAATCAGGGGTAGCGGATAACGGTTCCGAATAGTCACCTTGTTCAAACCTCGGTAATTGATGACTAGCCGCAAACTCCCATCCTTCTTCTTGACAAAGAAGACAGGTGCTCCAGCTGGGGACTGCGAATGCTGAATGTACCCCGAGGCAAGGTTCTCATCCACGTACTCTTTGAGGGCCTTAAGCTCGGATGGGGATAACCCGTAGATAGGCCCCCACAGAGGTGATGCTCCTTCCTATAAATGAATGGGACAGTCATAAGGCCGATGAACAAGTAGTACACTAGCTTTTTTCTTGTCAAACACATCCCCAAAATCATGATACTTCTCAGGAAGACTGACAGGAAAAACATGCAAAGCAAAAAGGAAAATAGGTTCTTCATGAAGGAGTTCTTTCATAGTGATTGTGGAGATAGGAGGAGGTGTACGACTAAATGGAATGATGAGACGAGGATACTGTCCAGTGTAAGATGGAAGAGAGGAAAAAGAAGAGGGTGAAAACTTCGTAGAGTCAGGAACAAAACCCCGATTTGAGTTTAGGGAACTTTTCCTGATTCAGACTCGATGAACAGCAGGGGAAGCCGTGGGAGATGGTGATGTGGGAGAGATGAGCTATAATTCCTTCCAACAAATCTGAGGCTGATGTAGTTGGAACCAAGGAAGACCAAGCACCACAGAGGAGGACTTGCTGTTGATGATGTTGAAGGTGATATCAGTGACGGTGGACCTGATGTACTCGAACGGGCAACATTTCCCTAAGTCTGGAAGATGGAGACACAAAATGCCCGCCGATGCCTTCAACCCTCAGATCCTGTATGGTAGGAGAAAGAGGAACGTGATGTCGGGCAGCAAAGTCCGTGTCCATGAAGCAGGAAGTTGCACCCGAGTCCAATAGCGCCAAAGCCTTGAGTCCTGATTGTCCAGTGAAAGAAAGGAGACATGGGACGCGGAAGTTGCGGGAATTGGTGGTGGCTTTGATGAAAGGTGGTGAGGAGCTTGATAAAGAAGAAAAGTGATTTTTATTCGGGGAGTCCAAACAGACAGCTCCTACTCTATTTGGACAGGGTCGTTTCCCGATTGCAACAGAGGTGGACTTTGAGGCAGAGTGAACTCGAGCAGTTGGGGAGGCTTCTTGGGACACACAGCTGCTTTGTGATTAGGATCAGCACAGTAGAGGCAAAGATTATGAGATATTCGACGTTGCTTCTCAGCAGGACTCAACTTCCCTCTAATGAGTCGGGGAGTACCAGAAATATCCATCAGGACCGGAGCAGTAGGTTCAGGAGTATGCCCCGAAGACTCAAGCTGGGATTCCTGAGTCTGGGACGGAAAAACAGCAGCGCGGCGACTTTCCTGACGACGTTCAAAAAGAAGATTGTCACATCGAACGGCTTTGTTGATGGCGTCCGATAGGTCCTTGGGATCCTCCATGGTGAGCAACAAATCCTTGACACCGTTGTTGAGGCCAAAACGAAATTGGTCAATCAGGGCCCGCTCATCCCACTGAGTGTCCAAGGCCAGGAGTTGGAACTCTGCAGCGTAGATCGAGGCAGGACGAGACCCCTGAGAGAGATGCCTCATCTTTGTGGTAGCAACCCGAACCCAATCCGTCTCGCCAAAACATGCTTCAAGCTTCTCTTTGAACAATTGAAGATCCATCAGCTCTGGAACCATGACCCCTTTCATGCTCTTCTCCAAAAGAGGAGAAAACCATGACAAAGCTGCACCTTCAAGCAACGTCCCAATCGCACCGATTTGAGACTCGGGAGTGGGGTACCACTGATGTTGAAGTGCAAAGATCAGCTCCATTTGGTTCAGAAATCCGCGAAGCTCCAAACGCTTGCTTGAAAATTTCGCCGGGAAACTCACCTTCGATTCAGGAACTTTGCTGGATCCTTGAGCCGAAAGTGAAGCAAGCTCTTGTTGCATGTGAAGAACGGTCACCTTCAGCTCGGTATTCTCAGACTGGATTTTTGCAAGGACTTCAGCAAAGAAATCAGGATGGCTTGGAGACTCCATCGACAAGAAGAAAGATAAAAAAGGGGGAAAAAGACAAAGGCAATCAAACAATCGAAATGAGCTAAAGTAAAAGCAAAAAGAAAAAAGCACAATCTGAATCAAACTGTCAAGACCCCCAACAAGATCAAGACTGGAAAATGCAAAAGACAAAGAGAAAAAGCTAGTGGAAACAAAGAAGAGGCCTTAGACTGGCGTTGATTCAGATTGTGGAGAAATGGAACAAGGCTAACTTATATATACTATAGGTTGATGAAGCTCCACCACTCTTGGATTGAGGACGGCCTAAATATAGTTGAGGTTGAGGAGGCGCCACATCAATATCAGGAATGTGGCTCGAGACTCAGGAATCGTACAGGAAATCAGAGAGTCAGGAATAGGGAAGTGTCTCGAGAGTCAGGAATAGGAAAGTGTCTCGAGAGTCAGGAATAGGAAAGTGTCTCGAGAATCAGGAATGTGGTCTGCAGGTTAGGAATCCGGCGAGAGTCAGGAATGTGGCAAGAGTTGGGGGATTCCTGATAGACGGCAATGTGTGGCAACAGGTCGAGCAATAGAAGATAAACTCGAACTTGTATCAACCAACACGGAAAGAATAATAGGAGACCTCTTGTTATAAAAATGAGCTTGGAAAGTAAACATTGGATGAACCAATGCTGAGTGACCCCTTGATGATACTCCTAAAAGAAAGATGAAGGTGTCATTAACTTACTCGCACAAAGTCCCTCAATTACTCGCATGACTCCTTATTTCCCGGATGCATCTTAGTGTCCAGACCATCCACTGCAGCAGCACCAACAGGACGTTGTTGACGCCAAGGTCTCCACCCAGGTGTGAGACACAAATCCCAAAGCCCTAAATTGGAGCCAAAAGGGTGCCACGTGGTAGTGGCCAAAGCGAAAGCCAAATGAGCGTAACGCATTTGGACTAAAAGCTCAAATTTGAAAAATCGAGAGTAAAAGTGGAATTCCCAACGAAGGGCTCAAGGAATAAGCACGAAGCGAGCAATAAGTGAGTCTCTAGAAAAGAGACAAGAAGACCAACACATAACACATGGAAGAGTCCAAGATGGAGTTTGAGATGGACACAAGATGGAGTTTGAGATGGATCCAAGATGGAGTCCGAGATGAACTTGAGATGGAGTTTGAGATGGACCCAAGGTGAAATTGAGATCGAGACTGAGACCGAGACCGAGACTGAGTCCGAGTCCGAAACCGAGTCCGAGTCTGAGTTTGAATACTAATACAAGCTATTGGGTGAAAGCCTAAAGCGATCGTCTCCCAAGGGGGGCTGCAAGAGGTTCCAAAAGTATACTAGGGAGAGTGTGGGGGTTGGAGCCCAATGGAGCCAGTTTGGCCAGGAAAGGCCAATTTGGCCCAAGAAGGTTGTACCCAAGTGTTGAGTGATGAGCTGACCACTAGGAAGTCCAAGACTATAGTGAATACAGACCGACAAGCAGGATAGCTTGGTGAAGTGTTCAAAAGCCGACTCTAGTTCCCTTGGGAGATCAAATGATCGATGCTCTCAGTCCAAGTGTGGGTGGCACTACCTATTTAGATACCTGGTGTGGCTCAACAGAACCTCGCTCTAAACCTATGGCTAAAGCACCCAAAGGCGAAAGGCGGGGAGAGTACTCAGGAGGCTCACATAGGGCCACAGTGTTCCGAAATGTTGTTCCAAAGTCCCAGACTATGGAAAGGATGAGGAATAGTCCTCTGGTGTAGTGACCAAGGATACAATCGTGTGGTGAGGAAATTCCAGAGGACCATAGGACTTAGTCGTTGGGCCTATGGGCCTTGATCCAATGGCAGTGTTGGCGAACACAGCCATGGACAGAAAGGGACTTGGTGGGGACCGGAAAAGAGATATTGGGGAAAGCTATTCCCCATATCTACAGGCATCCTAAGGATGCTAAAGAGTGGATATGAAATGATCACTCATGGACAGATGGCCCAATCTTTGAGAGACAGGACTGCAAGGTAAGTGGTGTTGGACCACCGGTGAGACCAAGGTGAAAGGGTATGGTCTTAGCATAACAAGCTGATATGTTGGTGGTATCTTGGGGTGTCGGTCATGGGATCGAGCACTTAGACCAGGTGCAAAGGTTGAGTGGTATGGATGCCATTCTCGGGGTTGGCAAACCCCAAGTCCTAAATTGGACTTATGGAGGTTGTGAATGAGACTCCTCTAAGTGGTTAGAGATGTGGTTAAGTGACTAAAGTAGAATGGAAAAATTAATTGCTTACACAAGGAAATGGTGGCTGCTAATCTGGAAAACGCCAACAATGCCAATAAGTGTAACCAACTTTATCACACGCCCAGCAACAAACATCACAGCCATGACCATAGCTTCACCCTTGTCCTTGAACTCGAGCAGCAGCAACATCAACCTCCATTAGAACAGGACCATCACCCATAGAAAGTGGAGCTGAAGAATGTGCAACGAGAAGTGGAAGAGGTGACGTCTCATAATGTTGTGCCAAGCAAAGAGCATCGTCAAGGGTGGCAGGAGCAAATGTATGCATAAGTCCGACAAAATCTTGACGAAGTGTTAGCCATAACATTCCTAGCTTGATCCACTTTGACATATTTGGCTTTGCACGAAACAAAAGACTTCGGAAACAAACACTAAATTGCATCACCAACTCAAATGGCCCTTGGCGAAGATGGTGCAATTGTTGGAAGGCATCATCACAACTGTTGGCATGTCTAAATGCGTGTTTGAAGACGTTTAGCAGAACACTCCAATCTCCATGAGTGGCTATGCTCAAACCATTGTACCATTGCAACGTTGTCTCTTGAAGACACGTGGGAAACTCACGCAAACATCGAGCATCATCCCAAGAATGATATGTGGCAATCACCATGAAGTGATCAAACCAATGGTACACATCATCCCCAGGATTCCCGCAAAAGAACTTTGGCCGAACACGAGGATTGGCACCAAGCGCAAGAGGATTTGTACCAAGTGCCATGAACGTCGCCATCAATTGAGTTTGGTTGTTCAATTGTAAGCACATAGCATCAAGCAATTGTACCAACTATTGCTCCAGAATAAAAGGAGAAGATTGCTGATCTACCATGAAGATGAATGAAAAGGAAAGAGCAAAAGAAGAGAAATGACAAAAAGCTAGAAGGAAAGGGAAATTTAGACAATGCAAAAAACTAGATTTAAACCAAAATCCTAAAAGGAAAGAACAAAAGAAAGGAAATGATAAAAGCTAAATCTAAACAAAAATCCCAAATCCAAACACTCTTTAGGGACAATCAAAATTGCCCTTCACCTCCACCAATGTGAGTGCATGGAATATTGAAAGGGAATATATAAAATATGCATATCAATTAGCCCAAAAACCATAATTTATACACAAGAGCAAGTGGTCTGGATTGAAATCAATCTGACGGCTAGCAAAATCCCACTACGCTAATATTAATATACGGCATTATAGCCATATACACACACACACACACACTCTCTCTCTCCCTCCCTCACTCTCCCTCCCTCTCTCTCCCTCTCTCTCTCTCTTTGATGTAATGCTTCTTATAGAATATGCATATTGTGAGGGCCAAGTGTATGGCTATGATGCTGTATACTAATATTAGCATAGTGAGATTTGGTAGCTATCGGATTGGTTTCAATCCAGACCACTCGCTCCTATATATAAGCTAGGGCTTTTGGGTTAATTGATATACACATTTTCTATATTCCCTTTCCATATTCCAAGCACTCACATTGGTGGAGGTGAGGGGCAACTTTGATTGTCCCTGGGAAGTGCTTGGATTTGGGATTTTGGATTACATTTAACTTTTGCATTGTCTAGATCTAGCTTTTTCCATTTCTTTTCTTTTGTTCTTTCCTTTCAAGATTTTGGTTTAAATTTAGCTTTTTGCATTGTCTAGATCTACCATTCCCTTCTAGCTTTTTGTCATTTCTCTTCTTTTGCTCTTTCTTCGTTTGTCTTCATGGCAGATCAACAATCTCCTCCTTTGACTATGGAGCAGCAATTGGTACAATTGCTTGATGCTATGCACTTGCAATTGAACAACCAAACTCAATTGATGGCAACATTCACGGTACTTGGTACAACTCCTCTTGCGCTTGGTGCCAATCCTCGTGTTCGGCCAGAGTTCTTTTGCGGGAATCCTGGGGATGATGTGTACCATTGGTTTGATCACTTCATGGTGATTGTTACATATCATTCTTGGGATTATGCTCGATGTTTGCGTGAGTTTCCCACGTGTCTTCAAGGGACAGCATTGCAGTGGTACAATGGGTTGCGCACAGCCACTTGTGGGGATTAGAGTGTTCTTCTGGGTGTTTTCAAATGCGCTTTCGGACATGCCAACGATTGTGAATGCTTTCCAACAATTTCATCGTCTTCACCAAGGGCCATCTGAGTTGGTGATGCAATTTGGCGTTTGTTTCCAAAGTCTTTTACTTCGTGCGGAGCTAAATATGTCGGAGCGGATCAAGCTAGGAATGTTGTGGCCAGCACTTCGTCAAGATTTTGTCGGACTTGTGCATGCACTTGCTCCTACCACCCTTGACGATGCTCTTCGCTTGGCACAACGTAATGAGATGTTGCCTCTTCCACTTCTCATTACACGTCCTTCAGCTCCACTTCCTATAGGTGATGGTCTTGTTCCAATGGAGGTTGATGCTGCTGCTACTTGAGTCCAAGGATAAGGGTGAGGATATGGTCATGGCCATGATGTTCGCTGCTGGGTGTGTGATGAAGTTGGTCATATTTATTGGCATTGTCGGCGTTTTCCGGATTGGCGACCTCCATTTCCTAGCTGGAGACCTTGGCGTCAACAACGTCCCATTGGTGTTGTTGCCGTGGAAGGTTTGGATACCAAAATGCATCCAAAAAACAAAAAGTCACACGAGTAATGGAGGGACCTTGCGCGAATAAGTTAGTGACCCTTCTATCTTTCTTTTGGGAGTATCATTAAGGGGTTCAAGGGGTTCACTCAGCATCGGTTCATCCAATGTTTACTTTCCAAGCTCGTTTTTATAACAAGAGGTCTTCTATTGTTCTCTCCGTGTTGGTTGATACAAGTTCAAGTTTATCTTCTTGTAAGCTCCGGAGTTTGGACTTCCTGGGAGGTCACCCACCCCAGTACTATTCAAACCCAAGGATGCTTAACCTCAAATATCCCAAGACCCTTAACCGATTGGAAAAGGGGGTGCACTCTTGTTCATGGGCCCTTTCCCTCTATATTTGAACCCCATGGATCGTCTTGTAAGCTCCGGAGTTTGGACTTCCTGGGAGGTCACCCACCCCAGTACTATTCAAACCCAAGGACGCTTAACCTCAAATATCCCAAGACCCTTAACCGATTGGAAAAGGGGGTGCACTCTTGTTCATGGGCCCTTTCCCTCTATATTTGAACCCCATGGATCGTCTCTCGAGTCGTTCCCTTTGGTTGCTTACAATTCACCACGCTTCCCTGCAAGTTCACGCCCTCGTGAACGGAAGCTGAGAGCCACAGCTCTCCTGAGAGCCTCGCTCTCTTGACACCCTACCCCTCGGGTCGAGCCCAGCGGGAGCAAACTGGACCAGCCAGATGTCAATCAACATATGGTGCGATTCCCTTAGCCAACCAACAGAGTCGGACCCGAGACCCCTCTGATACTTCTATTGCGCGACTTGTTGCCACACGTTGTTGTCTACACTTGCATCATGCAGCAAAACTAGTTTTCATTCTTTATGGCAACGGCCATACACATGCATGTGCACGGGATGAGGCGGACCAGGTTGTGCGTGTGGACGATCTCGAGCTTGAGTTGCAATCGTTGCGGGTGGTGCCGAGTCAAGCTTTTGTATGTTTCATCCATTTTTCTCACTTCTGTACCTCTTCGTCCCTCTACTTCAACCTTTGCTTCCATTACTTTTGTTCCCCCACTATTTCCTCCTGTGTTTCCATCTTGTTTTGCTCTTCCCTTTTCTGATCCTTTTGATGATCTTTGTATTGTCGTGGTTGACCGGCTCATGAAGGAGTATTCTGATCTTTTTGAAATTGACCTATCGTCTGGGGCCAAGATTGCCACATGTCATCTGATTCTAACCGGGGATGCTCGTCCAATCAAGGTTCCTATTCGTTGTTGGTCACCCAAGGAGATCAAGATTTTATGTGCAAACATTAAGGAGATGTTGGAGAAGGGTGTTATTCGGAAGTCGCGGAGTCTTTGGGCATGTGAACCTCATCTTGTAACGAAGCCTGATGGAAGTATTCGTTTTTGCATCGACTATCGTCTGTTAAACGAAGTGACAATCCCAAATGTGTACACTCTTCCTCACATTGCTAATCTATTGGATCGTCTAGGGCGAAGTCGTTAGTTCACCAAGCTAAATGGTGAAAATTGCTTTTCGTATACCATTTTGTTTGTATGAGTTCTTGGTAATGCCGTTTGGTTTGAACAATGCTCCAGCAACTTTTCTGCGGATGATGGACGAGGTTCTTTGCGATATGCCAGAGGTGATTGCTGACTTCATTGATGATGTCTTGATCCACTCGGAGGGGACGTGGGAGGAGCATGTTCGTGATATTTGTAAAGTGTTGGATCGGTTACGTGATGTTAGTTTAAAGTTGAAGCGGTCAAAGTGCGTGTTTGGGTCCAAGGACACAACTTATCTTGGGTACAATATTTCTCATGAGGGTTTGCAAGTTGATCCTGACAAACTTGTAGCTGTTTTAAAGTTCCCTACTCCGAAGTGTGTGAATGATATACAGCGCTTCTTGGGCAAAGTGCAATATCTCGATCGTTTTGTGGATCATCTTTCTGATCATACTGCACCATTGCAAGCGTTGCTAAAGTCATCAACGTCATCTTTCATCTGGTCTCCAAATTGTGAGTGGGCATTTGTGAATCTCAAAAAGCTATTGACGACTCCTCCAGTTTTGGCATATCCTGACTACACTTGACCTTTTATTTTGCGCGTGGATGTTTCTAACGTTGGTCTTGGAGGTGTGTTGATGCAAGAGAGTTCAAGTGTGCCTGGTCAGCGCCATCCCATTGCGTATATAAGCCGTATGTTACAACTAGCGGAGATGAACTACTCCATAACAGAGAAGGCGTGTTTAGCAGCAGTCTAGGGTTTCGAGAAACTTCATGCATATCTACATGGATTTCAGATGTTACTTGAAGGTGACCATGCTGCTATTACTTCATTATTGAAAAAGAAGAACCTGGTTAGTTGTACTGCTCGATGGGCTTTGAAGTTTCAGATATATGATTTTGATGTTGTTCATCACCTAGGGAGTTCTATGGCTGATGCTAATGCCCTTTCTCGAGCTCATCTTCCTTCTCCACTTTCTTCTCATGTTTCTAACGAGCCTATTGTTCCAATATCTGTGGATTTTCTAGATGAGGATTCTATGCTGTTGGCGGTTTCTGTACTTAACATTCAGTGCCCACAAGGCACAGAGCCAGATCTACTTCTCTTAATGAGGTTCGCTATGGCTCAAAAGATTGAGCTGTGGATTCGAAGGCTTCAAGATGTGTTTGGGAATCTTGCATCACTTACTGATGACTTGCCTTTCCGACATTTACATTCTCAATATCGCCTTGAAGATGGCCTTCTTTATTTTGTGGGGAAGGATCCTGATGATCATTTACGGCTGGTGGTGCCTTTTGTTTTTATTCCACAGTTTCTCTATACCTACCATGATTCTCTTGTTTTATATGGGCATATGGGACATCATCGTGTAACCGAGAAGCTGCGCAAGTCTTTCTATTGGCTGGAGATATGACGTGATATTATTCGGTATGTGCGTAGTTGCATTTAGTGCCAAGCTCGTAATACGTTTAAAGTGAACTTTTAGCATTTGGATTAGGATGGTTATTTGCCGATATGGTTATGATCCAATATTACCAACGGAGCTAGGTTTACCTTCGTGATTACCACAAGCTCCCGATGCTAGGTCGTGGGATTAATATTTGACAAGCATTCTTCCATTTGTCCGAGCAGAGTCTGCCGAACACTTAGGCCGTGTATAAGTAGGACAACAACGGCACTACAACTCCCATCATCGTCCACCTGCAGAGTACAAAGTGGATGATTTGGTGTTAGTCCGTTTTCCCTATCTTACAATATGTGGTTTATCTAAGGGGCTCCTTGTGGAGTGGAAAGAACCGTATCGGATGTTGCGGCAAGTTAAACCACAAGTTTATGAGGTTCGGCATGACGTCCAACAGGCCGATCCTCCAGAGATTGTGCATGTGCAGCGGTTAAAACGCTTCATACAAAGGGATCAGGAGCAATTAATACCATCTATAGATCCACCGATGCCTCCTCCTGACGTTCCTCTAGATCCTAGCCCGTCTATAAGAGAACCCTTACGGCCTTCCATTATTCCAAGAGGAGGGGATGATGTGAGGGCTAAGTGTACAGCTACGATGCCGTATATTAATATTAGCGTAGTGGGATTTTGGAAGCTGTCGAATTAGTTTCAATCTGGACCACTCGCTCCTGTATATAAGCTAGGGTTTTTGGGCTAATTGATATGCACATTTTCTGTATTCCCTTTCCATATTCCAAGCACTCACAATATATAATAAATAATAACTTACATTTAATGTGTTTCATCTATTATTAAAACTTTAAAAATTTTAGTTTTTAGTTTTATATTATAAATGTGGAATTTGAGTTATATTAAATTTAAATATTATAATAAAAATGAAATAATATGACTTCAATAATGGTATCCTCCTTGAATTCTTTAGTCAAACCCTCCCTCTTTATAGCTATTTATTCCACATAATTATAAAGAGAAAAGTATTCTTTTTAAAATTTATATTAGACTTCATCTGTTAATTAAAATATATAAAGTCTAGCCATTCCTACATATACCACATTAACTCGTGATCAAAGAGGTGGTTAGGGTAGTGATGTGAGATGGCAGAGCTATAGCATATATAGAGAATTCTAAGATTTCAAGAATTTCAAAGCTAGACAATAAAAATATGAAGCAATGGGTTAAATTAGACTTCATCTAAATTTTGTGTTTAATAGCATTTTTTGGAGTGTGTTTAAAGTAAATAGTGTTTTTTTTTTGCTTTGATTGAAGTGTGTTGACATGGATGTAAGTTCTTTTGTTTGAATAATAAGTGTGTTTAATGTCTCAAGTACCTCATAATATTTTATAGCATGTGAGTTGGATTTTGAGTGCATTTTGGATGTTATGAGCTAAAATTTCTATTTAGGGCTATCTCTTTGGTGATGATAATGATAAACGCTTTTCCCAAACACAATAAATCATGTATATGAGAAATCAATAAAATTAACAATTTACCATGGTTGCAACTTGTTCATAGCAAAACTAATGCAACACCCAAAGAAATGCTTTGACCTTATTATTGTATGTAAGCAACCAAAGAAAAAAATTCAAAAAATGATCTATAAAGATTCAAATATAAAAAGAAGGGGTTTATGAACAAAAACACAATTTTTTTTCCAATTGGTTAAATATTTAGAATATTTGGGATTAGGTTTTTTTTTGTTTGAATAATTCACTTGGATAACCTCTTGAGATTTTTTATATCGCTCATTGCAATCAAAATATGCCTATAAAACACAAGAAATAAGCCATAGTTGTGTGAAATGAGATACACTTGGTAATCTACGGTGTTATGCCTTATATATACATGATATACACCATAAAGAAAATATTGTACATACAAACATGTTTTGATTGCATACATAATAATTAAAAAGTGACTGTGTAATATTTTTGCATCAACTCAAAAAAAAAAAACCTCCACATATATGTAAATATATAATTCTTTTTCATATTTGTTGCCATAATTATCTAGTTGACTCTAAATTTTAAACATACAATATAAGTGAAGTGTTTGAATCCTGTAACAAGTAGGATCAAATTTGTAATTTTTCAAATGAGGGGTATAAATGTAATTTTCCCTTTATTCTATTCTATTCTATAATGCCAAAATTAAACTGTTGTTAATCTCATTAACCCTTGGTTCCTAAATGTTATATAAGTCACCAAATGTAGAATGGATGCAAGATTTGTGTAGCAATGGTCGGCATTGGATCAATGCTTCTCCATTGCCTCTGCAATACATCTAAATGGTGACCCAACATGCCCAGATCAAGCTCCAAACCACCAGCAGCTTCTACAAGGAGGATCAGAAGAGCCCATTTAGCCTCTAGCCTTGGGAGATTGGATGACTATGCTTCCAATTCATGATTGGTAGGGCAAATTAAAGCCAGTGGGAGGATTTCCAATTGCAAGGTCCATGGCTGCATTGGTGTGCTTTATTTCCCTAATATGGACACCATGTATGAGAAATTCATAGAGATTTGCAACGAGTACCCAACCACACAAATGAGGAGGTGTTTTGCCTCCTCTCCCATCCAAGAACAAATATTTGCTTCTATTCCCTTACAGCATTTGCCCAAAGCAGCATTTTGGTGTTCTTCCTTTCTCTCTTTGTTTTCTCTTCCTTTACTTTGTCTTTGGGGTGGTTAGAATGTACTTTTTGGTTTGCTTAAGCAAACTTGATTAAGATGGTAGTGGATATATCTAGAATATACTTGAATATTCTATGATATTCTACCATTTAACGGTTGCTATTCATTTAGATTAATCTTGTATTTATAATTTATAAACATGTTTATAATTTATATACTTTCTTGAACCCATTCTAGCATATTCTTTTTTATTCTATCATCTAATGGTTGATATGCAATAAGATTAATCTTATGTTTATAAATTACAAACATACTTATAATTATAAACTCTATTTAATCAATACTATTAAGTAAACCAAGCATTACTACATGCAACACATAACAATTTATTGGTAAATTATTTTTTCTAGTGGGTTTTATGAGCTCTTTTTTTGGTTTGTGGCATTTACATTTATTTGTTCTAGAATGCTTTTGGCATACCAAATTGTTTGCTTTCACTCTTTTTGGCATTTAGATTTCTTAAAACTTTTCTTTTCTTTCGTAGGCTTTGCTGTTGTTTTTCCTTAAACTGATGGATTCATTTAAATCTTTTTTTAATTCTTTCAGCATACCAAAGTGTTTGCTTTCACTCTTTTGAATTCTATGAAGTTTTGCTATTGTTCTTCCTTGAACTGATGAATTCAATGTAAAAACATGTAAATCAGGTGGAGCAGGATGACAAGAAGAGGCTGCAGATGGTGTTGTTCCTCTAATTGACAAGGAAATGCTCAAGCATCATGCCAGAACTCTAATGCACAATTTTGCAGCATTGATCCTCATGCTTTTGAAAGCCAAGTTCTTCTTGTGAAGCGATGCCCACAACTCCAATGGGCTCACACGTCTTGCTCAGCTTTGAAGAGGTGATTGAAAGTTTTTTCTTGTGAGAAAGAATGAAATGCAATCATTGACTTTTCGAAGGTTAACAAAGCCAAATGCTAGAGGCTGGAGTGTGTAAAAAAGACAATGGGAGATTACAGTCTACTCATTGGTTCTCTAGCTGATACTATCTCGGATTATCAACACCATTATGGAGTTGTCAAAACACACTAGTGATTCGCTTTGGAATGCTAGCTTTGAGTTTCAAATGATACATACCATCTGTATAGCTGAATGGCTTCGTAGTATTTATATTGCATTTCATCCTCAAGAAGTATGTCTATTTCCACACTCAGGGTTATCTACACACTTCATATATCAGAAACAAAGTTAAAAGATGGTGAGAAGAACTTGAGATCTTGCAACAAGAGTGTGAATACTACAATTCTCACTTTTTTTCTTTTTTGGTCTTTTTCAGGTCAAGGCACAGCTGAAACTGGCTCACTTCCTCTGCCAATAAAACATTATGGAATTTCTAGGAACTAAAGGAAGATGAGATTTTTGCTTTGGTGCATAGAAGGGAGTGTGGAAGGAGCTGACCAGGCTATGCCATTTGTGGAGGTGGCTTGCACTCTTGTCTACGAGTGAAACTTTGCATTCTTCTCCCATCAAGTAGCCCATTACTATCAATCACAGAATCCATCAAGGCTGCTGCATTGGAACTTTTCTTGCTCGTTGCCAAATCCTATGACATGGGAGTATGTCAACAACTCTTCAATCAAGGTATCTGACAAAAATTCTCCTGCACTTGTGTATCTAACTTGTATGTGTCCTTTCTTCCTTCTCTCCAGGAGGAGAACAAGCTCTAGAAGCTCGGAGATGGCCAAGGAGAAAAACAATTTGCATTATGATTCCTAGGTGGAAATTGCATTTCGACGATGTATCCCCAGCTGAGATGTTAAAACTTGAAATGCTTCAGTCATAAATATGGGACTATTATCCAAAAGAATCCACTCTGGATAGAAATGCTAAAACACCACTATAAAGAATTAACTCACCAAAATGCCATAAACTAAAGGAACCTTTGAAATCACAATCGAAAAAATAAAGAGTTTATTAAATAAGATTGAGTATAAGACTGAGACCAAGTTTGTAATCAAATCTGAGAATGAATTTGAGATCAAGGCTGAGATTAAGTTTAAATACCAATACAAGTTGTGGGGTGAAAAGCCCAAAGCAATCATCCCCTCACATAAACATTAAAAGAAATTGTTAATTTTATTATTAAAGTTAAAAAAGATTATTCTGCTGAAATAACATTCTATTATGAAAGTATAGGTTTTGAAAATATTTTACTTAACAATTCAATGATATACATATAAATTTTTCAATTTTTTTTAAAAGTAAGACTATAAAGTTATGATACAATATAGTTTAATTAAGGATACAAAAGTTTATTTACAAAATTATTATCTAAAATTTCAAGTTCTTTTTAGTATATTATATTCCTTTTGCTAGTCTTTATTCTACCAAATCAGTCCTTTATACTAGTAATTTTTTAGTTTCTCAAATACTAAAAATGTCTTAATTTTAGAATAAAATTGTAATTTTAAGATGTATTAAAAAATCTATGTGAATTAGGAGATATATATATATATATATATATATATATATATATATATAACTTATATAATTACATTTTCGTTTATAACATGATGGTAATCTAGTTTTTTATCATGGTAAAAATGTTTTATGGGCTACTAACACATATTGCTTAAAAAAACCATTTTGTTTGCTATCAACAATATTTTCTATCCAAAATAATTATAATATGGTTCTTTATGAAACTAGATATCCAAATAAATTTTTTTGGGCATTAGAAACTTCAAAGCATGTTTTATGTTCTTTATAATATGTTATTGACAATATGTATGCTATTGTGTTAAATTTTTGGACTTTGCATTTGCAAACCCAAATAGAATCTGATTTAAACTTCACCTTTTTGGGTCTCTACTTTGCAACGGGTTTGCCTCAAGCAAATGTGAGGTGCTCATATACTTGGACATGGCTTTGGCCAAATCCGTTGCCGTATATGATTAATACATATACCAAGAGTGGGTATTTAGAAGAAGCTAAACATATATTTGATTCTATGCTGGGCTACGCTAGCAAGGTTTTTCACATTTTTGTTGTTTAGAAGATGCTGAAGAAAAAAAAAAAAAAAAGCATTTTTAGCAGAATTTGAGACTCTGCAGACTGGGAGACATGAAACGAAACGGGAGAGCTTTCACGCATCACGACGCCCATTCTTGCTTCGTGACAAGCGTAGCGTCTCCACTCCTGGATTCCACTCCGCCTGCAATGGTAGTCCAAGTTACTTCGTAAGCTTCAAAGTTCCAGCGCTTCGTCATACCTTGAACCCGCTGGTTAGCTCTGCTGAGAAGATCGACAACGCAGTGGAAGTGTTCCACTTCGGGGACGATGCCGTATCTGGATGGCATTTCGTGGAAGAACTTCTTCCCTGCAGCTGGTTAGAACTGCGAGAGCTGTGATACCATTCGGTTTTATGCCAGAGTTTACCATCTCGTGAAACAGCGTCAGCGCTTGGCTTGCGTCCCCTTGCCTGCCGTATCCGGTGATCAGCGCACTCCAGGCCTCGTCACCATCTCCCGGTAGCGAGTCAAATACCTGGCGAGCGGAAACCATGTCTCCCGCTTTGCCGTGAAAGTCAACCAGGGATCCAGCCAAATCTCCATCTTCCTCAAAGCCTCCACGGTAGATCAGAGCCTTGACTTCGCTCCCAAAGCCTAGACTCGAAGGAATACTGTTGCTGCAAGCTTTCAGCGCCGCGACGTACGTTGATGCGTTTGGTCGGCAGCCTTCACGTCTCATCCTGTGGAACAGCCTCAAAGCTCGTCTAGCATCGGCGTTCTCCGTGAAGCCCAGGATCAAGACGTTCCACGAGACCACGTTGCGAAGCTGGCCGGTATTGCTCGAGAAAACTTTGCTGGAATCCGCCAGACTCCCACACTTGGCGTACGCATCGATCAAGCTGCTCGTCACGTAAACGTTGTTATCTGGAACGCAGTGATCTCGGGAGACGCACAGAACGACGAAAGTGAGGCTGCTCTAGAGCTGTTTGAGGCTCTCTTGTGCGAAGGTGGCGATGGTGGTATTTCTCCAACCAGCTTGACAGTCGTCGCGGCTTTCAAGGCTTGCGGCAGTCTTGCAGCTAAGAACAAGGAAAACGATCGAATGAGAGCATTGGAAATCACCATGGCTGTTCACCGCGAAGCTGTGACGAAGCTGGAAGCCTCCGAGTGGGACGAGTCGGCCATGCTCCCACACTTCCCATACATGTCGACCAAGCAGTTTGCCACGTACAAGTCTTCCAGATCAGAGCCTCGCTCCGATGCCAGCGAGTGCCCCGCCATTCCTGCTTCCAGCGAACTCAGCTTCACGATCTTCCCATCGACTTGCCTTCCCTGTTCTTGACTCGAGAGGGTACAACACGCCTTAAGCGCAGCCACCAAAGTCAGCCTGTCCAGTACGCAGCACCGAGAGTGTAGCAAATCTCCAAAGAGTTGAAGGGCCATCTTTCCCTCATCGTTCTCAGCATAGCCCAGGATGATCGTGTTCCAGGAAACCACATCCCGGCGCTGCATCTTATCGAAAACTCTCCTCGCATCCACCATGCTTCCACAGTTTGCGTACATGTTGAGAAGAGCGTTGGCCACGAATATGTTTGAGTCACATCCCAGTCTCTCGGCTGTGCCGTGGATCGCCACACCCGTGACTAGAAACCTGAGCTTCTCCTGTGGATTCCGAGCTTCTTCCTTGGCTGCGAGATTGCTACAGGCCTTGAGAGCAGCAACAACACTCCAGCTATCGAGCTGACAGCCTCGGCACGACACCATCTTCGTAAACATCTCGAGAGCTAGCTCCTCGTTCTCACCACCCTGTGCGTAGCCGAGCATCAATACGTTCCACAAGATCACATCCCGAGTTTTCATCCTGTCGAAAACCTCTTGAGCACGCACCATGCTCCGGCACTTCACGTACATGTCGATGAGAGCATTCCCCACGTAGACGTTTTGATGGATAGCATCTATTCCCATCCCAGCCTCGGCCTGACGATGAACTTCCATGCCTCGTTGCAGCGAAAAAACTTTCACCATCCTCCCATCAACTTTCCGGCCTTCTTCGGCAGCTGCGAGAGTGGAGCACGCAGCGAGCGCAGCGGCAAAAGTTCGTGAGTTTGCTCCGCAGCACTGTTGCATCGATCGAAAGAGCTGCAAGGCCACCTCGGCCTCGCCATTCTCCGCATAGCCCGAGATCAAAGCGTTCCAGCACACTGCGTCGGGGCGAGGAATCCTGTCGAAGGCCTGCTGTGCTTCCACCACGCTGCCACACTTCATGTACATCGCCACCAAGCTACTGGCTACGTGAGAGTCCGAATCCACACCACTTTCTCTCGCGTTCGCGTGGATTTGCCGGCCACTTTCGACGTCTCTAGCTCTGGAGCACGACTTTAGCGCCGCGAGGCAAGCGCTTCTCTCGAGCTGATGAGCGTTGCCGGTAGTACCATAAGTTCTCGTATCGGCTGTGAGAACTTTAGGATCCAGAGAAGTCCTGGACAGCATAGCGAATGGTTTTGTCACTAGGATAAAAAACGTTTGGCTCTACCTTCCAGCATCAAAGCATTCAAAATTCTTCCTTCGTTGATTCGAGACATCGTGAAGAGAGTGTTTGCTCCCGTTCTTTCCATCCCGTTTGTTCTAGAGTTTGGCAATCCTCGATGCTAGAAATCAGGTCCAGAATCAAATCTCCTGTCCTAAATTGCCGAGAATGTCATTCTGGCAGCTTACCGGATCGGCCAGGGCGAAGCAGCGCCCTCGCGCGCGGATAAACCCTAGAATTTATTTGGAATAAAAATTCTCAATGAGCTTTATTGCGCATTGACAGAGTTGACTCTGTATTGACTTGCATTGACTAGGTGGGCTCATCTTATTTGGGTGGGAAGAAGATGGCGTCGTTTGTCCTGCGAGAACGCAGCTCCTTCTCAACTCCATCTTCCACGTTAAAAGCCGCGCAAATCGTTTTGGGCGACAAGCTCTTGATCACGCCAGTTCTTCCAGCGAGATGAGAGAACACTGGCCTGTTTTTCCAGCAAAAAATTGGGTCGATCAGAACCTCTGAAGGAAAAGAAGAGAACTTACTTCTCGGTGGTGATGATCGAGAACCATTCCATTCCATTTTCTCCTGCTCGCTTTGAGACGACGTGGAATCGTGGGACGATAAACAGGCAGCCGGGCTCCAGCATATGATCGATAACTCTCTCGCCATTTTGGTTCACGACTTGGACTCGACCGCTTCCACCGACAATGTAAGTGACTTGGTACGCGGAGTCGGAGGAAAATCCTGGCGAGCACATCGCATGCTGCAAGAAATTCACAAATGTGATTATAAGATCCAAGTGATCAGCTAAAACTTACCGGATCAAGCTTGACGAGATCAGCACCAAGACCGACGTGCTTGAAGATCGGCAAGCTATCGCTGGAAACAACGGAAACTCTGCCTCCGTTTTTTATATCCACGTCGAGCTTTGCCTCCTCGCAGTTGTAAGCAAACTCTCCATAGGGAGAGTTGCTCAAATCGGTTGTCTCCGGCATAGAAATGCCTTCCTTGAGCAAAACAATCCTCTCTTCCTTCTGGCTATGGAGCAAAGTATTCACCGTTTCTTCTGGGACATCCCATGCTTGGGCGATGAAGTCCGGAGTAAAACCTTTGAGAAGTCCAGCGCTACCAGGACCGACCAGGAAGAAATCCTACAAGCGGATTGATTTATCAGTGTTTCACAACAAGACACACACAAAAAAAAAGAAGAAAAATCCAAGAAGAACTTACAGTGAATTCTCCAGCTTTGAGGCTTTTGCTCGTGTCTCCGAGACACAAAACACTAAACTTCGAAGTGCCAGAGTTAAACCACCAGTTGACAGTGCCGTGAGGAACAGCGATAGCATCGCCTTTCTTCACGAGCTTGACGCATTCGCCGGGACTCTCCGCAAAAGTCAGTCCTACTTTACCATTTCCTGGACGGAGAGAGAAAATCCCGGAATTTTAGCATGCATGAGAAGAAAATTCACATTCTAGAAAATCAATCGCTTACCTTCGAGCACATAAAAGATCTGATTAGAATCGGAGTATTTCGGCATCAGCAAACCCCTAGGATTGAGACTGAAGCGCGACGCCCCAACCCGAGCTTCCTTCAACATCTTGGAGTGGGCGCTGAGCCAAAACTCGTACATCCCGCCATCGTTGGCGCACAATCTCGCATTGGGAGATCGTGGCGTGAGATCGACATCCAGATGAGCTGCGGCCATCGCAAGAACAAACCCTAGAGCTCTCTCCACACGAGAGAACAGCTATTTATACAAAGGAAGCGCGCTCGTCGACAACGGACGGCTGGGATTCCTCGCGACATGCTTTGGCCTTATCCTAATCGCTGAACTTATATTTAATTACCAAAATATTCTATAGAATATGCCACTGTCCTTTCTGTCTTATTATAATGCTTTGAATTCCATGATTCTGGAATTTATATCGAGAGATTATTTTTTATTCACGTTGTAATATAAACTATAGATCCATCAAGTTCTACCAATTATTTTCGGAAAAAAATCCAGCTTTGAGATCATCTTTCGTGCTATCAATAATCTCGCGAACGTCCTTCTCGGTCCAATCAAGAGCACCATCTCCAGCAACGATTCGGATCAAACTCTGGAAGAAGAGCTTGGTATGATCGCTAGAACCAGATCCAGGAACTCTCACATTTGGCAGAGTAAACTCCTTTCGAGGCACGTAAAGCATCCCATGGACGTGCTCCCCGTCTGGATACGTAGCACTCGAGTCCTTTCAACAAGTCATAGCAGCGGCGATGAGAACTTCGACAAAATGCTCAAGGATGGCACTTGTTTCATCGTTTCATTGCAAAAATTGCAACTTTGATCAGCGAAAAGAAACGTTATACTCACCTCCACACTTTCATAACTCGATTGTTCCCCACTTTGACAATGCCAAAAAGAAAATACACGCCATATATCCAGTTGTTACCCCAAGCTTGCAGAAAGATTGGAGCAACATTTCTCATATTTGCACTGCCATCCTTCTTGGAAACACAAGCTCCAGCTTGATGTAGCAGTATCTGGTTAAAGAGTTAGCATGCTAAACATTCTAAACTTCAATGTAGGCTCCACTCTCAAAACCGTAACCAGATTGCTTAATCCTTGAACTCGTCGGTCACGAACCAAGACCCAGAAGCCATGCTCGGTTGAGTCATCTGCGTCCTGCAAAAACATTTAACACAAGACAGAAAAGATGGTGGAAAGAATAAGACTTACTTCAGCGTCAACTAGTAAGCTCTCTAGATGATCATCATCGCCTCCAGCTAACCTTGGTGTTCCACTTTGATAAGGCATTATCACTTCATAAACTTCATGAGGTGCCGTTGTAGTATTGGGTTTTGTGATCTTGTAAAGGTCCAGCGTTAACACTCCATGCACCATGATCTTTCCTCCAGCTCCAGGCTTTTTGTAAGAACTGCACAAGAAATTTTGTGGATACAAAAGGAAACACATGAATTCAATAGAATTGTCGAGACTTACACTGCAGCGTCCAGTGATACGTCAATAATCTCTTCCATGGCAGCACGCAAAGCATCCAGATCCATGGATTGTCCCAATCTTGTCACCAGCAATAGCATCGACGTCTTCATGAGTGTGCCCAACCATGAGAAAGCCAAGTGTAACCGTTTCAAATATGCCTTTGGCAACAAGCATCGCCAAGTACGCGAAGACGTACATGTTTTTGTTCTCACTGCCAGCATTGTCTGTTTGGAGCAGAAGATGGGGTGGAAGGCCACATCAGCCGCAAGAACTTCCTTGAGATTCTGCTTCGTTTGGATGAGGCTGTGCATTCACCGGGCGACCAGCCTCGTCGGAATGGCATGAGGCCTCACGTGATAACCCTACAATCTGACGGCCAACATATTCACTGGGATGGCATGGGGCCCCACGCGATACTGCAAGCCTTTGCTCCTCCTCCAGCTGAACCCTGTATGGGGTTCGATCGACAAGGGCCTTATGCAAGGGTTGGCCGTTCAGCTCAGTCTGCGCACTTTGCAGAGACCTTAAGTGTTTTGCTAGGGACGCAATCATCATGTTTGCACCCCCGCCACCCCATAGAGGTACAAAGAAGTTCCCATAGTTCTGGGCACCATGCCCATGAGCGATTATGCCAAACAGAGACATAGGCAGCTGCATGGATGAAGAGATTGCCTTGGGGGCAGGATTGAGTCGAGGTAAGCACATCTTTTTCTGGTCCATTTTGTCGTGGATGATGCAGAGGTAAGAGTCAGGTCTCTCCATGGAGAGAATCCTGTTATGATAATATGCAGTCTTGCAGCTTCTCTGCTCGATATTGTGGTCGAGCCGCCTTCTAACCAACGTCTCTCGCTCTTGAGCGCTGCAAGAATTCTTCGACAAAGCCATTTTGATAGCAGTGCACTCGTCACACTTTGAAAAGCTGGAGTACTTTCCTATACTCACATCCCTGAACCTGTTGCTCCACAATTTACTAAATCTAGATTGGCTCAGCTTCCTGTAGCCATTACTCTGGAGTTCCCGATTCACATCTTCCAATATGGCCCCCTTGGTATACATGGAAGGGAGAACTCGTTGGGTGTCTCGTGTTCCATCTTCCAAGAGGCGGGTTTTATGTGGTTGCTGCTCGCTACATGTCTCGACAAACCTCTTGAAGATTGCCTCTCCATATACAACATGACCCCTGGTTTTGTGCATACCGTCGTTCCCATGGACTGCCTGTTGTACCCTTTGTTCCTCGAACTCAGTTTTGATTCTGTAGAATGTGGTTCGAGGGACTCCATAAATGATTCTCCATGCCTTCATGCAGACCAAACCCCTCTGGAAGACCATGCCCCCCACTTGATGTTCTGAAGCATCAACAGATGACCGTAATGCCTCATACACAAAATTGCGAGCTGCCTTCCAGGATAATGTCTTGTATCTTGCTCTCTCCTTTTCAATAGCATCCCAATCAGCATATTGACAGCACCTCCTCTTGCAACAAGCAACTGTCGAGACCATTCGAACCTCCATCGCCATTTTCTGCCTTTTCGGTTTGTTGCTCAGATCCCTTTGGCTGCGCTTTAGGAAGGTGTACTTTCTTTTCCCATGAAGAGATGTTCTGTCATCAGTTGTAGTGGTGTTTGATTGTGAATCTTTCACATTCTCAAACACTAAGTGCCTCAATTTCCACCGCACAATGCTTCCAATAGTCAGACTGTTTTCTTCTGTGTTAACAACCTCTAAAATCGCAACTCCAATATCATCCCAGCCCAATTCTTGATTAGCAACCGCATCTCTTGGATCGACAACTGTGGCTAAGCCCTCAGCTACCACCTCCCCCTCGGGGTTGTTTGGAAACACCTTCGCCTGAATCCATGTAGCACGGTTCTTAAGATCCACGGAGGGAACATGCGTCGCACTTGCGCTGTCCCCAACATCTGCTTTCTTCTGAAGATTTTTCAAGGTAACAACAACATTTACCCCGACGACCATCTCTCCTCGTTCAATAGCGACCACATTCCCATCGAAGACAGTCTCTACTGATACAACAGCATTGCCTTCCCCAAGCCTTTGACAGTGTATAACAAAGTTCCGATCCATAGACACAAGGGTCCCTTTTGCAACTCTCTTCCCACCATTCAAAATGTAAACCTTTTCCCCAACCCTGAAAGCCATTCTGAAAGTGCAGAAAAGAAGTTAAGACCATACAAAAAATGATTGGAGAATGGCCTAAATCATAACATACCAAACAACCTCAATCGCATGAGGCCACATGCCATTATTCAAACATGCTATTGACACCCACGTGAAATTTCGCATTCACAAAATTGGCATGAGGCCTCATGCCATCTTGATATACACACAGCTGCAGGCAAGTAAAAACATACATGACAATACGTTAGCCATGAAATTGCAAGGGCCCAAGATGGCATGTGGCCTCATGCCATTTCTAAATGTGGTCCTAAGCCATTCCATGGTGAACATACCAGGAAGCACAAGTGCCGAATATCAAGAGGAAGCGGTAGCCACACCAAAGACAGTGCCGCTCGCAACACCGCAACTACTCGTAGTGCCACTCGCAACACCGCAACTGCTCGTAGCGCCGCTTGCACAAACTGCCACTCACATAAACTGCCGCTCGCAATGGCGCTCGCAATGCCGCAACCGCTCATAGACGCATAAACCACAGCCCACAACGCCGCTTACACAAGCAGCGCTCACTGTGCTCAGCGGAACCAAGAACACGGCGCACAAAAATGATAGACCTAGGAATGAGTTCGAGAATTCAAAAATAACACATGCTTGAACGTCACATCAAATCCTCTGACAAACCAGATCTTATGATTCCTCTGACAAATTTCAAACTGAGTAGCTTCTAGACTTTGTTGTCGGAGGTTGAACTTTGTCACATCATGTCCTTGCCTCGATCCAGCTGTGCCATGTCAGTGATTCGAACTTTGCCATGCCATGTTAGCGATCCGCGCCAAGATTATTCGCCGTGTAAAGGAATAATTATGCTGTGTGTGTACGTCCATTTATGGCAATATAAGGCCACATGCCATTCAAAGAATAATGCTAGTCGAGCATTTTTTGGTGCATTTTTGGGTTCAAAATTGCATGAGCCCACACACTATAAAGTTTACCTGTACCAAAAATAGAAATAGCTTTATTTACTTGAGAATTTAAGTGGTTGAGGCATTTTTAAACTTACAAACACATGCCCTACTTACATTCCTTTGGTTGCTTAAAATTCAAAAATATTATAAACCTTTCTTTTTGTATTTTCAATGTTTTCAATTATGGTTTTTGATTTTCGCAGGACCAGCCTAGTAATCTATTTGCATCCTGTCATGTTTATAGCTAGCTTTCGTTTGTCCCCTTCGCTAGCCTGAGATACATCTCGGCATCTGCCTCTTACAGCATTTGCCCAGAAAGGGCATCTTTCTTCACGCAACATTTGCCACATGTTTAGGGTTTAGGGTTTAGGGTTTAGGGTTTAGCAATTCAGTAACTTGATAAACATGCAAATACACAACTTGATGCAAAATCCTTTGATATGTCACAATGCCCCTAGGACCATAAACACATTTCAATAGAGAGGGTCCTTTCATTTCATAACTCCTTACGTAGATCTTGGTGAAACCAGAGTTAGTGAAGTTAGTTTCTTGTGATCCCGCATCTGATTGTGATGTCCCTTTGCAGTGTCGATGGAAAGGTCAATGCACACCAAACTGTAAAATCTTGGAGCAAAATAATGGTCGGATCTATGGCAAATGCCCCTGAAACATTGTAAGGCTCGTGTGGTCTCATGTGGTGTCCGATCGAGATGCTTCTTTGCAGAGTCATCAAGAAAGACATTGTATACCATTCTGTAAAATCTAGTTGCGATCTAACGGTTGGATCTCCAGAAAACTCAAAAAAATCTCGCGCGTGTCAGAATATCCTAGGAATATACTCCTATGTGCCCCTGAAAATGGCATGCGGCCCCACGCCATTCAAGAGATAACGCCAGATGACGCCGAGAATTTTTTGGTGCATTTTTTGGGTTCAAAATTGCATGAGCCCACACGCTATAAATTTTATCTTTGCCAAATAGAGAAAAGTTTATCTGTGTCATGTGAGGTAGTTACAGTCTTTTGTGCTCGGCATCTGCTTCTTGCAGCATTTGCACTGAAAGGGAATTTTTCTCCATTCAGCATTTGGCCCTGAAAATGGCATGCGCTCACACGCTATTCAAAGAATAACGCCATAGGACGCCTGGATTTTTGGGTTTAAAATGTTTAGGGTTTTTTGGGTTTTTTCAAAATATTTTGGGTCCAACGTTTTTTGGGTTTCTTTAGTTCAAAATTGCATGAGCCCACACGCTATAATATTGATTTGAGAGAAAAATAGAAACAGATAGAATTTCTTTATTTAGCTGAACATCTGCCATTTTTGGAAATACAAGATGCTTTGGAATATCCAATCATGCATGGTATAAATATAGCGAGGGTATTAAATGATATCCCAATCATGATCTTTCTTTTGGATTTCGCGTGCATGCAGTCCAAGGAATGATGACGTTGCAGATTTCTTTTGGATTTTGCGTGCTTGCATGCGCGCGGCAATCCAGAAATTAATGGTGGCGCCCAAGTCCGAGGAATGATGACGTGGCGGGATTACCAACCGTTGTGACATTTCGCGCGTGTGAGGTTAGGTTTTGCATTTTGCTTCGTACTCGTGCTCGCACACTCGCGCTTGCGCTTGCATCACACTCGCGCTCCCGCTGGCATCACACTCGCGCTCCCGCTGGCATCGCGCTCCCACTCGCGATCACGCTCACTTCTCTACAGGTTTCTCGTGTGCATCGGCGTCCACTCGCACTTGCATCACACTCGCGCTCGCATCGCGCTCGTGTGCATCGGCGTCCACTTCAAGATACACCCAGTTTGTAACTTTGCCGCCAACTCCGCCGCCCACTCCGCCACCCACATGCAGCCCACTTGGCGTCCCGGGAGATTTCAGCGCCACTCTCCAACTGTAAGTGGCAGAGTAGCCTTGCTGCTACGATCCGCTGCACACACAGTGCATATTCGCCAGCGAGTCCAGCCTCGATTGTCACGGCCTCCATTCGGCTTCAAATGGTAAGTCTTTTAGGCCAAGTAGAAAATGGCATGAGGCCACATGCCATTCAGTAGCAACATTGGCATGCACCGATTGGGCTCTCGAGTGCAGTCCGGTTACAGATGGCGTGTAGCCTCACGCCATCTTAGGATGCAGCCTCAAGACATCTGATGTAGTGGTGAATGGCGTATGGCCTCACGTTATTTCCATCTGCTAGCTTTTCATCTGTCAGCTCTAATTGTTGTGCATTTCTGAACAGGCGAGGAATTGTGTTCTTCTTCCAGCCACTGTCAATGTGGATGCAGAGAAGGGGGAGGAGCTCACCAGTTGGACTTTCGGGATGGAAGGCGAGGATTTGATGCTGTGCAACACAGATGGTGGGAGAAAAGAATGCATGGGGATCCTCATCCAAGTGACAGACACTCCATGCAGTTCCATGCAAGAATATGGACTGGCACTTGTGGTAGAGACAGCGTTCGCCTTCAAGATCCACCTTGCACATCCTAGCGGCTTCCCGGAGGGGGGCAGCGGCTATGAGGAATTCCTAGAGGGAGCTAGGGAGAGGTTGTCCAGGAGGCCCACAATTTCAAAGACGTTGCGGGTCTATGAAGATCACATGGAATCCACGGACCTCACCTACGGCAATGTTCAAAAACTATATTCCAACATTGAGCCGTTGAGAGTGCCTCCAGTTCGCGAAGCGAAGGGGAAGGGGGTTGATCTGGAAACTACCCCGAAGCAGAAAAGGGTGGTCAAGCTCAAGCCGACGTCCGACTCTGCTGCTCCAAAAAAGAAGCTACTTGGTGATGCCATTGCCTCGGGTTCGAACACTACACCCACCAAAAAGAAGAGCCGCAAAGAGCAGAAAGAGCAAGAAGAGGCAGCAAAAATCGTCGCAGATAATAGTACTTGTTACTATTCCAATAAAGTATATACAATCGACGTGAGCCGTATCGACATCCAAAGCAAATACAACCACAGGCTAGTATCTGATGAGTGGGTGGAGAAACTGAAGCAGAAGATGCTGGCAAGTCCAGTAACACCCGACATCGCAGACGTGATCCCCTACTACCGAACAATGAAGGGCGAGACGAGGTTTCCAGACTTGATCAATAGGAAGGTGTTGGACGATCAGAACATCCGGTTCTATGCCGTCTCCGGGCAGCATTCTAGCTTGGCGATGCAACAGATAGTTGTGGATATTATGGTGGGCGAGGAGGTGAAGAAAGTCTTCAAGACAAGAGTTGTCCGCCTGATAAAAGGCAACTCGCCCCTCTGATCTATCATATACATCTCCCACGCGCAGAATGTCAAGCAAGAAACGTGCTACAAATCGGGTCTGCACGAGACATTGGCACGAACACGGAAGCTCTGGGTTCAACTGAAGAAGCCACAAAAAGGACGTGCACTAGCAACTAGCGCCTGGCAGGTAAGCCTCATTGCATGTGGCATAGCATGTGGCCTCACGCCATTTCCATTGCAGGAATTCTCGAGTCTTCTCTCGAAAACACTGGGGGTCAATGACACACTCAGCATCCATAACATTCTACTCGCAACAAAAATTGTTTTTGACAAATGGGTAGATGTGCTGAGGAGGTACCATGACGGGGAGTTGCTAAACTCAATGGGTGTGGAGGACGGCCGGAAGCCCAATGATTTGAAGTTCAACGCCTTGTGTTTCTCATGGTCTCTAGACAACGACGACCTTCTGACAGTGGCTAATGCTCTTCTACGTGGTGAGGTAGTCTTCAACAAGACCAAAATGACTCCCGGCCATATTGTGACATACGAGGACTTGTGCACGACTTTGAGAGCTCGTGCACTATTGAAGGATTGGATCTTCGAGCAAGTGGCCGTGGAGAGGGTGAGCATCGACACCACGCAAGAGATGATGGAAGAGCTGGACTTGTCAAATGAAGACATCGACGAGTACGTGAAGGGGGCCCCCAAGTTCATCGATCTGCTGCGGGATGCCACGAAAAGTAAAGCTGAGAAGTTGGATCAGTATCCAAATTTCATTAAGAGGGATGTCGACCGCCGGCTTTAGAAACAGCTCGACCCCGCAGCAGAGGCCTATCGAGAACCTTACTAAGTATACGTGAATTCGGATGAGGATCAAAGGTGGAGGAGCATCGTTTCCCGCGGAGATGAGCAGGTCAAGAACATCTTTTGTGTGATGGACTTCACAAACGAAGAGATCACTCATGCAGACGAAGTCAGCTCCATCATTGACTTAATGGTGGGACTTGCGGAGGTGGAATCTTCAGTCCACTATATGATCTACGACTCCGAATCTTATCACAAGTTCTGGAAGGCCTTGAACGAGGTGAAGGCTCGGTTGAAAGGCAAGGAGATGCGGGAGATCCATGGGATAATGGCTAAGAAGAAGATACCGACGAATGTCCGCATCTTCACACTCGCCCTTGTTATTGGTCCTGCAGCAGAGTGGGACTGGAGTGACTTCCCAGCTTCGTTCGACAAGGCCGATCGAATTGATCTGAGGGAGGTCAATTTACCTGTGCCTGAGGAACTGAAGACGGCTATGGAGCTTTCGAATCCAAAGAAAGCTCCAGGTGCAGCATGGGAAATGCTCAGCTGGGTCTTCAACGCAATAGCGGGTGACTCCAAGGGCAAATGCGTTGTCGAGTACAACTGCGGCGGACTATTCTTTCGAGCCGCACTACTCAAGGGTGTCCCGTGTGTTGCGGTGACAAACTCCATTGAAGAGGTGACTTCAATGGAGCATATAATTACAGTTGCCAAAGAAAAACAGTATCTTCTCTGCGAACCTGGTGAGTACGCACTTTAAGTTTAAATGTTATCTCACAAGCTCTGTATGCAGGAGCGTGGCCACCCCCAGATGCTGAAACGGCGTTAACAGCTACTGATGTTAGGCCGAGCTCACAACCTGCACAAGGTAAGGTCACGTGAGGCCTCACGCCATTTTGATTATAGATCGTTGTGAATATTCAGACACGAGGACTGAAAAGCGCACTGGTGGCGCGTCGAAGAAGGACAAACAGACAAGCAATAGGAAAAAAGGAGGTACAAATTATATTTGCAATGGCGTGTGGTCTCATGCCATTCCTTGCAGGAGACACTTCTTCAAAGGCAAAACAGGCAAGCACCAGCCAAGCTCAAACTGACAGTGATCATAAAAAGCGAAAGCACGTTGGACAGTCGTCGGGATCAGAGGCATTTGATTCGAAAAGGAAGAAGGGCAACGAAAAGATGATAGGTAATGCCTCGCGGTTATGGCGTGTGTGCTCATGCCATTCATTGCAGATCAAGGGCTGAGTGAAAGGAGCCAGTCACCACCTTCTGACTCAGATTCCTATGGCGGACTCCCCTTCCCCAATCTCAATGGAGAGGTACAATGGATGAGGGATGCTTTTCAAGTCAGGGCCACGTTTTTCTCATCTCGTCCTCTTCTAAGGGTGCAAGAACGTGCAGAAACCATGTTAAGACAGTCGGGTGAGGATACGGTCCTAGGTCAAGCACTAAAATAGGCTATGGATGTCTTGTATTTTGAGATGGAGACTCGGCCAGATGATTTTCCCAAGATGGTCCTAGAAGAACAAGCCATCCAGCCTGAGCAGCCTATGGAAGAAATGCAGGAGGGGGATGAAGAGCCAGAGAAAGATAATGAGCAGGAAGAGGAGAAGGATGAAGAGGAGGACAAAGAAGAGGAGGATGAAGAAGAGGAGGACGAAGAGGACTTGGATGGTCCTCACAATGGTGACGATCACAATAACGACGATGACGATGATGACGACGATGGCCAGCCTGAGGTGGCCAAAGAGCAGCGGAGGAAGGTCATACAAGACAAACCATCAGGTAAATAATAGTACATCCATTCCTAACCTTTTACCATTTCTAACATTGTCCATGTAGGTCGCAGAAGAAATGGTAAGTAGAGATTATTCAGTTGAATTAAGATACAAACTCTAGCCTTTAGTGTCGAGGAAGGATAGTGCCAAGCAAGGGTCGAAACGTATGTCCAATCCTTCAGAATCAGCAGTGCGCCTAAGTGATATCGGTCCTAGTTCCTCAATAGCAGTTGATGGTAAATACAGTATAGTCGATTCAATGTGCTAATGAGTTTGTTTTTAGTAGCTAGTAGGGAGGATACCATCTCAATCGAAGGGAGATATTTGGACATGCATATGGATCCGCCAGTGGACTCTACTTGCCTGCAAGAGTCATCAGAGCTGGTGGAGGCTACTATCCATATCAACGCCAAGCAAGCTGACCACGCTCCACTTGATGCTACCCATACCACTGAGTCAATCTTGTCCACGTATCCAACTAACGGTGACCAGGCGCCATTGGACCCGCATGAGACCCCCCCAGCCGCCGAGCCGGTCGTATCCTCATTTCCAACGGACTCAACGTGTGCCCAATCGTCTGACTACGCGCCGTTGGAACCTCCCTACACCGCCCCTGCTGCCTGTTCGGTCATGTCCACTTTGCCAACGGAGGCACCAGCTGAAATGGCGTGTGATCACACGCCATCGGAACCACCCCATGCCATTGTTGAGCCAGTTGTACTAGAGTCTACAGCTAAAATGGCATGTGCCCACACGCCATCGGATGCGATTGACCCCACATTGCAGAGGAGAGTATTTCCGCCCTTCACGTTTCCTCGACCAAAACCCTCTGAACGACCATCGGGAGCACCATTCGCTAATATTGTAGATGGTAAAATTGACTTGTACCATTTTTTATGCTGACGCATTTCATTTCAGAGTCACGGCGAAAGTACTGTATCGTTTTTGATATGAACGGTGTCCTTTTCTCCCATGAGCTTGGCTCGTCCTCGAATGTCACTGCACCCTCCAAAGCCTGCGGTCGCAAGTTGGTCAAAAGAGACAGATTCACATTAATCACACGGGAGAAACTGTGAGATCTAATAATGACCATGCGACACTTAAAACAGAGGGCCGGGTTCAATTTGCAATTGGGAGTTTGGACATCCATGATGCGCCACAATGCATTAACGTTGCTACAGATGATGCACGATCAGACGCAAGTAATATTACCATTTGACTTTCTCCTAACGCAGGAGGATTGCTTGACTATGGTCCATGTGAGGGGTAGCAAACCCATCTTCGTCAAGCCAGAGACTGTAGTGATGAACCGGACTGTTAGGTCAAGTGAAATCCTCATCATCGATGACTCGCCGATTAAAACTGCAGCGAACACGCACACATATGCAGTGCACCCCATCTCTTGTAGTATGAAAACTAGGGAGAAGAAACCGTATGTTCTGGGGGACCTTGCAAAACGGCTTGAAGCGATGGTGATAGAGAACCGGCCAGTCCAGGAGGTGGCTGCAGAAATCAACCAAATGGCAGATGGAACGGTATATCAGAAGCCATTTGATCGGACAGACACCAGTCATCATTTATGGCATGTATATTGTCTAGCCAAGCACTATCCGCATCTCCATAATCTGCTCAACCGGATGGGTTCTTCAACCATTGAACATGAGCGTGGACATATTAGAGAAGAGATGGCATTACTATTGGGTTTAAATCCTGATAGTGTGGAGAGTGATGAAATTCCAAGATTATTGTATAGGCGTTAGAGGCACAAAATAACAGTCTGAGATGGCATGTATTTATTTAAAAATGTAACTTATTATAGCATGGGGTTCCATGCCATTGTATTAATATTAAAAGACAATTCTTTGAGAGGATTTGCATTATACTAGAAGTGTTACAGCATGTTATTAGAAGTCTACGAAGTTGTTTTATTAATAAGGGGAAAGTAAAGATTGAATGGGGACTTGGGCTCCACCTAGACTCGGAGCAACTGAGCCAATATTAAAAGGATGGAAAGAAATTAGACGACGATGACAAGGAGAAGAGAGAGGTGAAGCAGTGGCAGGGGGAGGAGAAGTGATTGAGTAGACATTTCCTTGTTTAAAATAAAATGGCATGTGCCTCAATGCAGTTGAATTTTGTTATATTTATATACTATATAAAGGTTTGGAAACCTTATTTTACAAGTGGGATAATGACAATTCCCACTTTAATGAAATAGAGCTTGTAAGGCCCCGTGAACCTGCTTAAGGAACTCAAGATCAATTCATTTACAAGAATACATGCATTTTTACCTTTGGGTCAACTTCCGACTGATCCCACTTGGTAGCCTGAGGTTCTTGGTGTTCAGCCACACCTTCTCCCCAGCTTGGAACTCCACATCCCGACGCCTTTGATTCACGTACTTAGTTTGCCTTTGTTGAGCCCGTTCCAAGGAATCCCTCACTAGATTCCAAATGTTGAGTCTTTCCACCGTGAATGCCTCCACTGCGGGTAACTCTCCATGATACTCGGCCACGCCAAGTTCCACAGGACCTTCAATAGCTCGCCCATTGATGACTTCCCATGGACTCACCCCGATGCTCGAATGTGGTGAGTTGTTATAACACATTTCCGCAAGTCCCAAATGACTTACCCAGTCGGTCTGGTCTCCCGAGACATAGCATCACAAATAATCCTCCAGCTGCCTATTCACCCTTTCCGTTTGTCCGTTTGTCAAGAAGTGTTAGTGCCATCAATCTTGACTTAATACCCATTACCTGTCTGTGGGTGATAGGCTGTGCTGAATTTCAACTTGGTGCGATACTGTTTTAGAAGTGTCCTCCAGAACCTACTAGTGAAGATCTTATCTCGATCTGAGATAATCTCTTCCGGCCTTCCCCGCACTCGAACCACTTGTTTGAAGAACAGCTTCGCCACACCTTCCGCATCCACATCCGTTGTGGTGGGTATGAAATGTGCCATCTTTGAAAATCGGTCCACCACCACAAATATCGTATCGAACCCCTCGCTTCGGGGTAGTCCCGTGATGAAGTCCATCGTAAGACATTTCCACGGACGATCTGGAATTGGGATGCTTTGCAACAAGCCCCCACTAGCCTTTATCACAGCTTTGACCTGCTGACATGTTGGACATGTCTTTACATAGTCTTGGACGTCCTTAGCCATATCTGGCCAATGGTACTTCCTCTTGAGTAAGCCCATCGTCTTGGGCACTCCGCCGTGTCCCGCAAGAGGTCTGTCATGACACTCTTCTAAGGTTACCTTCCTTAGTCCCCCTTCTGGAACATATACCCTCGTTTGCTTGTAATAAATGAGTCCGTTGCGTTCCGCATAGCCCATTTTCTCTTCCGTTGGCAGCTCACCTCTCTGGTGAGCTTCCCACGCCTCCAGATTCCTCAACAACACTTCTTGTGCTAGACCATCGTTCTCGTATGCAGTCCGCACATCATCCCAAAAGGTTGCTGTCGCGCTAGATATCGCCAACTTCAAGCTCGCTTTTCTACTTAGCGCATCTGCCACGATGTTGCTCTTCCCAGGCTTGTACAAGATCTCGCAATCAAACTCGGCCAAAGCATTGGCCCACCGACCTTGTTTTCCCCTTAGGTCGGGCTGTGACAAAAAGTGTTTCGTTGCCACATTATCCGTGTAAACTTTGAAGTGTCTCCCAAGGTAGTGTCGCCACTCCTTGAGCGCCTTAACCACCGCAAACAATTCCTTCTCATGGGCAGGCCACTTCCGTTGAGCCTTGTCCAACTTCTTCGAGAAGAATGCTACTGGATGGTTGTCCTGCTTCAAAACTGCGCCCAACGCAAAGTCTAAAGCATCTGTTTCTACCTCAAAGTCCTTACCAAAGTCTAGTAATGCCAACACGGGGGCCTTCCTCAACTTCCCTTTGAGGTGGACGAATGCTGCCTCGCATTCCGCTGTCCATACCATCTTCCCTTTTCCCGTTTGGTCCATTAAGGGCAGGGCTACTCTCGAATAGTGTCTGATAAACTTTCGATAATAGTTGCATAGCCCGAGAAGTGTCCCGCTTCACCGCAGTTGTAGCATACATTGTTTCCCACGCTGTTATATGACTTGACCTTCTTATCCGTGGGTTTGTCTCTTTTCACTTGACTCCCCCACGTACTCGCTCGCTGGCCACCGGATTTGCCTTTCCGGAACCCCGAGGACTCATTCTTAGAGAAACTCTTCTTGAATTTCCCCCTGCTATACGTTCCCCTTGGTTTAGCCCCTTTGCTAAACGTGGATCCCGACCCCGTCGTGTTCCCCTTTCGCAGGTTATCATTGAAATGCACCTTGATGGCCGCATCTAACACTTCCTTGTAGTTGGTCGGGTTCCACCGCATCACTTCACCGCGAGCCCAGGTTTGCAAACCTGATATAAAGGCATGGAACGCATCCATATCCCCCATGTCCGTGACAAGTATCCTCTTTGTCATGAACCCATTCACATATTCCTGGATGGTTCCAGTCTGCTTCAGCCTACTCAGCTCATCTCTCAGATGCAGAGTGGCATTCGGAGGAACGTATGTTGGGCGGATCCTCGCCTTCATCATGTCCTAGGTGGCCACCGGTCCTTCGTTGGCCTCCGTTGTTCTCCACCAAGACTTGGCATTATCTGCCAAGTATGGTTTTGCACATGGGACCTTCTCTGAGCTCGGTAATCGCAACGCTCGAAAGTAGTCCTCCATATCGTAAAACCAATCCTCCACAACCTTATAGTCGTTCATTCCCTTGAACACCGGTGGGGGCTTTGGTTTGTACTTGGGAACTGCCTGAGGGACTGATTCCACTTTAGTCTGTTCGACCTTGTCTGGTTTTGCCTCAGTCCCTGCCGAAGGGTCCGCACCTTCTGCGCTGCCAGCATCCGCAGTCTTTCGCTTTTTCTTCCGCTTCTCGTCACGCTTTAGCTTGCGTACGAGAGTTTCCAGCAGTGCATTGGTCTGTGCCAACTGTCCTTCTAGCACGTCCAATCAAGCCTTGGACGACCGAACCTCGCCACCGGACTCCTGTTTGGAAGTTTCCTCACTAGAGTCCTCCTCATGCAAGGATTCCTCATCCATAGCCTCTTGTTCGATCGGAGGCTCCAGCTCCGGCAGAGGTTCCGTCTCCGCCTGGGTTCGCTTACACCCTGCCCTTGCCATCTCCCAACAATCCGCCTCTATCCTTCGCTAGAACTGAGATAAAGGCTCCGATACCAAATTGTAAGCCACAAATTTTTCCTTTCCAATTTGCCAGCTTACCTCGTCTATCCGTCCAACACCGCCTTGGCTTTTGCTAAGTTCCCTTGCCAAGGTTCTCGCCTATGGTACCAGCTCCTACTTGGTCTTAGCTACTCACTGCACGAGCAACGGAGTGTTAGCCATCCATCCACGGATTCCCAAATCACTCCCAATCCCCCTCCCCGGGTTAGACTGGACTTAAGGTTCGGCTACACTCCCCGCAAGCACAAGCAGCCAAGCACACCAAGCTTCCAGGTTCCTAATATCCCTTGGTACCACAAGACTTGATCATGGGACCCTCTAAATCCCAAATCTTGAGTGCAACACTTGCTTCGGGACGTCGGTGTAAGCCACAAATTTTTCCTTTCCAATTTGCCAGCTTACCTCGTCTATCCGTCCAACACCGCCTTGGCTTTTGCTAAGTTCCCTTGCCAAGGTTCTCGCCTATGGTACCAGCTCCTACTTGGTCTCAGCTACTCACTGCACGAGCAACGGAGTGTTAGCCATCCATCCACGGATTCCCAAATCACTCCCAATCCCCCTCCCCGGGTTAGACTGGACTTAAAGTTCGGCTACACTCCCCGCAAGCACAAGCAGCCAAGCACACCAAGCTTCCAGGTTCCTAACATCCTTTGGTACCACAAGACTTGATCATGGGACCCTCTAAATCCCAAGTCTTGAGTGCAACACTTGCTTCGGGACGCCGGGGCGAAACACCGTGGCCTAGCGGCCCGGTATGGGTACCTCTCGCCCCCCACTTCCATCCCGAAGGAAGGCCCAAGCCCCTAGGAAGGGCGAGGACCAATGAGCCGCATGGTACTCAAGTGGGGCACCACTCCACATGAGCCGAGAGCACCGCAATCGGTTTCCCTTTCGGGAGTGGGAGCTGCTCTTCAGCACTTCCTTGGATGGCCCCTCCGGCACCAACCAAGTCCATGCTCACTCCCACCCAAGGCCCCTCGGTCCCAGTCCCAACCTCAAGTCAGTTTGGGAGCCCCACTGGAGAGTCCCTTCTAAACTGGTTCCTGGACCTCACTATCCCTACTATACTTTTGGAACCCCCTGCAGCCCCCCCCCCCCCTGGGAGACGCACGCTTTGGGCTTTCACCCCTTGACCCGTATTAGTATTTGGACTTAGTCTTTGGCTCGATCTCGGACCCGATTTCGGATCCGACTTCAGATTCGGGTTCGGACTCGATCTCGGACTCGATCTTGGACCCAATCTCGGACCCGACCTCGGACTCGACCTCGGACTCGGTCTCGGACCCGATTTCGGATCTCGGACTCCATCTCAAACTCGGTCTCGAACTCGGACTCGAACTCGGTCCCCGAGTCGGTCTCGGACTCGATTCCGGACTCTATCTCGAACTCGGTCCTAGAGTCGGTCTTGGACTCGATCTTCGACTTGGTCCCATCCGATGAACTCTTTGTCATTTTGGTCATGCTTTCGGGGTTCATTTAGCCTACGACACCTCAGCGAGTTGGTTCCTTACAACTCCACCACCCATAGAAGAAGTTTGATGCCCACATCGAACGTTTCGTTTTATCCTACGACTTGTTGACCATGTCTCCGGGGGCATCCCCCCACTTAGCGGTGTGCCTAAGTTAGCCTCCCCGGCCAAGAGCCCATGACAATGGAATATAGGTGTCCCTATACTCCTCATCTCACCACGCCCTAGTATAGGGTCGGGACTTGAACCCAGCCTTGCTTTACTAGGGGGTTGGGACTCAAACCCAACCTCCGTAGAATACGTCTACGGATTCGACATCCCCGCAGGGAGTCGGGCGTAGCTCCCTACGCCTGGTCGACCTAGCTAACCCATGCTAATTAGCTTACCTTCGGCGCGCCTTCGGGTCCCAACATATGCCACTTGCTCAACTTTGCAAATTGATACTTTAATTGAACTTTGCATAAGTACATAGAGTTCTGCCTTGCAGAAATTCCTCCACTAGATCTCGCGCGTTCGCTAGGTTCTCCTCCGGTTCCCATGTTGCTTCGCAGTGTGGAAATCCTTTCCACTTCACATGGAACTCTCTCACCTCGCGTCCTTGTCGCTTGCTCTTGCGCGCATTGAGGATGGCCTCGACTTCGTATTCCTCTTCCCCTTGGATAACCTCAGGTAAAGGTCTTACTTGGTCCTTGCGAAGCGGATCCTCAAAGTACGGTTTGAGTAAGTTCACGTGGAACACTGGGTGCATCTTCCCCATCTCTCGAGGAAGTCGGAGTCGGTAAGCCACTTTACCGATTCGTGCCTCAATCTCGTAAGGCCCCGCGAACCTGCTTAAGGAACTCAAGATCAATTCATTTACAGGAATACATGCATTTTTACCTTTGGGTCAACTTTCGGCTGATCCCACTTGGTAGCCTGAGGTTCTTAGTGTTCAGCCACACCTTCTCCCCAGCTTGGAACTCTACATCCCAGCGCTTTAGGTTCGCATACTTGGTTTGCCTTTGTTGAGCCCGTTCCAAGGAATCCCTCACTAGATTCCAAATGTTGAGTCTTTCCGCCGTGAATGCCTCCACTGCGGGTAGCTCTCCATGATACTCGGCCACGCCGAGTTCCATAGGACCTTCAATAGCTCGCCCATTGATGACTTCCCATGGACTCACCCCGATACTCGAATGTGGTGAGTTGTTATAACACATTTCCGCAAGTCCCAAATGACTTACCCAATAGGTCTGGTCTCCCGAGACATAGCATCGCAAATAATCCTCCAGCTGCCTATTCACCCTTTCCGTTTGTCCGTCTGTCAAGAAGTGTTAGGACCACCAAACTTGACTTAATACCCCATACCTGTCTGTGGGTGATAGGCTGTGCTGAATTTCAACTTGGTGCGATACTGTTCCAGGAGGGTCCTCCAGAACCTACTAGTGAAGATCTTATCTTGATCTGAGATAATCTCTTCTGGCCTTCCCCGCACTCAAACCACTTGTTCGAAGAACAGCTTCGCCACACCTTCCACATCCACTTCCGTTGTGGTGGGTATGAAATGTGCCATCTTCGAAAATCGATCCACCACCACGAATATCGCATCGAACCCCTCGCTTGGGGGTAGTCCCGTGATGAAGTCCATCGTAAGACATTTCCACGGACGATCTGGAATTGGGATGCTTTGCAACAAGCCCCCACTAGCCTTAGTCACGGCTTTGACCTGCTTACATGTTGGACATGTCTTTACATAGTCTTGGACGTCCTTAGCCATATCTGGCCAATGGTACTTCCTCTTGAGTAAGCCCATCGTCTTGGGCACTCCGCCATGTCCCGCAAGAGGTCCGTCATGACACTCTTCTAAGGCTACCTTCCTTAGTCCCCCTTCTGGAACATATACCCTCGTTTGCTTGTAATAAATGAGTCCGTTGCGTTCCGCATAGCCCATTTTCTCTTCCGTTGGCAGCTCACCTCTCTGGTGAGCTTCCCGCGCCTCCAGATTCCTCAACAACACTTCTTGTGCTAGACCATCGTTCTCATATACTGTCCGCACATCGTCCCAAAAGGTTGCTGTTGCGCTGAAGATCGCCAACCTCAAGCTCGCTTTTCGACTTAGCGCATCTGCCACGATGTTGCTCTTCCCAGGCTTGTACAGAATCTCGCAATCAAACTCGGCCAAGGCATTGGCCCACCGACCTTGTTTCCCTCTTAGGTCGGGCTGTGACAAAAAGTGTTTCATTGCCACATTGTCTGTGTAAACCTTGAAGTGTCTCCCAAGGTAGTGTCACCACTCCTTGAGCGCCTTGACCACCGCAAACAATTCCTTCTCGTGGGCAGGCCACTTCCGTTGAGCCTTGTCCAACTTCTTCGAGAAGAACGCTACTGGATGGTTGTCTTGCTTCAAAACTGCGCCTAACGCAAAGTCCAAAGCATCCGTGTCTACCTCAAAGTCCTTACCAAAATTTGGTAATGCCAACACCGGAGCCTTCCTCAACTTCCCTTTGAGGTGGACGAATGCCGCCTCGCATTCCGCTGTCCATACCATCTTCCCTTTTCCTGTTTGGTCCGTTAAGGGCAGGGCTACTCTCGAATAGTGTCTGATAAACTTTCGATAGTAGTTGCATAGCCCCAAGAACGCCCTCAACTCATGTACATTCGAAGGTTGCTCCCATTCCTGGATCGCTTGGACCTTCTCCGGGTCCACCTTGAGCCCGTCCTGGCCCACCACATGCCCGAGAAACTTTACCTCTTGTTGAGCAAAGTCACATTTGCTCTCTTTAGCATACAGTTTGTGTTCCCTTAGTTTCTCAAACACCTTCGCCAAATGTTCGGCATGCTCCTCTAGTGTCTCGCTATAGATCAGGATATCGTCGATATAGACGACCACGAAGTGATCCAGATAGGGTACAAAGATGTGGTTCATCAACGCCAAAAACGTTGCCGGCGCATTGCACAGCCCAAAGGGCATCACCAGAAACTCAAAGCTCTCATACCTCGTTCGACAGGTTGTCTTCTCAACATCTTCCTCAGCTACCCTGATCTGGTAGTATCCTGACCTTAGGTCAATCCTCGAGAAGTATTTTGCCTTTCCCAACCTATCGAACAGGTCCTCGATCCTTGGTAAAGGGTACTTGTTCTTCTTGGTATACTTGTTGAGCAACCGGTAGTCTATGCACATGCGCATAGATCCATCTTTCTTTTTCACAAATAGCACCGGCGCCCCATACAGCGACTTGCTCAACCTAACATACCCTTTGTCCACCAACTCCTCTAGTTGGCTCTTGAGCTCCTTGAGTTCTTTTTCGTTCAATCGATAGGGTGGACGAACCACCGCCTCAGCACCCTCGACCAGCTCAATCTTATGTTCTATCGGTCGTGCGGGGGGCAACCCTGCCGGTAGCTCCTCCGGCATGGTATCCTGGAATTGGTCCAGCACCTGCTGGATCACTAAAGGTACTTCTTCCATTCTTGTCTTTTTGTCACTCTTCACCGAGAGTAAACACAAAAAGGCTGCCTTAGTTCCTTTAGTGAGTTGTCCTCTCGTGGACACCAGGTTTAAGCATGACTCTTTGGCCTTGCTTTGCCCTACCTTTAGATCCTGGGCCTCCACCCTAGATCTTCTTCCTTGGGCATTCGCCAATACCACAAGGTTCCTACCTTGTCCATGCAGGGCTACCACGAACCAATTAAACCAATCCATTCCGAAGATCACGTCAAATCCCGCCATGTCCAAGACGGTGAAATCCATGTCCACTTTCCATGTCCCCACTTCGACTCTCACTTGTCGAAGTACCTCATCGGTGCTTTGGCTACCCTGAACAAACTCTATAGTCCTTGGTTCGCCTAGCCGCTGCACCGTTAGTCCGGCTTGCCGGACTATGTCTGCAGCCACAAAATTATCCGAAGCACCCGTGTCAATAAGGATCTTAACAAAGCTACCTCCGAGCTTCCCTCGGAGGGCTAGTAGATGTCGCGAACGACTCTCTACCAAAGTTGCTCGTGTAATGAGTAACTTTGAGTTAGGGACTGGATCACATACCTCAGTTTGGACTTCACCCGACTTGATGGCCATATTGGCTCTTGCCTTCTTCGGGTTCGAGAAGTGTCCCGCTTCGCCGCAGTTGTAGCATACGTTGTTTCCCACGCTGCTATACGACTTGACCTTCTTATCCGTGGGTTTATCTTTTTTCACTTGACTCCCCCACGTACTCGCTCGCTGGCCACTGGATTTGCCTTTCCGGAACCCCGAGGACTCATTCTTAGAGAAACTCTTTTTGAATTTCCCCTTGCTATACGTTCCCCTTGGTTTAGCCCCTTTGCTAAATGTGGATCCCGACCCCGTCGTGTTCCCCTTTCGCAGGTTATCGTTGAAATGCACCTTGATGGCCGCATCCAACGCTTCCTTGTAGTTGGTCGGGTTCTACCGCATCACCTCACCGCGAGCCCAGGTTTGCAAACCTGATATAAAGGCATGGAACGCATCCATATCCCCCATGTCCATGACAAGTATCCTCTTTGCCATGAACCCATTCACATATTCCTGGATGGTTCCAGTCTGCTTCAGCCTACTCAGCTCATCTCTTAGATGTAGAGTGGCATTCGGAGGAACGTATGTTGCGCGGATCCTCGCCTTCATCATGTCCCAAGTGGCCACTGGTCCTTCGTTGGCCTCCGTCGTTCTCCACCAAGACTTGGCATTATCTGCCAAGTATGGTTTTGCACATGGGACCTTCTCCAAGCTCGGTAATCGCAACGCTCGGAAGTAGTCCTCCATATCGTAAAACCAATCCTCCACCACTTTATAGTCGTTCACTCCCTTGAAAACCGGTGGGGGCTTTGGTTTGTACTTGGGAATTGCCTGAGGGACTGATTCTACTTCGATCTGTTCGACCTTGTCTGGTTTTGCCTCAGTCCCGGCCGAAAGATCCGCACCTTCTGCACTGCCAGCATCCGCAGTCTTTTTCTTTTTCTTCCGCCTCTCGTCACGCTTTAGCTTGCGTACGAGAGTTTCCAGCAGTGCATTGGTCTGTGCCAACTGTCCTTCTAGCACGTCCAATCAAGCCTTGGACGACCGAACCTCGCCACCGGACTCCTGTTTGGAAGTTTCCTCACTAGAGTCCTCCTCATGCAAGGATTCCTCATCCATAGCCTCTTGTTCGATCGGAGGCTCCAGCTCCGGCAGAGGTTCCGTCTCCGCCTGGGTTCGCTTACACCCTGCCCTTGCCATCTCCCAACAATCCGCCTCTATCCTTCGCTAGAACTAAGATAAAGGCTCCGATACCAAATTGTAAGCCACAAATTTTTCCTTTCCAATTTGCCAGCTTACCTCGTCTATCCGTCCAACACCGCCTTGGCTTTTGCTAAGTTCCCTTGCCAAGGTTCTCGCCTATGGTACCAGCTCCTACTTGGTCTCAGCTACTCACTGCACGAGCAACGGAGTGTTAGCCATCCTTCCACGGATTCCCAAATCACTCCCAATCCCCCTCCCCGGGTTAGACTGGACTTAAAGTTCGGCTACACTCCCCGCAAGCACAAGCAGCCAAGCACACCAAGCTTCCAGGTTCCTAACATCCTTTGGTACCACAAGACTTGATCATGGGACCCTCTAAATCCCAAGTCTTGAGTGCAACACTTGCTTCGGGATGCCGGGGCGAAACACCGTGGCCTAACGGCCCGGTATGGGTACCTCTCGCCCCCCACTTCCATCCCGAAGGAAGGCCCAAGCCCCTAGGAAGGGCGAGGACCAATGAGCCGCATGGTACTCAAGTGGTTGACCACTCCACATGAGCCGGGAGCACCGCAATCGGTTTCCTTTTCGGGAGTAGGAGTTGCTCATGAGCACTTCTTTGGATGGCCCCTCCGGCACCAACCAAGTCCATGCTCACTCCCACCCAAGGCCCCTCGGTCCCAGTCCCAACCTCAAGTCAGTTTGGGAGCCCCACTGGAGAGTCCCTTCTAAACTGGTTCCTGGACCTCACTATCCCTACTATACTTTTGGAACCCCCTGCAGCCCCCCCCCCCCCCCCCCCCTGGGAGACGCACGCTTTGGGCTTTCACCCCTTGACCCGTATTAGTATTTGGACTTAGTCTTTGGCTCGATCTCGGACCCGATTTCGGATCCGACTTCGGATTCGGGTTCGGACTCGATCTCGGACTCGATCTTGGACCCGATCTCAGACCCGACCTCGGACTCGACCTCTGACTCGGTCTCCGACCCGATTTCGGATCTCGGACTCCATCTCGAACTCGGTCTCGAACTCGGTCTCGGACTCGGTCCCCGAGTCGGTCTCGGACTCGATTCCGGACTCTATCTCGAACTCGGTCCTAGAGTCGGTCTTGGACTCGATCTTCGACTTGGTCCCATCCGATGAACTCTTTGTCATTTTGGTCATGCTTTCGAGGTTCCTTTAGCCTACGACACCTCGGCGAGTTGGTTCCTTACAGTCGGGGTGAAACACCGTGGCCTAGCGGCCCGGTATGGGTACCTCTACCCCCCCACTTCCATCCCGAAGGAAGGCCCAAGCCCCTAGACAGGGCGAGGACCAATGAGCCGCATGGTACTCAAGTGGGGCACCACTCCACATGAGCCGGGAGCACCACAATCGGTTTCCCTTTCGGGAGTGGGAGTTGCTCTTGAGCACTTCCTTGGATGGCCCCTCCGGCACCAACCAAGTCCATCCTCACTCCCACCCAAGGCCCCTCGGTCCCAGTCCCAACCTCAAGTCAGTTTGGGAGCCCCACTGGAGAGTCCCTTCTAAACTGGTTCCTGGACCTCACTATCCCTACTATACTTTTGGAACCCCCTGCAGCCCCCCCCCCCCTGGGAGACGCACGCTTTGGGCTTTCACCCCTTGACCCGTATTAGTATTTGGACTTAGTCTCTGGCTCGATCTCGGACCCGATTTCGGATCCGACTTCGGATTCGGGTTCGGACTCGATCTCGGACTCGATCTTGGACCCGATCTCAAACCCGACCTCGGACTCGACCTCTGACTCGGTCTCCGACCCGATTTCGGATTTCGGACTCCATCTCGAACTCGGTCTCGAACTCGGTCTCGGACTCGGTCCCCGAGTCGGTCTCGGACTCGATTCCGGACTCTATCTCGAACTCGGTCCTAGAGTCGGTCTTGGACTCGATCTTCGACTTGGTCCCATCCGATGAACTCTTTGTCATTTTGGTCATGCTTTCGGGGTTCCTTTAGCCTACGACACCTCGGCGAGTTGGTTCCTTACAGTCGGGGTGAAACACCGTGGCCTAGCGGCCCGGTATGGGTACCTCTACCCCCCCACTTCCATCCCGAAGGAAGGCCCAAGCCCCTAGACAGGGCGAGGACCAATGAGCCGCATGGTACTCAAGTGGGGCACCACTCCACATGAGCCGGGAGCACCACAATCGGTTTCCCTTTCGGGAGTGGGAGTTGCTCTTGAGCACTTCCTTGGATGGCCCCTCCGGCACCAACCAAGTCCATCCTCACTCCCACCCAAGGCCCCTCGGTCCCAGTCCCAACCTCAAGTCAGTTTGGGAGCCCCACTGGAGAGTCCCTTCTAAACTGGTTCCTGGACCTCACTATCCCTACTATACTTTTGGAACCCCCTGCAGCCCCCCCCCCCCCCCCCCCCTGGGAGACGCACGCTTTGGGCTTTCACCCCTTGACCCGTATTAGTATTTGGACTTAGTCTCTGGCTCGATCTCGGACCCGATTTCGGATCCGACTTCGGATTCGGGTTCGGACTCGATCTCGGACTCGATCTTGGACCCGATCTCAGACCCGACCTCGGACTCGACCTCTGACTCGGTCTCCGACCCGATTTCGGATCTCGGACTCCATCTCGAACTCGGTCTCGAACTCAGTCTCGGACTCGGTCCCCGAGTCGGTCTCGGACTCGATTCCGGACTCTATTTCGAACTCGGTCCTAGAGTCGGTCTTGGACTCGATCTTCGACTTGGTCCCATCCAATGAACTCTTTGTCATTTTGGTCATGCTTTCGAGGTTCCTTTAGCCTACGACACCTCGGCGAGTTGGTTCCTTACAGTCGGGGTGAAACACCGTGGCCTAGCGGCCCGGTATGGGTACCTCTACCCCCCCACTTCCATCCCGAAGGAAGGCCCAAGCCCCTAGACAGGGCGAGGACCAATGAGCCGCATGGTACTCAAGTGGGGCACCACTCCACATGAGCCGGGAGCACCACAATCGGTTTCCCTTTCGGGAGTGGGAGTTGCTCTTGAGCACTTCCTTGGATGGCCCCTCCGGCACCAACCAAGTCCATCCTCACTCCCACCCAAGGCCCCTCGGTCCCAGTCCCAACCTCAAGTCAGTTTGGGAGCCCCACTGGAGAGTCCCTTCTAAACTGGTTCCTGGACCTCACTATCCCTACTATACTTTTGGAACCCCCTGCAGCCCCCCCCCCCCTGGGAGACGCACGCTTTGGGCTTTCACCCCTTGACCCGTATTAGTATTTGGACTTAGTCTCTGGCTCGATCTCGGACCCGATTTCGGATCCGACTTCGGATTTGGTCTCGGACTCGATCTCGGACTCGATCTTGGACCCGATCTCAGACCCGACCTCGGACTCGACCTCTGACTCGGTCTCGGACCCGATTTCGGATCTCGGACTCCGTCTTGAACTCGGTCTCGAACTCGGACTCGAACTCGGTCCCCGAGTCGGTCTCGGACTCGATTCCGGACTCTATCTCGAACTCGGTCCTAGAGTCGGTCTTGGACTCGATCTTCGACTTGGTTCCATCCGATGAACTCTTTGTCATTTTGGTCATGCTTTCAGGGTTCCTTTAGCCTACGACACCTCGGCGAGTGGGTTCCTTACAACTTCCAGGAACCAGTTTTGAAGGGACTCTCCAGTAGGGCTTCCCAAACCGACTTGAGGTTGAGACTGGGACCGAGGGGCCTTGGGTGGGAGTGAGCATGGACTTGGTTGGTGCCGGAGGGGCCATCCAAGGAAGTGCTCAAGAGCAACTCCCACTCCCGAAAGGGAAACCGATTGCAGTGCTCCCGGCTCATGTGGAGTGGTGCCCCACTTGAGTACCATGCGGCTCATTGGTCCTCGCCCTGTCTAGGGGCTTGGGCCTTCCTTCGGGATGGAAGTGGGGGGGTAGAGGTACCCATACCGGGCCGCTAGGCCACAGTGTTTCGCCCCGACGTCCCGAAGCAAGTGTTGCACTCAAGACTTGGGATTTAGAGGGTCCCATGATCAAGTCTTGTGGTACCAAGGGATATTAGGAACCTGGAAGCTTGGTGTGCTTGGCTGCTTGTGCTTGTGGGGAGTGTAGCCGAACCTTAAGTCCAGTCTAACCCGGGGAGGGGGATTGGGAGTGATTTGGGAATCTGTAGATGGATGGCTAACACTCCGTTGCTCGTGCAGTGAGTAGTTGAGACCAAGTAGGAGCTGGTACCATAGGCGAGAACCTTGGCAAGGGAACTTAGCAAAAGCCAAGGCAGTGTTGGACGGATAGACGAGGTAAGCTGGCAAATTGGAGAGGAAAAATTTGTGGCTTACACATTGTAAGCATTGCTGAAGTCATCAATGTCGTCTTTCATCTGATCTCCGGATTGTGAGCAGATATTCATGGATTTTAAAGAGCTATTGACGACTCCTCCAATTTTGGCATATCCTGACTACACTCGACCTTTTATTTTGCGCGTGGATGCTTCTGATATTGGTCTTGGAGGTGTGTTGCTGCAAAAGAGCTCAAGTGTGCCTGGTCAGCGCCATCCCATTGTGTATATAAACCGTACATTACAACTATTGGAGGTGAACTACTCCATGACAGAGAAAGAGTGTTTAACAGTAGTCTAAGGTTTTGAGAAACTTCATATATATTTACATGGTTCTTGGACATTATTTAAAGGTGATCATGTTGCCATTACTTCATTATTGAAGCGAAAGAACCTAGTTAGTCATACTGCTCGGTGGGATTTGAAGCTTTATATATATAATTTTAATGTGGTTCATCACCCAGGGAGTTTTATGGCTGATGTTAATGCCCTTTCTCAAGCTCCTCTTCCTTCTCCACTTTCTTCTCATGTTTCTAACGAGCTTATTGTTCTAGCATCTATGAATTTTCTAAATAAGGATTTTGTGCTATCACTGATAGTTGTAGTTGATATTTAGTGTCCACAAGATGAAGAGAAAGATTTACCTTCTTTTGATGAAGTTCACAAGGCTTAAAAGATTGAGCCATAGATTCGAAGGCTTCGAGATGGGTTTGAGAATCTTGCATCATTTACTGATGACTTGCCTTTCTGGCATTTACATTCTCAATATTACTTTGAAGATGGCCTTCTTTATTTTGTGGGGAAGGATCCTAATGATCATTTACAGCTGGTGGTGCCTTTTATCTTTATTCCGTAGTTTCTCCATACCTACCATGATTCTCCTGTTTTAGGTGGGCATATGGGACATCATCGTGTAACCAAGAAGCTGCACAAGTCTTTCTATTAGCTGGAGATATGATGTGATATTATTCGGTATGTGCATAGCTACATTTGGTGCCAAGCTTGTAATACTCTCCCTCGTGCTATGAAAGGACGGTTGGAGTCAATTGTAATTTCCCGTCCATTTAAGTTGGTGGTGTTTGATCTTATAGGACCTTTTCCATGGTCAACTACTGGCAATGAGTATGTTATTATTGTTTTTGACTACTTGACTCGTTGGGTGGAAGTTGGTGCTCTTGCTAGCACCTTTGCAACTGCTGTTGGATACTTCCTCCTCAATCAAGTGGTATTCTAGGAGCGGATTCTTTTAGATAATAGTCTTGCATCTATGGCTAAGGCATTTTATGTTTTGACATCTTGGTTGGGGATATGCCACACCTTCACGAGTGTTTATCATCCACAATCAGACAATCTAATGGAACAGCTCATTCGAACGTTCAAAGTGAACTTTCAGCATTTGGATTAGGATGGTTATTTGCCGATATGGTCATAATTTAATATTACTAATGGAGTTGGGTTTACCTTTACAATTGTTATGAGCTGCCGATGCTAGGTCGTGGGATCAATATTTGACAAGCATTCTTCCACTTGTTTGAGCAAAGTCTGCCGAACACTTAGGCCACATACAAGTGTGACAACAACAATGCTACAACTTCCATTATCGTCCACCTACGGAATACAAAATGGATGACTTAGTGTTAGTCTATTTTCCCCATCTTATTGTACATGGTTTATCTAAAAGGGTCCTTGCTAAGTGGAAAGGACTGTATCAGGTGTTGTGGCAAGTTAGACCACAAGTTTATGAGGTTTGGCATGACGTCCAGAAGGCCGATCCTCCAAAGATTGTGCAGTGGTTGAAACGCTTCATACAAAGGGATCAGGAGCAATTATTACCACCTACAGATCTGCTAATTCCTCCTTCTGACATTCCTCCAGATCCTGGCCCATCTACAAAAGAACCCTAATGGTCTTTCATTATTCTGAGAGGAGGGGATGATATGAGGGCTAAATGTATAGCTATAATGCTGTATACTAATATTAACGTAGTGGGATTTTGGTAGCCATCAAATTGATTTCAATCCGGACCACTCACTTCTACATATAAATTAGGGTTTTTGGGCTAATTGATATGCACATTTTCTATATTCCCTTTCCATATTCTATGCACTCACAACACTTAAATATAACAATTAAAATATATTATAAATTAAATTATTCAGCTTGCCCAATTCTTAAGGTATCTCAAAATATGTGATTTTCTATCAAGTAAAAATTGAATATATTAGCAAGTCCACTGGCTCTATTGTGAAGGCAATCTGCATTCAACATCAGTTTTTATGTACATCCAATTTCTATGCACATAGGCCAAGCAGCCAAATCTGGAGAACTCAAGAGGTATTCCTCCAGTAGGTTGTATTAAGGCTCACACTTCTCATACTCTCTGACTTGATTGAGATCCAGAAATAACCCTCTGTGCGTCTTTTCCCTTGAAAGTGTGTTTTCGCATTTTTTAAGTAAACATTTTTTATACATTGTTTTTGGGTTTTTCTTTCATATGCTAATGCTATTTGGCACTCCCTGTCCCGTGATGCCTTTAGAAGACGTTGGGTAGAGTGCTTTATATGGGACCTTTACAGGGCCATGCCTGTTCTTGAAGGATGGATCTTTGTTCCTGCTCAAGATGGTCTCACCAACTTTGTCGATATCTTCTGCAAACCTGTCAAACGCCTCGAGTGCCTCTTCGTTGTCGGTCCAGATATCAATATGTCGCTGCCCAATGTATTCCTCGGTGTCAGCATGGCCTGATAAAACCTCTATGGCGCTCATCACTACAAACGACTCCATCTTGTTTGATATCACTTTGAAATAATACTCTTCCGGATTTCTTAAAAGCTTTCGGTGCTCCATGGATCCTTTTTCTGGAACTGGCAAGTAAGTTGCAGTGGGACGATTTGGGATGAATCCAGCATATGCATATTGACTGAAGTTAACAGCCGCATGGTTTGCAGTCGTGATCCATATGAAAGTTGTCAGTGCCACCGTCAGGCCCAGTTTGGAGTCCATCTTGAACCATGTCGGGTCGTCCTTCAGATCGCCATGCCCAACGTTCACCACCTCACTCCACCAAGCTTGGAGCTCGGCATCGTTCTGAACTGTGGCATCGTCTTTGTAGTGTACGTCCACATATTCCTGGGTCCATTTCGTCAGCGCAGACCATATCTCGAGACCATCTGCCGCATATGGATAATCCTCAATGACGAGCTTCATGCCGTGTTTTGCAGCAGGATCCGGAACAGCCATCCCTCTGTTTTGAAGAGACCAATGTTAGAAGGATGTATAGTGCAAGGCCTTACCTTTTTATAAGGTCTGCAAGGAGGCCTTCCATGGCAAACTTCCACGACTTGTAGGCCTGAGACGTCAACTCCATGCAATACATTTTCGGGGTGAAGCCTTGCTCGGCAATTCCTGACGCACTAATAAGTAGTTGCCTATCAAGTGCATTGATCTGCAATGTGTACTTCATGTGTGGCTTCAGGAAGGCAAAGATCGGATGAAGGGCACTCAGCTGCCTGTGCGCCGCAATGATAAACGGCTCCATACATGCATGGCACTTGAGCCTGTATACCTAAGTTAGTGATACTCAGTTCGGGGCAAACTTTTCTCACTCCATACCAGTGGCCAACAAGCTGGTGAGCTCCTGAATCGTTTGCTGCTGTGTGTGCTTTTGCGAGCTCCCACAAATAGTCGGTCTCTCCTTCTTCGGGTGGGACGAGGACTCTCCTTGAACTGGGAGTGCTCAGCTCAATGGCGATGGGCTTGAGCGTTCCATCCCCCCTGAGGAACAGGAATGTCCTGGTTGCATACATGTAGATGTCTGGGATCTTGTTGATCCTTTCAATGTAAGGCATGAAGATGTCGTGAAGGTCCACCAAAAACAGCTTTTTGTTTGCGACTGCCTGCAAGCATCCTCTCGAGAGACATGTAAGTAACAAGTGACTTCACTGATGAGATCGCTTCAGACCTCTTGCACTGTCGTCCCCTCCAAGAAACGAGAGATGTGTTCCTCTGTTACAGTTGATTTCCTTGAGCCATACTCATCACCCAGGCCGCTGGTTGGAGGGAATTCCTGAGTACAAGGCGATGTTAAGAATGTGATGGAAACACCATTGTTGTCTACCGTTAGGCATTGTATCAAGATTGGATGTGTTCCAGCCAGCAGTTGCCTCGCATACTCCCGATCAGATCTCCATGCCTGGCGATCAGCTGACAACGGCGGAGAAGTTTACAGAAGTGGACATGTTAGTGGTGCATTGCTTACTTTCTAGAACTGCAGGAATGGGAAACTTGAGCAAGCTCTTATTGGTGTGATCAGTCGACAGATCGTTGAGTATGTCCAACGGCGAGTCTATCCCTTCGATTGCTCCCAAGGCCAGCTTCGACAGGTCAAACCCGCGGTCGTACAGGCTCTCTACGTCCTGAAACGAATCAAAGTATTTGTCCAAGAGCCCTCCAAACGATGTTAGCGTGGGAATAAACGTGTGAGAGAAGCTCCTGACGGTCTGCACAAGGACGCTGGCGGTCTTGGACGAGCTGTAATACTCATCACTGGGAATGTAGAAAAACGGTATAGGAAATAGGTTCTGACCGCCTGGATACGTTTCCTCTGTTGGTTTCACAATCAAAAGCACAGTATTAGAAATGTATCGAACTGTGGGTTACCTCCCAGAAGGCCTTGAATGCGACCCGTACGACACCTTCGCGGGTATGGCATTTCCTTGGATCCCCCCAGCTTTGGTCTCCCAATGCCTCCCAAGTCATTGTAAATGTCGTAGTCGTAAATCCTTTCCGAGTGTTGCCGGATGCCCGTACCATTGCCCTGGAGCTGCTTGAGGTCGGCTTCGCGGTAGGGTACTAGAGACGGCGGTGTGTCCTGTGGCAGGTACAGCTGCGAGAAACAAGAAATTGTTGTATACGTTTGTTTGCAAGCTTTCAGACAGATTCTATCCCTTACGTGGTTGCTGAAGAAGATGCGATTTGGCTTTGGGACCAAATCGAAGCCACTGCTCCTGTACACCCACGAGTTGCAGGGGAACTGAACTTTGCTTCCCCTGGGCATTCTGACGGACAGGGAGACGAAATAGATCTCAGAGCTGTGGTTGTTTTGAACCACGACTGCCCCAGGGGTACCAAAATCAGCGTCCACTTCGAAGTTTATGGTATACTTTACTTCATCCTTTGCAAGCAAGCTTGACGAGAGGGTCCAGTTCTCGATGCGTGCGGGCTTGCTGAGTTTAGGCTCTGCAAGGGAAACAACGAAAGATTAATGATCATTTCCCCTCGGGCTTTTTAGTACTAGCTTCCATCACTTGAAGTTGAAGTGATGCTGATAAGCTGAAGGATGACCTTGAGGCCAATTGCCTCACTCACAGCATCCGTGACTACTCCCAAAGGATTCACAATATCAAAACTATTTTGCTTCTTTACCAAGAGAGATCCTTTCAAGATGATTGCATGGCCTGTCAGATTCACTTTCTGTTGGATAGCAGGAAAATTTGAGGGGAACATAGATGTTGTGGCTAAAACAAGTGTCGATGCAAAATCCATGTGAGAATAAAAGAAATAATTACACAGGTTGAAAGAGTTGAGTTTCAAATCAAAACCTCTATATGTTTTTATACTAAGGATTGCATATAAAAAAAGTGTGCCTAGAAAAGGATTTGTGCACATGGAGGTCCCTCCGAAGTACTGTTATTTAGGCTTTATATATAATGGCTTGACAACTATTCACCAAAGATGTACGTGCATTGAAACAAACAAACATTGTTATCACCCTAGTACTGGTGGCCAGATACATGCAATCCTTGATATAAAGAAATATAAAGGTTTTAATTTAAAACTCAAGCTCTTTCAATTTGTGCAATTAGTTTTTTCTCACCTTGGATTTTCTATTGGCACTTGTTTTGGCCACAAAATCTATGTTCACCTCAGATTTCCTTGCTATCCAGCAAATAGAAGATGTTTATTTTTTAAAGTTGTTTTACCCTTTTCCAATTATTCAGTTAGATTGTCAACAGCGGACTACATGAGTGGATGTTGTAATTCAATATAACAAGCCATATACACCAACTTCTTTTGAGCCTGAGACACACACACACATTGTCTCCAAGATAGACCATTAATTGTGACATTGAAGGATGACCTTGAGGCTAATTGCGTCACTCACAGCATCTGTGACAACATCAAGAATATTTTGCTTCTTTACAAAGAGAGATAATGTTAATGTGATTGCATGGCTTGTCAAATTGACTTTTGGCTGGATAGCAGGGAAATCTAAGGGGTAGGCTGAAACAAGTGTTAATGGAAAATCCATGTGAGAATAAAAGAACTAATTGTTTATATTTTTCTATACTAAGGATTGCATATAAAAAACATATGCCTAGAAAAGGAATTATGCACATCATGTCAAATCAAAACTTCTAAATTTTTTTATACCAAGGATTGCATATAAAAAAGCATATCTAGCCACCAGTACCTAGCCACCAGTATTAGGGTGATAACAATGTTATGTCTTAATCCACGTACATCTTTGGTGAATAATCATCAAGCCATTGTATATAAGTTCCAAAGAACAGTATTTGGGCCTTTAGTTTTGGCATTTTAAATATCGAAACTCAAGCTGTGCAATTAATTTTATTCTTCCATGGATTTTCCATCAGCACTTGTTTCAGCCACAGAATCTATATTTCCCTTAGATTTCCCTGAAATAGAATTTTTTAAAAACTTTTTTACCCTTTTCCTATTATTCAGTTAGGTTATCAACAGTGGACTATATGAGTGCATGTTCTAATTCAATATAACAAGACATACACACCAACTTCTTTTGAGCTTGAGCCACACACATTGCTCAACCTTGTTGTCTCCAAGATAACCCACTAATTATGACATTGTGTCCACAACTGATGAGCTGAAGGATGATCTTGAGGCTAATCGCCTCACTCACAGCATTTGTGACTACTCCTAAAGGATTCACAACATAAAAAATATTTACTTCTTTACAAAGAGAGATCTTTTCAAGGTGATTGCATGGCTTGTCAAATGGATTTAATGTAGTGAAGCTGTCTACAAAATATAGAATAATGTCTTGAGAAAATAGCTGCTTGACTAAAACGTTATTGTTTTAAAACACCATTCCAAACTCAAGACTAGAAAGGCCAAGAGTGATAAAAATATTCCATTACATCTCTCATATACTAATGTAAAACTATTTTCCAAGATGTATTATTTTCTTATACTTTTTAATTGGGTACAACAAGATATGAGAGAGAGAGAGAGAGATTTGTGTAGTAGTCCCTCCCAAGAATTGTTATTTGGAACTTATATAATGCCTTGACAACTATTCACCAGCAATGTACCTACAATGAGACATATACAGGTTGTTATCACCTTAGTACTAGGGTGATAACATACATATTAATGCTATTCAGAGAAGTGGGTGATGATTCGGTGCCATATCAATTTGTAAGAGGCTTTTCTTCTGTCCAGTTAGGAGTGTTAACACTTTTTCATATCGCACGTTTTTAACATGTGTATGAGACATACAATTCAACTTCTCTCTACACGTTGTTATCATCCTCGTTGTCTCCAAGATAAACCACTAAGTTTGTTGCTGTGAGTGAAGACAGTCAATATAAATTCCTCTACTCTAAAACGGTGCACATTGCAAAATGGCTCCCTACCCCTACTTCCTTTTGCTGGTTTTCGTTTTGCAAGTGACTCAACAGTTCCAATTCTCAGCTCTGGAGCTCCCATCCGAGCAGCTTGTGAGGCCACTCTTTGATAGATGGCGTCTCTATCACAACAAGGGGTATTCATCCCAGGAGGAGGAGGCTAGAAGATATGAAATCTTCAAGAAAAACCTCCAAATGGTATTAGATCACAATGCCAACAGTCTTGTGTCCTCATACACCCTGGGCCTGAATCAATTTCAGACATCAGTAGTGACGAGTTTGAAACGAAAATGTCCCTCGGTGTCAATGACATTAGGTTCCCTGTAGCCACATCCTTTCTAGACGATTTTGCTGATGGTGACTCTAAAAGTCTCGAATCTTTTGACTGGAGGGAGAGGGGTGCGATCACTCCTATTAAAAACGTTGGATCCTGTCTGGGTATGTTGATGAATTTCTTTTTTAAATAATAGTTTTCCTTACAGGAGGTACTTGGGCTTTTGCAACAGGAGACTCACTCTCAAGTCTCAATAAGATACTCTTTGGAGGTCTAGCTAATTTTTCAGCGCAGGAGTTTCTAGATTGCACTAAGAAAGCCAAGGGATGCAGAAGTGGCTTTCCCAGTGACGCTTTCGAATACGCACGGACTCATAGCATTGCAGCAGCAGCTGATTATCCCTTTGTTGGGGAAGCTGGGGCTTGCAAGCAGAAGGTATGAATTTATTACAATGCCGCTATTAGAAGCTTTGCGAATTTGCAGGAAAAACAAGGCAAAGTTTCTCTAAAAGAATTTGAGAGCATTGAAGGAACAGACAAAGCAATCGAAAGAAACATGTTGAAGGCAGTACGCAATCAGCCACTGACTGCTGTTATCGATGGCTCAAAGGCCGAGTTCAAGAGCTATGCTGGAGTAAGTTTGTTCTAATCCAAGTCTATGATCACATTGACTAATGACGTGCCTAATCCGTCCTAGGGGATTTACAAAGGACCCTGTGCCGAATCTGGAAGTTTATCAGTGCTGGTTGTGGGCTATGGTTCCGAAAATGGAGACAAATATTGGATCATAAAAAATTCGTGGGGAACTGAGTGGGGGGAGAATGGATACATGAAACTAGAACGCAATTCGAATATCTTTGGTGGACGGTGTGGATTTACATAAACGTGTTTTATCCCACAGAGCTAGGGCCCCCTCCGTCACATTTTCCTCCACCACCACCACCACCTTCACCGTCTCCACCGCCACCTTCACCATCTCCACCACTGCCTCCGCCAAGGCAACGCTGCTATACGCAACTAGGCAAGGCAGGAGAAGAATGTTGCTGTTACTGGGCTCCATGTAAGTTCTTCCACATTTGCTGCCCAAAAGGCAAGTGTGGAATTACCATCTTTTACCCATGCAAACTTATATGAAAAGGGGCTTTGAGCAATAAACACAGCTGCTAGCCATGAAACATTGGCTTCCAGAGCTTCCCAAGCTGGTCCTAGACAAGTTCTCCAAGCAGTGTGTGGAGTATTACTTGCAATTGAGGAATGGCCACACATTGTAGTGGCTCACCAGCATAGTGGTTTCGTGCACAAAGCCCAGCACTGTCGAAATGGACAGCTCTTTTGTCGAAGTATACACTTTCTATAACATGATCTTAGGTGGCAATAGTGCCACTTCACTGATCCAGGTGTAGGCTAGAGGCGTGTCTCTTGACCATGTATATATATCTATAATATTATATATGACTATCCTTCGAGTCATCCTTGTCCATCGTAGCTTTTGCATTTCTCTTCACCTTTCAACCATGTGCAAAATTAACAAGATCAGTACTTGAACTCGCTTTTGCTAGCATGCCAATTGGTTTGTTCTTTAACCAGAATTTGCTAAAGAGGTAAGATTTATCAAGCTGCAGCTCGTGTTTCCAAGGAGGATGCCATTGCAAATATGAAGAAGGCTCGTTTTGCTCCAATATTTTTGCAGCAAAGGTGAGTAGATTGTGTGTTTCCTTTGAGCTTTTTGGTTGTCATTCTGATTGATCTCTTGCAGTACCAACGAGAAGTATAACTTCAGCAAAAAGCTTAAAAGATGAACTACTTTTCTGCGAAGTATTCAAAGGACTCGTCTGGTACGTATCCAGATGGGGAATACATCCATGGTCTGTTGTACTTGCCTCGCGAGGAGTTTATGCTGCCGAACGTGAGAATGTGTGGCTCCGGTTTATGCGACTCTTCTTCCAGAGCTTGATCCGAATCGTTGCTGGAGACAGTGCTCTAGCCTGGACCGAGAAGGACGTTCGCAACATTATCAATGCCAGGATCAAAGCTGCATTTTTTGGCATGTATCCAGCTTCGTCTGTCGATCTTGTGATATCTTGTTGCGATCTAAGAAGTAAGCAGCGAAAGATTGATGTCCTTCCCAGCAAACACAACCACAGTTGTTTTGTTGCAAGAAACCATTTGTTCGAGTGCTTGAGGAAGTGGCGACTGCTATTGCTGGTGACAAGATTGGGGACAACAAATCCCTGGATCCGGATGCTTTGCGTGCTGCCATGGAAGAGATTATTGACACATCACTGGACGCTGCAGTGTAAGTCTCAACAATTCTATTGAATTCATGAGTGCGTTTCCTTGTGTATCCAAGCAGTTCTTACAGAGCTGGAGGAATCATGGTGCATGGAGCGTTAACGCTGGACCTTTACAAAATCATAAAACAAAATACTACTCCAAGGGTTGCTATATCACCTCATGAAGTTTATGAAATGATAATGCATTATCAAAGTGGAACGCCAAGGTTAGCTGGAGGCGATGATGATCATCTTGAGAGCTTACTAGCTGACGCTGAAGTAAATCTTATTCTTTCCACATTTTTGGAACCTTGTGGCTCTGATTAATTATCTTTCATCTTTTTTGTTTTGTCTTAAATGTGTCGGCAGGACTATTGATGACTCTGATGAAACTCAAACCGAGCATGGCTTCCAACGACTTCAAGGATTAAGGACTCTGGCTACGGTTTTGAGAGTGGAATGTACATCGGTAAGTCTTGAAGTTTGGAATGTTTAACTCTTTAACCAGAATACTGCTACCAGAGATGAGATATATCAAGCTGGAGCTTGTGTTTCCAAGAAGGATGGCATTGCAAATATGAGAAATGGTTGTTTTGCTCCGATCATTCTGCAAGCTTGGTATATGGTCAAAGTGGAGAAACAATCGAGTTGTGAAAGTGTGAACTCTCACATCCGGCAGCGTTCCCATGGACGTACTCCCCGTCTGGATACGATTACAACGTGAATAGAAAATGATCGCTCGATATCATGGAATATGATTTTTCAAATAATACGGAAAGGACAGTGGCTTATTCTATAGAACATTTTGGTAATTAAATTCACGTTTAGCGGTTAGGTTAAGGCTGTCGCGAGGAATCCCAACCGTCCGTTGTCGACGTCCTTTATATGAATAGCTGTGTCTCTTCATGGTTTGTTCTTGCGATGCCCGCAGCTCATCTGGATGTCGATCTCACGCCACAATCTCCCAATGCGAGATTCTGCGCCAACGATGGCGGGAATTACGAGTTTTGGCTCAGCGCCCACTCCAAGATGTTGAAGGAAGCTCGGGTTGGGGTCGCCGAAATCGCCGATTCTAATCAGATCTTTTATGTGCTCGAAGGTAAGCGATTGATTTTCTAGGATGTGAATTTTTTTCTCATGCATGCTAAATTCCGGTCTTCGTCCAGGAATGGTAAAGTAGGACTGACTTTTGCGGAGAGTCCCGGCGGATGCGTCTGTTCCTCACGGCACTGTCAACTGGTGGTTTAACTCTGGCACTTCGAAGTTTAGTGTTTTGTGTCTCGCAGACACGAGCAAAAGCCTCAAAGCTGGAGAATTCACTGTAAGTTCTTCTTGGATTTTCTTTTTTTCTTTTTTTGGTCTTGTTGTGACACACTGATAAATCAATCCGCTTGTAGGATTTCTTCCTGGTCGGTCCTGGTAGCGGTGGACTTCTCAAAGGTATACTCCGGACTTCATCGCCCAAGCATGGGATGTCCCAGAAGAAACGGTGAATACTTTGCTCCATAGCCAGAAGGAGGAGAGGATTGTTTTGCTCAAGGAAGGCATTTGTATACCGGAGACAACCGATTTGAGCAACTCTCCCTATGGAGAGTTTGCTTACAACTGCGAGGAGGCAAAGCTCGACGTGGATATAAAAAACGGAGGCAGAGTTTCCGTTGTTTCCAGCGATAGCTTGCCGATCTTCAAGCACGTCGGTCTTGGTGCTGATCTCGTCAAGCTTGATCCGGTAAGTTTTAGCTGATCACTTGGATCTTATAATCACATTCGTGAATTTCTTGCAGCATGCGATGTGCTCGCCAGCCCGACTCCGCGTACCAAGTCACTTACATTGTCCGTGGAAGCGGTCGAGTCCAAGTCGTGAACCAAAATGGCGAGAGAGTTATTGATCATATGCTGGAGCCCGGCTGCCTGTTTATCGTCCCACGATTCCACGTCGTCTCAAAGCGAGCAGGAGAAAATGGAATGGAATGGTTCTCGATCATCACCACCGAGAAGTAAGTTCTCTTCTTTTCCTTCAGAGGTTCTGATCGACCCAATTTTTTGCTGGAAAAACAGGCCAGTGTTCTCTCATCTCGCTGGAAGAACTGGCGTGATCAAGAGCTTGTCGCCCAAAACGATTTGCGCGGCTTTTAACGTGGAAGATGGAGTTGAGAAGGAGCTGCGGCCTCGCAGGACAAACGACGCCATCTTCTTCCCACCCAAATAAGATGAGCCCACCTAGTCAATGCAAGTCAATACAGAGTCAACTCTGGCAATGCGCAATAAAAGTATTCAAAGCTCATTGATTCCAAATAAATTCTAGGGTTTATCATCGCATCGCATCTCGCGCGCGAGGGCGCTGCTTCGCCCTGGCCGATCCGGTAAGCTGCTAGAATGAGATTCTCGGCAATGTAGGACGGAGTTCAGGACATGATTTCTATCATCGGGGATTGCCAAACTCTAGAACAAACGGGATGGAAAGAACAGGAGCAAACACTCTCTTCACGATGTCTCGAATCAACGAAGGAAGAATTTCGAATGCTTTGATGCTGGAAGGTAGAGCCAAACATTTTTTATCCTAGTGACAAAACCATTCGCTATGCTGTCCAGGACGTCGCTGGATCCTAAAGTTCTCACAGGCGATACGAGAACTTATGGTACTACCGGCAACGCTCATCAGCTCGAGAGAAGCGCTTGCCTCGCGGCGCTAAAGTCGTGCTCCAGAGCTAGAGACGTCGAAAGTGGCCGGCAAATCCACGCGAACGCGAGAGAAAGTGGTGTGGATTCGGACTCTCACGTAGCCAGTAGCTTGGTGGCGATGTACATGAAGTGTGGTAGCGTGGTGGAAGCACAGCAGGCCTTCGACAGGATTCCTCGCCCCGACGCAGTGTGCTGGAACGCTTTGATCTTGGGCTATGCGGAGAATGGCGAGGCCGAGGTGGCCTTGCAGCTCTTTCGATCGATGCAACAGTGCTGCGGAGCAAACTCACGAACTTTTGCCGCTGCGCTCGCTGCGTGCTCCACTCTCGCAGCTGCCGAAGAAGGCCGGAAAGTTGATGGGAGGATGGTGAAAGTTTTTTCGCTGCAACGAGGCATAGAAGTTCATCGTCAAGCCGAGGCTGGGATGGGAATAGATGCTATCCATCGCAACGGCTACGTGGGGAATGCTCTCATCGACATGTACGTGAAGTGCCGGAGCATGGTGCTTGCTCAAGAGGTTTTCGACAGGATGAAAAGTCGGGATGTGGTCTCGTGGAACGTTTTGATGCTCGGCTACGCACAGGGTGGTGAGAGCGAGGAGCTAGCTCTCGAGATGTTTACGAAGATGGTGTCGTCCCGAGGCTGTCAACTCGATAGCTGGAGTGTTGTTGCTGCTCTCAAGGCCTGTAGCAATCTCGCAGCCAAGGAAGAAGCTCGGAATCCACAGGAGAAGCTCAGGTTTCTAGTCACGGGTGTGGCGATCCACGGCACGGCCGAGAGACTGGGATGTGACTCAAATATATTCGTGGCCAACGCTCTTCTCAACATGTACGCAAACTGTGGAAGCATGGTGGATGCGAGGAGAGTTTTCGATAAGATGCAGCGCCGGGATGTGGTTTCCTGGAACACGATCATCCTGGGCTATTCTGAGAACGATGAGGGAAAGATGGCCCTTCAACTCTTTGGAGATTTGCTACACTCTCGGTGCTGCGTACAGGACAGGCTGACTTTGGTGGCTGCGCTTAAGGCTTGTTGTACCCTCTCGACTCAAGAACAGGGAAGGCAAGTCGATGGGAAGATCGTGAAGCTGAGTTCGCTGGAAGCAGGAATGGCGGTACATTCTCTGGTATCAGAGCGAGGCTTTGATCTGGAAGACTTGTACGTGGCAAACTGCTTGGTCGACATGTATGGGAAGTGTGGGAGCATGGCCGATTCTCGCAGAGTTTTCGACCGTGTGAAGCATCGCGACGTTGTTATCTGGAACGCAGTGATCTCGGGATACGCACAGAACGACGAAAGTGAGGCTGCTCTAGAGCTGTTTGAGGCTCTCTTGTGCGAAGGTGTTTCTCCAACGAGCTTGACAGTCGTTGCGGCTTTCAAGGCTTGCGGCAGTCTCGCAGCTAAGAACAAGGAAAGCGATCGAATGAGAGCATTGGAAATCACCATGGCTGTTCATTGTGAAGCTGTGACGAAGTTGGAAGCGTCCGAGTGGGACGCTTACATGACGAGCAGCTTGATCGATGCGTACGCCAAGTGTGGGAGTCTGGCGGATTCCAGCAAAGTTTTCTCGAGCAATACCGGCCAGCTTCGCAACGTGGTCTCGTGGAACGTTTTGATCCTGGGCTTCGCGGAGAATGGCGATGCTAGACGAGCTTTGAGGCTGTTCCACAGGATGAGACGCGAAGGCTGCCGACCAAACGCATCAACGTACGTCGCGGTGCTGAAAGCTTGCAGCAGCAGTATTCCTTCCAGTCTAGACCTTGGGAGCGAAGTCAAGGCTCTGATCTACCGTGGAGGCTTTGAGGAAGATGGAGTTTTGGCTGGATCCCTGGTTGACTTTCACGGCAAAGCGGGAGACATGGTTTCCGCTCGCCAGGTATTTGACTCCCTACCGGGAGATGGTGACGAGGCCTGGAGTGCGCTGATCGCCGGATACAGCAGGCAAGGGGACGCAAGCCAAGCGCTGACGCTGTTTCACGAGATGGTAAACTCTGGCATCAAACCGAATGGTATCACAGCTCTCGCAGTTCTAACCAGCTGCAGCCATGCTGGTTTCGTCGAGGCAGGGAAGAAGTTCTTCCACGAAATGCCATCCAGATACGGCATCGTCCCCGAAGTGGAACACTTCCACTGCGTTGTCGATCTTCTCAGCAGAGCAAACCAGCGGGAAGAAACTCTCGCGCTGGTTCAAGGTATGACGAAGAGCTGGAACTTTGAAGCTAACGAGGTAACTTGGACTACCATTACAGGCACTCGCGGAGTGGAATCCAGGAGTGGAGACGCTACGCTTGTCGCGGAGCAAGAATGGCCGTTGTGATGCATGAAAGCTCTCCCGTTTCGTTTCATGTCTCCCAGTCTTCAGAGTCTTCAAGCATTATGTCGGACAAATTCTGCTGAAAATGCGATTTTATTTTTTTATTTTTTATTTTTTGTCAGCGTCTTCTAAACAACAAGAAAAACTTGCTAGCATAGCCTAGCATAGAATTAAATATATGTTCAGTTTCTTCTAAATACCCACTCTTGGTGATCAAACATTTTGTTCATGTAGCATAGAATCTCACTAAACCGTGTCCCGCATTCGATCAAAGGCAGAATACATTAGTTTACTAATTCAATTTATACAATACATTTTTGTGACGAACACGATTTTCTCAAAGTACTCACGAGGAACTACACCGTCCAAGCCTTCAGTCGTTTCTGGACATGAAGAATCCTTCATGGCTTTGGCCAAATCCAAGTATATGAGCACCTCCATTTGCTTGAGGCAAATCCGTTGCAAAGTGTATATGGTTCCTCTACATTAGCTTGAGACCTGAAAAGGTGAAGTTTAAATCTGCAGAGTTCCAGCTTCTCTTTTGTTAATGTTACAGCTTGATGCCTTAAATAACCATTTGGGTTTGCAAATGCAAAGTTAAAAAATTTAACACAATAGCATGACAACTACTTATTGTCAATAACACAACAACACAAGTCATTCTTCTTTTCATTTGCCCAAAGTGTGTATAGTTTTATGATAAAAATAATGAATATTCTAAGAATATATCAAGTGGCAGTGGATTTGAAGTCTTGAGATTTTCCTTGTTATATTAAACATTCAAATCCTTATTAATCAGTCTACTGCTGCAGCTATTGAGAAGAGAGCTAAAAGAGGATAAATGATTTTTCATCTAAAATTTATTTTGGAGGGAGGTACTATTTAATACACGAAAAAGGTCAGTATGATAAATTGTCTATTAGACAAGAAATTTAGTCAATATTATTCTGTTTAGCTCTAAAAAAACTTATTTATTATAAGTTGGTAGATGTCAAGAGAGTGAACTTAAAACAAAAAAAATTAATCTGCACATGTGTAAATATATAATGCATGCATATTCATTGCCATAGATCAAGGACAAATCATGGAAAAGTTGCAAAAATATTATGCACACAATCACTTTTAAATTGTTATATAAATGATCAAAACTTGATTATGTGCATTATCATGGAATATGCCATGTATGCATGGGGTATGACACCTCAGATTGCCATGCAAGATTGATGCCATGTCATCTCATACAACATAACATCATTATAAATTTAGTGAGGTTTTTTTCTCTTTATTTTTGTGTCATTAAATAGAAGTTTATAATCTCCTGATTATGACAATTTCTCTCCTCCTTTGTAAGCACACTATTTACCTCTCATTTTGTGCAACTATACTTTATCTTTTGCCACTTGGAGGCTTATTTCAATTTTAGTATGCTCTAATATAAGCACTATATTTTGATTGCTCTTACAAATGCCTTTTATTTTTTGCAACTTGTTTGCAATGTGATGCATTAATCTAGGTAGTGATTGATTGACACGAAAATGAACACAATCAATTGGAGTGGAAAGGCAAGCATAAATCTTTTCTTTGGGTGTTTAGGGTGTTAAGTATGATGGCTTTTTAATAAGCAAGTGAATCATGTTGTAGTAATTTAGTTTTGCTTCAATTTTTGGTGTTTCTAATCATGTGTGTAGGTTTTTGGCATTATAATGGTTTATTATGCTTAAGTGTGTTGCAAAGGAATAATATAAACCTTTCTTTCTTAAATTTTTAAATTTTTGTTTTAACTTTATGGTTTTTGCAGTGATTGTGTTTAGGAGTGAGGAGTATTGCAATATAACATTTGCACTTAAGTAAATAAACAATTTGTATCCATTTTTTTTCAATGTACACATTAATGTATATGTTTTTCATTCTAAATTCTTTACATGGCCAATGAGTTTTGCATTCGTATGAATAATGCACATCTAGAACATAACTATAATGTGGCAATTTACTAATTTTCTGGGCTTAAAGGCTTATATCATTTTGCTGACATAGTCACAAAAGTGCTTCAACCACATACCAATGGCAACTTTATCCTACAATATCCAAAAAGAACTCAAAATTTGCAATCACACTCGCAAACCCTAACCCAAAGTCTAATATATCATAAAATCTGATGTGAGTCAAAATTTATGCAACACAAAAAATTGCATGATCTTGCTATACATATGTGGCAACACTAATGCATATCTATATCTTTAAAAAACAATTTGTGTTTAAAATATTATTTTGTGAGTCATATATGTATATTACAATAATTCAAACACACATGCATTTTTATTTTATATAATTTGCAATTTTGTATAATTTTTTGCCATACTACCCACCCTAGGTATACCTCCTCCAAACAATTTCCATTTGTCATATTTATCTGCATGAAAAAAACGAAGAAAAAAACTTGGAGGAGTAATTATTATTATTATTATTTAATAATTAAAATATAAGATAATAATAATTGTATATTTTATTATTATAAAGAACATAAAACATGATTTGAAGTTTCTGATGCCCATAAAATTTTATTTGGATATTTAGTTTCATAGAGAACCATATTACAATTATTTTGAATAGAAAATATTGTTGGTAGCAAACAAAATGGTTGTTTTAAGCAATATGTGTTAGTAGCCCATAAAACACTTTTACCATGATATAAAACTAGATTGCCATCGTTTTGTAAAACTAAAATACAATTATATAAATTATTTTTAGATATATTTATCTCCCAAATCACATAGAGTTTTGAATACAACTTAAGATTACAATTTGATTCCAAAATTAAGACATTTTTAGTATTTGAAGAAACTAAAAAATTACTAGTATAAAGTATTGATTTGGTAAAATAAAGACTACTTACATCAAAATAGCAAAAGGAATATAATTTATTATAAGGAAATTGAAATTTTGGATAATAATTTTGTAAATAAAGTTCTGTATCCTTAATTAAACTATATTGTATCATAAAATTTATAGTCTCACTTTTAAAAAAATTTGAAAGATTTATATGTATATCATTGAAGTTATTATGTAAAATATTTTCAAAACCTTTTATTATACTTTCACCATAGAATGTTGTTTTATCAGAACAATCTTTTTTAGCTTTAATAATTAAATTAACAATTCCTTTTGATGTGGATATTTCTATACTATCACTATAACTTGCCGGATATGTATATGCAATTTCTAATTTATTTATTAATTTATAACAAGTTGCAATTATTTGTGCAATATCATGTGAATTTAAAATTCTAAGGTTTCCAAATGATGTATGATATTGTGCTGCATATATAAAATAAAATTTTAAAAAAATCAAAATTATTAAAATTAAAATCTTAATTTTGAAAAACATTATGTTAAAAAAAGTTATATTATTAAGCTTTAAAATTGAGATTTTTATATTAAAGTGCTAGAATAGATTTATACTTTTACTTTAACTTTTATTTTAATAGTTTATGCTAGGAATACTTTAATATATTTACTTTACTTTTATTGCTATACATATATTTCTTTTTCTATTCCTAAAATATTTAAGTACCTTGATCCAAAGGACACTCAAATAGACACTTTGGTATTGGTCCAAATCAATTTCAGTGCAAAATACTTACATACTAAAGATTGTACTCATTGTTAATATATGTCAAATTTGAAAATTAGTTTTTAAATTACTCAATTAATCTTCATTTATAGTATATATACCGAATACAAACATGATTACACAAATCAGTTGCATAAAGTTAATTCAATCTAATACTTGTATTTAGGATAGTTTCTATTTTGAAACACAAATGCTTTTTGATTATCTTACGTCTCATCCTGTTCCACAGGATGAGACGCGAAGGCTGCAGACCAAACGCATCAACGTACGTCGCGGTGCTGAAAGCTTGCAGCAGCAGTATTCCTTCCAGTCTAGACCTTGGGAGCGAAGTCAAGGCTCTGATCTACCGTGGACCCACCCTAGTTGACTTTCACGGCAACGCTGGAGACATGGTTTCCGCTCTCCAGGTATTTGACTCGCTAGCGGGAGATGGTGACGAGGCCTGGAGTGCGCTGATCGCCGGATACAGCAGGCAAGGGGACGCAAGCCAAGCGCTGACGCTGTTTCGCGAGATGGTAAACTCTGGCATTAAACCGAATGGTATCACAGCTCTCGCAGTTCTAACCATTTGCAGCCATGCTGGTTTCGTCGAGGCAGGGAAGAAGTTCTTCCACGAAATGCCATCCAGATACGGCCTCATCCCCGAAGAGGAACACTTCCACTGCGTTGTCGATCTTCTCAGCAGAGCAAACCAGCGGGAAGAAACTCTCGCGCTGGGTCAAGGTATGACGAAGCGCTGGAACTTTGAAGCAAACGAAGTAACTTGGACTACCATTACAGGCACTCGCGGAGTGGAATCCAGGAGTAGAGACGCTACGCTTGTCGCAAACCAAGAATGGCCGTCGTGATGCGTGAACAGTTTGTATATAGAGCTCTCCCATTTCGTAAACTTTACTACGCGCTGAGCGAGAGCGAGCGCTAGAGATGGGAGCAGCAGCCGCAAAACTTGCTGCTCTAGCTGCTCTACTATCGCTCTTCTTCTCAGGTACTTCCATCTTACGTTCTCTTTAGTTTTTTTTACCAGAGATGGCTTTCGTCCAGACATGGTGTAGTAAACGAATGCCAGTTCTCCGCAATAGTGGAATTCACATGAAAGGAGGGTGTCTTCCTCGAGCCGTCCAAGTAGCGGTCCAGCTATGAGGAAGAATTCTACTCAATCCTCCTGGTCCATTGAGCTTGGCCGAGTTTACAGTGGCCAAGAACGGCAAGGACACAATGGATATAAGCCTGGTGGATGGTTTCGACGTTGGAGTGGCGGTGAATCACAGCGGAGGAGGATGCATTCGAAATGGAAGCCCGGCTCCGAGCGGGATCGAGTGCCGGATCGGCTTGGAGCAGTGAGATCAGTGAAGGATGATCCCCACTTGCAATCCCGGGGGAGACTACACGGTGGTGTTCGTGCCTTTGGTAATTGGAAGTTTTGAGACCTCTCAAGTAGACTCTCAAGACCCTCTTCACGATATTTTCGTCTCCATGGCATACTAACATTGCTCTTACATGGAATGCACCACAGAGTCTTCAAGCATTATTCTGCTGAAAATGCGTTGTCAGCGTCTTCTAAACAACCTAAATGTGAAAAACTTCGGCATAGAATGATTCGGTATATCATAGCAATCTATGTGATCAAGTTTTTCTCTGGGACTTGATCAAACGTTTTCTTCGTGTCTTCTATGGAACCTAGAGATTAAGCATTACATTCCATGACACCAAGTTGTATTCTGGCATCTCGCAAAAAACAGAGGGCCGAGCTCTCAATTTGCCCGTTTTGGGCATTAGAGTTTCACTAAACCGTGTCCCGGATTTGATCAAAGGCACAACAATACATTGATTTACTAATTCGATTTATACACTATTCTTCCGTTGTGACGTACACAATTTTCTCAAAGTACTCACGAGGAACTACACCATCGAAGCCTTCAGTGAGCACAACCCCGTTTTCGGACATGAAGAACTTCATGCCATCCTTCATGGCTTTGGCCAAATCCAAGTATATGAGCACCTCACAGTTGCTCCTCATCCCACTTATCACACCGTCTTGAGGCAAACCCGTCGCAAAGTGTATATGGTTCCTCTTCATTCGCTTGAGACCCGTTTTGCGAATCCCCCTAAAGTTGTTTCGAAAGGTGCCGTGGACGCACACAGGCACTTCGTCGGCGGACTTGATCTCCCTTAGCAGCTCCGTTGTCTGCACAACATCCATGGTATGACCTTGGTTGGCCCGTATGTAAACTTGGCCGTCGTCCTCCTCGATAGTTGAGAATCTCTGCTTTGGATCGCAGGCTACCATGTTGATCACGTCGGCTACTGTGAATGAAGCGAGCGGGATTCCATCGCTAGCTTTCACGTCCAACTCTAGCAAATCCTTGATATTGCAATATCCGTCGCTGCGAATCTTCAAATCCATTTTGACAGCACCATGCCTCAAAACCCACGCAATAGTCTTACTCAACATGTCAAGCTATTAGGGCCCTTAACAAGGTTATATATAAACATGTTTAACCTTTTATGTTGTTGGAGTTATAAAAGTTACACAAAAGTTACCTGTTAAGAGAGGCGTTAACTTACCAGAATATTCACACAAAATCTTGCATTGGGGGTTTAGGGTTTAAGGAATTTAGGGCAGGAGAAAGGGGGCGATGGAAGGAATCTTTCGCTCTAGCAGCAGCGATCGCGCGTCACTGGCCAAGACGAAGATCGTGTGCACGCTAGGCCCCAAGTCTCGCGAGATCCCCATTCTCGAGAATCTCCTGCGCGCCGGCATGAATGTGGCGCGCTTCAATTTCTCGCACGGATCTCACGACTACCACCGCGAAACGGTCAGCAATCTCCGCGCGGCGATGGCCAGCACGAAGATCCTGTGCGCCGTGATGCTCGACACGAAGGTGAGCGATGGATCTCGGAAATCTTTTTCCTTGAGTCGTTCCTCCAGGGGCCAGAGATTCGCACTGGAATGCTCAAGGATGGAGCTCCAATCCAGCTGAAAGAGGGGAATGTCATCACGATCACCACGGACTACAGCATCCAGGGCAACGAGACGACGATCGCGATGAGCTACAAGCGGCTCGCGGAGGATCTAGCTCCAGGGAACGTGATCCTCTGCGCCGACGGCACGATCACGTTCACGGTGGTCTCCTGCGATCCAAGCGCCGGGACGATCGTGTGCCGCTGCGAGAACACGGCTGTTCTTGGCGAGAGGAAGAACGTCAATCTCCCAGGCGTCGTCGTGGATCTTCCAACCGTGACCGAGAAGGACGTGAAGGACATCCTGGAGTGGGGCATTCCCAATAGCATCGATTTCATCGCTCTCTCCTTCGTCCGCAAGGCCCAGGATCTGATCAACGTGAGGAAGCTCTTGAGCGATCATCACCCCACCGCGGCAAGAACAATCCAGATCATCTCCAAGGTTAGCTTTTTCTTTCGTTTCTCTTGATGGATCATAGTTTTTCTTACATGATCTCTTGGAAGTTTAGATCGAGAACCAGGAAGGACTGGTGAACTTCGACGAGATCCTCCGTGAGTCGGACGCGATCATGGTGGCCAGGGGCGATCTCGGCATGGAGATCCCAACGGAGAAGATCTTCCTGGCGCAGAAGATGATGATCTACAAGTGCAACGCCGCTGGAAAGCCCGTGATCACCGCGACGCAGATGCTAGAATCCATGATCAAGTGCCCGAGACCCACGAGAGCCGAGGCCACGGACGTCGCCAACGCAGTCCTCGACGGCACCGACGCGGTGATGCTCAGCGGTGAGACCGCCGCGGGGCTCTATCCGGAGCTCGCGGTAGCAACCATGGCCAAGATCTGCGTCGAGGCCGAGAACTCGCTCGACTACCCGGCCATCTTCAAGGCGATCATGGATCAATCGCTACTGCCGCTCAGCCCGCTCGAGAGCCTGGCTTCCACGGCGGTCCAGACGGCCAAGGAGGTGAAAGCTTCGCTCATCGTGGTGCTGACGCGGGGTGGTACCACGGCGAAGCTGGTAGCGAAGTATCGACCAATGGTACCGGTTCTATCGATCGCGGTGCCGGTGGTGAGGACGGATAGCTTGACGTGGTGGTGGAGTAGCGAGTCTCCGGCGCGGCATAGCTTGGTGGTGAGGGGATTGGTGCCATTGCTAGCGCAAGGAGACTGGAAGGCAACGGAGGCGGAGTCTTGCGAGGAGATTTTTGGGGCGGCGGTGAAGTATGCTGTGGAGAGGAAGATGTGCCGAGCTGGGGAATCGATTATAGCGCTCCAGAGGATTGGGGATGCTGCGGTGATCAAGATCATTGCAGTGTGATTGATGGAAGAGAACTATTGAGTCAACGATATATTGTTCTTTAATCTCTAGCGGTTTAGGGTTTAAGAGCTCAGCTGCTCGAGGAGATCACGAGAGTTTGTGTCTTGTGACCGGGGAGAGAGTAAGTCCTTCATCTTCTTGTTGAGATCTATCTTCGAGTCTTATGTGATGCAAACCATTCCAACCTAGACCGCCAAGAAAGTAAGTCCCTTCATCTTCATGCTGGTTTTCATAAACAAGTATATGCTTTGCAGAACTGGCACACAAGATGCCTGGCTGTGCAATTGTGGCATCTAAAAAATGAAAGTATATTATATAATAATCCATATACATTGGGAGATTAACGTAAAATATAAAGTTTTTTTCTATTAAGTAAGCTTTATCTTGAATTACAATATTTCAGAAACTAAGGTATGTTCGTGGAAGTCCAAAATTACCTTCAGAAACTGATGTAGAAACTGGGATGCATATCCTCCAAATCATATGTATATATTGCATCCAGCCACTGGAGCTTATTCAGCAGGAGATGTGCATTCTTCCTCATTATGATCTTGTGTGGAAAGGAAGTGACCATCCAAAAGAAACACATTCCACCTATCTAGGACTGCGTTCTAAGGTCTCTCAGCTAGGCATGGCTCCAACTGTAAAGGGAACTTAAAGACCTGAGCTCTTGTTGAGTGCGCATGCCAAGGCCAAAGCTGGTTTATGCTTGGTTTAAAAATAAGAAGCGCACTTACAAGCTTGAAAAGCTGACGAAGTAATCCTTGATCTCAAAATATTAGTGACTTTTTACTGAGCGAAAGAGCCTTGCCCCAGCGTGTGGATAATATTTCTTAGGTGCAATTGAAACAAAAAATATGCACTCATATGCAATCATATATCCCTTGCCAAATGCATGAGCCAATCCTATCCACCAAAGAATAGGAAACCTCAAAAGTTTGTATACTAATTTATCCTTTAGGGGTTCTAAAAATGAGTTGCCTTAATGGCAAACCAAAATAGATGGTTTTGAAAAATAGAGCAGATTGATTTCATTCTTAGTAAATTCTTTTGGACAGACATAATTGATATATTTAGAAATTAAATTCTTATATTGTTTACAACCCTTTAAACCTAACATATTTTTATATTGAAGCTTTTGTAAGTATTGATATTAAAGAGTTAAGCAACGTTTAGTAAAACATTCGATTTATATAAAGAGAATTTAGGGCATTCAATGGAAACGCTGGACTCCAAGATCAGGGTCATGCTTCGCAGTATGAAGAATGTTCCAGTCACAGCCCCCAGGAACTTGAGGATTGGGCATCCCGAGGTGAGCCCACTGGGGGACTTCATGTACCCAATTGAGTATCCAGAACCGCCCACGGCCCAATTTCGTTGCGGCTTGTATGCGCTTGTGAGATCCGAGTTTTACCATCGCTACGATCATGGCAAACGCATGATGCGCCATTTGTACACCATCACAAGAGAAGGTGGCGACGTAGAGAAGTACCAAGTTGTGCTGGCGGAAGACTCGCTTGGAGAGACAATCAAGGGGTTTTCGAGAATGGATTGGGAGGATTGTGCGATCCCTGAGAATGGGGAGCTTAGGCAAGGGGAGAGGCGGTGTTCTCCGAGGAGGGAGATGACGAGTTATGAAGTTCCATCCAAGGCGGTTGAAAGACTAGACTTGATGATGAGCCAAGATAGAATCTTCCCATCATGTAGAAACTTTGTGAAATGAAGACAAGCTCTTCTCAAGCTTTCGTGAGAGGATTTCGCAGCATCAAAATGGCCACTCTCACATCAAAAGTATCAAGATCTAGGCAAACCTTTTCTTTGGAGGACGTTCTCGCGACTTCCCTCATCCGAGGTAAGAGTGGCTTCCACAGCCAAGCTGTAGAACGGAGGTGCCAGATGCATGCAGGGAGTCGTTCCTTTAAAGAGCTCGCGGCTGTTGGTATCGCGCGGCTTGGATGTGAGGATGTCTTTGCTACCGAGAGAGAGAGAAACAAATAATTGATCGATGGAAACAGCAGCTGTATTACCTGGATACAAAGACAAGTTTTTTAAGGACCTGCAATACGTTCTTCGAAGGCCGTGAGATAGTAAGACAACTACTCTCGCAAAATCTGAAAACGAGCTACCTGATCAAGACGGTCAGAATCTTGCAGGAACCAATTTTTCTTGGGGAACAAACTGGGGGAAAAAGGGGGAAACTCTCGAACCAAACCTCAAAAAAGGCCGGTAAATGTCTTCGGGAGATCGTCGAACAATGCAGCACGCTTAATCGGATCCACTGACATGAATTCAAAGAATTATGGTTCAGTCATTCCTTCAAAAGCTATGGACTTGAGCTTACTAGAGGGCAACGCTACCACACACTCCACCGTTTCTTCCTTCGTGATGTTGTCAAGTATCACATAAGAGACACCATTCTGCCAGAACGAAACGAGAAATCAAATCCAATTCAATAAAAAACCACCATCGCCACCTTCACACAAGAGAGCCTCAAACAACTCTAGAGCAGCCACACTTTCGTCGTTCTGTGCGTATCCAGAGCTCACTGCGTTCCAGATAACAACGTCGCGATCGGTTGAAAACTCTGCGAGAATCAGCCATGCTCCAACACTTACCATACATGTCGACCAAGCAGCTTGCCACGTACAAGTCTTCCAGATCAAAGCCTCTCTCTGATACCAACGAGTGCACCGCCATTCCGGCTTCCAGCGAACGCAGCGTCACGATCTTCCCATCGACTTGCCTTCCTGTTCTTGAGTTGAGAGACTACTACAAGCCTTCAGCACAGCCACCAAAGACTGGGAGTGTAGCAAATCTCCAAAGAGTTGAAGGGCCATCTTTCCCTCATCGTTCTCAGTTGAGAAGAGCGTTGGCTATGAATATGTTTGAGTCACATCGCAGTCTGTCCGCCGTGCCGTGGATCGCCACACCCGTAACTAGAAACCTGAGCTTCTCCTGTGGATTCCGAGCTTCTTCCTTGGCTCCGAGGCCTGGAGAGCAGCGACAACACTCCAGCTATGGAGCTGACAGCCTCGGGACGACACCATATTCATAAACATCTCTAGAGTTAGCTCCTCGTTCTCACCATCCTGTGTATAGCCGAGCATCAAAACGTTCCACGAGACCACATCCCGACTTTTCATCTTGTCGAAAACCTCTTGAGCATGCACCATGCTCCGGCACTTCACGTACATGTCGATGAGAGCATTCCGCATGTAGACATTGCAAAGGATAGGATCTGTTCTCATCCCAGCCTCGGCTTGACGATGGCCTTCTTCGGCAGCTGCCAGAGGCGAGCGCAGCGGCAAAAGTTCGTGCGTTTGCTGCGCAGCACTGTTGTATCGATCCAAAGAGCTGCAAGGCCATCTCGTCCTCGCCATTCTCCGCATAGCCACTTCGTCGGGGCGAGGAATCCTGTCGAAGGCCTGCTGTGCTTCCACCACGCTGCCACACTTCATGTACATCGCCACCAAGTCCGACTCTCGCGTTCGCGTGATCTTTCGACGTCTCTAGCCCTGGAGCACAACTTTAGCGCCGCGAGACAAGCGCTTCTCTCGAGCTGATAAGCACGCCGGTCTTGGTGCTGATCTTTTTTCTTTTTTTTTGTGATCACTGGATTTGTGTGCTCGCTCGCCAGGGTTTTCCTCTGCGTACCAAGTCACTTACATTGTCAACCGGTCGTATCCAATTCGTGAACAAAAATGGCATAGGAGTAATCGATCATATGCTGGAACCGATAACAATGTCCTAATTCCACGCAAGGCTGTGCAACGTAGGATTGTTTTTCGAGTCGAGGCAGGCATAGACTCGCAGCTGCTTGTCACTCGGCTGCCTGTTTATCGTCCCGCGATTTCACGTTGTCTCAAATCGAGCAGGAGAGAATGGAATGGAATGGTTCTCGATCATCACCACCGAGAAGTAAGCTTTCTACCTTTTTTGGCCTGGAGGGCTGATCGATCCAACTTTTTTGCTGGAAAAACGGGCCAGTGTTCTCTCATCTCGCCGGAAGAACTACCATATGCTCTCCTATCGGCTGTGAAAACTTTAGGATCCAGCAAGTCGTGGACAAAATTGGCTCTAAAGCGCTCGAAAATTTGCCTTCGTCGGGACATCTTGAAAAGCCGTCCACGCTTCTTTGAGCGCCATCTCCTCAGCTTCCTCTTTCCAATTGATTGGTCTAGAGTTTGGCACGGATCCTCGATGCTAGAAATCAGGACCTGGAACCAAATCACCTATCCTTGCGGATCACGAAGATGGGACAAGCGAAACCCTAAAATAAAAAAGTTTATGTACTGGGTTGACTCTTCATTGACTTTCATTGACTACCTGGGCTCTTCGTTTGTAAGCTATTTGGGTGGGAAGAAGAGCGTCGTGTGTCCTGCGAGACCGCATCTGAACTCCATCTTCCACGTTAAAAGCCGCGCAAATCGTTTTGGGCGACAAGCTCTTGATCGCTCCATGCTGGAAACAATGGAAACTCTGCCTCCGTTTTTTATATCCACGTTGAGATTTGCCAAGCAAACGTTGCATTATTGCATGAATATTCGAAGAATAAACATAAATGGAGAATATGTTGGCGGTTTAGGGCTCATCTTTTCTGTCCACGAACGGTGGAGATCTAATGGGGGATTGTCTCGTGGCTTTGTATTCAGGTAATATAGTTATTGTTTTTGTTTTTTCTAGCCGTGAGCTCATTTGGCTGAGACCACAGTGTACTACAGGCCGTGAAACTCCTGACTACCTTGATAGACATCGACTAAGCTGGTTTTCAACAGCGGTGGTCTTGTTTTTCGTGTTTTTCTTTCGGAACTCTGTTTCGGAACTCTGATTTGAACTTTTATTTAGCGAACATTCATGGAGGCACCAAAGATGGTGCAAACAGAAAAACATACCTCAGAAGTAAAGGATTCTGAAGTGGAATGCTACTCCAGGTCATACTCTCACAATCCAGAAAAAACAGCTTATACTTATCCGGAATCATTAAGGTGCCTTCGTAAAAACAGATTGGAAGAAGAGGAATGTGGCCCTCATTGTAAGGAAAGCTTGTCTCCTCAACAAATCTCTTTGATGCACAGTCCAACCTTATCAGCATCATCTTCAGAACCCCAAAATCGTTTACCACAGCCACCTTGAAAAACTGTGTTGCTGGTGTTACCACCCAATTGTACACATTCCAGCAAGCTTCAACAGGGGAATGGCCCATGAAAGATGACCACTCAACAGTCCATCTCATTTCTTCCATGTTGAAGCTCAAAGCCCCCCACATACGTTCATGTTCGCATGGAAAATAAGCGTTGCTGTTGGCCATCCCAACTCCATTTTCGAGACGATTCCAGCCAGGAAGATAATCCACCTTGTCCCACACTCCTGATCTCGAGCTATATACCAGCAATTGCTTTTTTTTGTTACACCGCTACACAAATCCAGTAACCCTGCATACACGGTTCCAAAACCAGGGCAGAACGCCATACTATTACTACTTTCAGGGGTGGCGGCGGGAGCACCTTGAGAGCTGTGGTGAGCGGATTGAGAACAACATAGTCATTGCCCATCTGTCCAAACACCAATCCACCACAGGCCTTGAAAACCCTGATGTTGATGGTAAACATCCCTGACGGACCCAACCCTTCTGTGTTTGAGATCCAGCAGCAAACGGGTTTGCACCGATACACTCCCTTACCGAAAGAAGTTACTCCCAAGACATGAGGAGGGCAAATCTGCTTGTTTCTAGAGTGGTGCGCTGAATGAAACTTTCCAAATCCTGGTGAGTCTACGAGATCCCTCCACCGCTTGCACACGACTCTGATGCGGCGGTGCAAAACAACTGCTGGCAAGAGCTTCAACACCTCCTCCTCAACTATGTTGTCCATACCTGCCCTATTACGGAAAGGGCCTCTTTTAATCCCCGTTTACTTCAAAGGATAATGATCGTCCAAGTCGAGGAAGAAGATGGAGTAACTCTTCCCAAGAGCTACTGGGATCCAGGAGGATGGGAAGGAACAGCTCCTTGGTCTTCACAAGAATCTGCTCGACATATGGATCGAATTCTCCGCAAAAGTGGTGTTGTTGCAATTGCCCTTTTATTGGGGCGTAAGGGATATTGTTTCCTCGAAGGCCATTCCTCCAGACAGTGTTGACGTAAGTGAGGCCGGAGACGATGTTGTGACTGACAACGAAGGTAAAACTCCTTGAGAGTGAAGGTATGGCTCTTAGACGCGAATGACAGCGCTCAAACTTCTCAATCGCTTCACTCACTCACGTTCACTCGCTCTGGTGGGGATCAAAAACAGTCCCCCATGCCCGTCGTTGCTCGCCTAGGAGTGGTGTCAAACCGGTTGTTGCCGCGACACTTTCCAATGGCCGCATGCTCGGGCCTGCTCTGTGGCGTCCTCAGAGACGACTTCTTGACTGATTTGGAGCCACCATTGTCGCGTATGGCCGTTGCGGGTGGCTGTTTGCGCACCGGATTCCAACTTGAGCTTCCTGTTGTGGAAGTGACCTTTGCAAACGCGAGTGCTCCTGATTTTGCGTTTGGACCGGGTCAGATCAACTTAAGAATAAGATCAGGCAACCAGGAGCAGTTTAGCATTCACCTGCTCTATGGACGGTAGCTGGAGGTCACAGCGTTTATACAGCGTTTCCCATGTCTGGAAGTCATCGCATACTGACGGGACATCTTGCTGGGGAGTTCATCTTCCGGGATAGCAAGCTGCAGGCTTACGACCTGCGCACTGAGGCAATGGCAATCCCAGGTGCCAAAGCTTTGAACGACTTCCCGCTGCCTCAAGAACTCAAACTCGCGGGCTACATTTATCGCAGGCTTGATCCTTGCATTACGGGCCCAAGGTGATCGTGGTTGGCCAGTGCGAACTCATAATAGGTCATCTTTTCAAGGGAGGCATCGTATTGCTGGAGCTGGATGAACAAGAAGAATGCGGGCGTCACTGGAAGGTGGTTACGTGGGCAAAAGCGGAGCAGTTTGCAGATAATGACACGCCACATTCACGATTCATTACCCATTTTCCTCTTCAAGGTGGCGATCTGGTGGTGCTGAACGAAAAAAAGCAGGTTCGATTCTGGACCAGGCTGTAGCTTTTCATCTCAAGCATCATAATTGGTTGGAACTTCCTACAAGAGCGTGCGGTGGCCTCCTCGGTCTCCTGACAGCCTGCAATGGAGGAGGAGGATAAATTTTGCGTCTACAGCTCGTAATCTTCGTCAAATAATAGGACAAACAAATAACAAAAACAGCGCAACAATGGAGGGAGGAGGCAGGATCTCAAGAGATGTACCATGAATTACTGTGTATGCACTCGAAAACAAGAAATAAATACGATTGCCAAGAAGGAAGCTAGAAAATAAAAGTGCTTCAGCCTTCAAAAGCATGTTCATCGTCTCTGCTTATTTGCTGGAAGTAAGTCAAATCCTACAGTTTAGAAATTTCACTTGACATATACGTCGTCGTGATAAAAAGCGTACTTTGATCCTCGAATTTATCCCAGTCATTGCGTGTTGCTGATGCCAAACGAAATACTAATGCTCACTGTTTCTGCATAAGATAAGTACCATTGCAGAACGCAAGCCAGGCTTTTACTCAGTAACCTGATGTTCCGCAACCCAATCTTTCCTATGACATTCTTCTTTGCTGCTGACAAAGAAACTGCGGTTTAGCTCAAAAGAAAACAAACTAAAAAGTGTAACCTGGATATTATCCACCAGCCTTGACAATGTCGTAATCACACGCAAGGCTGTGCGACGTAGGAGTGTTTTTAGAGTCGAGGCAGGCATAGACTCGCAGCTGCTTGTCACTCGGCTGCCTGTTTATCGTCCCGCGATTTCACGTTGTCTCAAATCGAGCAGGAGAGAATGGAATGGAATTGTTCTCGATCATCACCACCGAGAAGTAAGCTTTCTACCTTTTTTGGCCTGGAGTGTCTGATCGATCCAACTTTTTTGCTGGAAAAACGGGCCAGTGTTCTCTCATCTCGCCGGAAGAACTACCATAAGCTCTCCTATCGGCTGTGAAAACTTTATGATACAGCGAAGTCGTGGACAGGATAAAAAAAAATTTGGCTCTACCCAAAGCGTTCGAAAATTTGCCTTCGTTGATTCGGGACATCTTGAAAAGCCGTCCACGCTTCTTTGAGCGCCATCTCCTCAGCTTCCTCTTTCCAATTGATTGGTGTAGAGTTTGGCACGGATCCTCGATGCTAGAAATCAGGACCTGGAACCAAATCACCTGTCCTACATTGCCGAGAATCTCATCCTTGCGGATCACGAAGATGGGACAAGCGAAACCCTAGAATAAAAAAGTTCATGTACCCTTGCATTGACTGAGTTGACTCTTCATTGACTTTCATTGACTGCTCTTCGTTTGTAAGCTATTTGGGTGGGGAAGAAGAGCGTCGTGTGTCCTGCGAGACCGCATCTCAACTCCATCTTCCACGTTAAAAGCCGCGCAAATCGTTTTGGGCGACAAGCTCTTGATCGCTCCATGCTGGAAACAATGGAAACTCTGCCTCCGTTTTTTATATCCACGTTGAGGTTGCATTATTGCATGAATATTCGAAGAATAAACATACATGGAGAATATACTGGCGATCTTTTCTCTTCTTTTCTCGCAGGTAGCTCGTTCGGAGATTTTGCGAGAGAAGTTGTCCACGAACACAGGCGGTGGAGATCTAATGGGGGATTGTATCGTGGCTTTGTATTCAGGTAATATAGCTATTGTTTCCATCGATCCACCGAATGATTTGTTTTTTCTATCCCTCGGCAAACAGCCGTGAGCTCATTTGGCTGAGACCAGTGTCCTACAGGCCGTGAAACTCCTGACTACCTTGATAGACATCGACTCAGCTGGTTTTCAACAGCGGTGGTCTTGTTTTTCGTGTTTTTCTTTCGGAACTCTGTGCATGTGGCTCCTCTCGTTCTACGGCTTGGCTCTCGATTTGCACGGGACATGGTCGAGCACGGGATGCCAAGAACGTTAAAAGCGTGGACTGACGAGGTAAGAGCCTTGCTTTTTCAAGCTCGCATGTAAATCCGTGTTGGCTGGTCAGAAAATCTGACATGGCTATGGTAACTTTGGGATTTACTTTGGGATTTGCAGGTACAGGTAAGAAAAAACGCTTCAAAGACAAACGGATCTGAAATGATTTGAACTTTTATTTAGCGAACATTCATGGAGGCACCAAAGATGGTGCAAACAGAAAAACATACCTCAGAAGTAAAGGATTCTGAAGTGGAATGCTACTCCAGGCCATACTCTCACAATCCAGAAAAAACAGCTTATACTTATCCGGAATCATTAAGGTGCCTTCGTAAAAACAGATTGGAAGAAGAGCAATGTGGCCCGCGTTGTAAGGAAAGCTTGTCTCCTCAACAAATCTCTTTGATGCACAGTCCAACCTTACCAGCATCATCTTCCGAACCCCAAAGTCGTTTACCACAGCCACCTTGAAAAACTGTGTTGCCGGTGTTACCACCCAATTGTACACATTCCAGCAAGCTTCAACAGGGGAATGGCCCATGAAAGATGACCACTCAACAGTCCATCTCATTTCTTCCATGTTGAAGCTCAAAGCCCCCCACATACATTCATGTTCGCATGGAAAATAAGCGTTGCTGTTGGCCATCCCAACTCCATTTTCGAGGCGATTCCAGCCAGGAAGGTAATCCACCTTGTCCCACACTCCTGATCTTGAGCTATATACCAGCAATTGCTTTTTTTTGTTATCCGCTACACAAATCCAGTAACCCTGCATACACGGTTCCAAAACCAGGGCAGAACGCCATACTATTACTACTTTCAGGGGCGGCGGCGGGAGCACCTTGAGAGCTGTGGTGAGCGGATTGAGAACAACATAGTCATTGCCCATCTGTCCAAACAGCAATCCACCACAGGCCTTGAAAACCCTGATGTGATTGTAAACATCCTGACGGACCCAACCCTTCTGTGTTTGAGATCCAGCAACAAACGGGTTGCACCGATACACTCCCTTACCAAAAGAAGTTACTCCCAAGACATGAGGAGGAGGGTAAATCTGCTTGTTTCTAGAGTGGTGCGCTGAATGAGACTTTCCAAATCTTGGTGAGTCTACGAGATCCCTCCACCGCCTGCACACAACTCTGATGCGGCGGTGCAAAACAACTGCTGGCAGGAGCTTCAACACCTCCTCCTCAACTATGTGCACCAGAATGTCCATAACTGCCCTACCCTATTACGGAAAGGGCTTCTTTTAATCCCCGCTTGGTTAAAAGACGAGGAAGAAGATGGAGTAACTATTGGGATCCAGGAGGACGAGAGTTTGCGGTGGAAGGAACAGCTCCTTGGTCTTCACAAAAATCTCCTCGACATATGGATCGAATTCTCCGCAAAAGTGGTGTTGTTGCATGCCCTTTTATTGGGAGGTAAGGGATATTGTTTGTTTCACCGAGGGTCGTCCACACTTATTCATACCCTTGTCTTTGCCGGAATCCCACAGGGTGTTGTAGTTAAGTACTGTTCGAGTGTGGTCCACTGTAAAAGTCGTGTTTTGCTAGGACCAAATGGACACTCCATTGAGTGTTCTTTCATCTCGCTGGAAGAACTGGAGTGATCAAAACGATTTGTGCGTGGAAGATGGAGTGCTGCGGTCTATCTTCTTCCCAAAATAGCTTACAAACGAAGAGCCAATGCAAGTCAATGAAGAGTCAACCCAGTCAATGCAAGGGCATATTCAAAGATGTAATTGAGAACTTTTTTATAGGGTTTCGCTCGTCCCATCGCCCGCGCGAGGATCCGGCAAGCTGCAAGAATGAGATTCTCGGCAATGTAGGACAGGAGATTTGTTTCTTGGAGTTCCAGGTCCTGATTTCTAGCATCGAGGATCCGTGCCAAACTCTAGACCAATCAATCGGAAAGAGGAAGCTGAGGAGATGGCGAGAGCAAACATTCTTTTCAAGATGTTCCGAATCAACGAAGGCAAATTTTCGAACGCTTTGATGCTGGAAGGTAGAGCCATCCTTACTATGCTGTCCAGGACTTCGCTGGATCCTAAAGTTCTCACAGCCGATACGAGGTACTACCGGCAACGCTCATCAGCTCGAGATAAGCGCTGGCCTTGCGGCGTTAAAGTCGTGCTCCAGAGCTAGAGACGTCGAAAGAGTCCGGCAAATCCACGCGAACGCGAGTGGACTCGGACTCTCATATAGCCAGTAGCTTGGTGGCGATGTACATGAAGTGTGGCAGCATGGTGGAAGCACAGCAGGCCTTTGACAGAATTCCTATGCTGAAACGCTTTGATCTGCACGATCAAATGCAGAAGAACGAAAAAGAGAAATCAAATCCAATTCACTCCAAAAATTAGTGCAAATCTGATGCTCTCAAAGTATGAGGAGAGAGGAATAGACTGCTTGAGAAGAGCTTGTATTCATTTCGCAAACTTTCTACATGGTGGAAAGATTCTATCTTCGTCCCCGCCCATCATCGATGCTAGTCTTTCAACCGCCCTGGGGAGAACGTCATGGCGCCCCATCTCACTCCTCGGCCAGCACCGCCTCTCGCCATCCCTAAGCTTCCCATTCTCAGGGATCGCACAATCCTCCCAGTCCCTTCTCGAAAACCCCTTGATTGCGATCCCACGCGAGTCTTCGACCAGCCCAACCTGGTACTTCTCAACCTCGCCGCCTTCTCTGGTGATGGTGTACAAATGGCGCATCATCCGCCTGCCCTGATCGTTCTCAGGGTAGAACTCGGACCTCACAAGCTCGTACACGCCGTGGCCGGGCAATTCGGCCGTGGGCGGCTCTGGATACTCGATCGGGTACATGAAATCCCCCATTGGACTCACCTGGAGATCCCCAATCGTGAATTTCTCCGGGGCTCTGACGGGAACATGCTTCATAGTGCGAAGCATGACCGCGATGAACTCCAGCGTCCCATCAGCCATTGAGTGCCCTAAAAATTTCCAAGAACCCTAAAAAGCAGAGCCCTAAATATTCAAGAGAAAGGATATCTTTAGAATATGCTCATTTTTACCACTCTCTGCCCTAAATTTTGGTTATGGCGCTCGCGCCCGAGGCGGTGCTCTACTCCGGCTGCTTGTGGCGGCAGTCAAGGATCTTCTCCTCTCCGAGCTCCGTGGTATGTCACAGCAGCAGCAGGAGCAGGAATCGACGTAGCAGCGGCCGATTGAGCTCCGCATTCTTGGCTGGGAGGAGGGATTGGAGCAGGGGTTTAGGGTTTAAGAGGGAGAGCGCAGCAGCAGCAGCAGCCGCGGCGGCCGTGGATTCTTCCACTAGCGAGGTAGAATCGGCGGCGGAAGCGTTGAAGCTCGAGGAAGAATCGGCCGCGGAAGGTGTAAAGCTCGAGGAAGAATTGGTGAGAAAGGAAGAGGAAGATGGAGCTGCTGGGAGTTCTAAGAGAGACGAAGAGGTGGAGTTTGAGAAGGGATTCAGCATGAGGAGGGTGTGTGACAGGTTGATCGAGGTGTTTATGGTGGACAGGCCCGATCCAGACGAGTGGAGAAAATTGCTAGCGTTTAGCCAGGAGTGGAGGAGGATTCGTCCTTACTTTTACGAGCGATGCAAGGCGCTGGCAGAGTCCGAGGACGATCCGAGAAAGATGGGAAATCTTTACAAGCTCTCCAGAAAATTGAAAGAGGTATAAAGCTTTTCTTGTGTTCTAGGCTGTGTGAGATTTTGTCTTAAGTTTTAGCTAAGTTGTTTTTTATCTTTCTTTCCAGGTAGATGACGAGATGATAAGGCACGATGAGCTGCTCGAGGAGATCGAAGTTAACGAGACGGAGATAGATGTCATTGTTGCCAAGCGTCGGAAGGATTTCACGAGCGATTTCTTCAAGCATCTTCGAGTTTTATGTGATGCAAACCATTCCAACTTAGATCGGCGAGAAAGTAAGTCCTTTCCTTCATCTTCATGCTGGTTTTATGAACAAGTCTATGCTCTGCAGAACTGGCACAATTGGCAGCAAGATGCCTGGCTAGCGTCGAAGAGTATGACAAAGGTGCTGAGAACAGTGTAGCCTTGGATGCTGCTCGCCGGAAGTTTGATGACATCCTGAACTCCTCGTCCCTGCAAGATGCCTGCAAGAAGATTGACACCCTCGTCAAGAACAAGCAGTTTGATCCGACACTGATGCTGGTGATCAGCAAAGCTTGGGCTGCTGCAAAGGAATCACCACTGATGAAAGAGGAGGTACAGTCTAGTGAAAAGGAAACGACAATCTCATTTGTTTGTGTTAATTTTCCAGGTGAAAGACATAATGTTTCATCTGTATAATGTCGCCAAAGGAAATATGCAAAGGCTCGTCCCAAAAGAAGTCCGGATCTTGAAGCATCTGCTGACGATTGAAGATCCTCGAGAAAGACTCGGTGCTCTGGCGCAGGCATTCTCCCCTGGAGACGAACTTGAGGGGAAAGATATCGACCTGTTATACACGTAAGTGAGCAACCAAATGCAAGTTTTTTTGTGATCTCTGTGCTCTTTCCAGGACTCCAAACAGGCTCTACAGGCAGGTGCTGTTCATTCTCGACGCTTACTACAGTAACAAGGAGAAGACGCTGATCCAAGAGGCTCAAAAGCTCATGGATCCACTCGTGATCAGCAGGCTCGAAATTCTCAGAGATGTGATCAAAACCGAATTCCTATGAGCAAGCTTTTGTAAAGATTAATAGATGTATTGCATCCTACTTTTGTGTTCCATTCATCCTACCACCCTCATGTCCTTGGCGAATTTCACTCCGACCTCGGCAATCGTGGACACAGTCCGCAATGCACGCGGGACCTCGAACGAACGAATCTATATATTATTAGTGAAGATTTCTTTAAAAGTTGGTACAAATTTCTAAAACTATTCAAATCATTTGACAATCATTTCTCTCACATTCCTCCTCTGAGACGAAGACTCTTTCTGCGTCTTCAAGCTGCTTTACTGCAATAAGACACTGCTGATCTTTCACGCGAGCAGTTGATGGTATGAAGGACTTCATTTCCGACTAGCTTCATCTTGCAGTTCGGCTGCAACTTAAACTACAACATGGAAAAATGCAAGGACTCAGCATCAAACAAAGAAAAAAAAATGTTCAGTTCCCACCTCAGGCAGCAGCTTGCGTTTCTTCACAGGTTGCTCCACCATCTGAGCGGGCTCCTTCTTTGGCAGGCAGACAACAACTGCCTCTTGGTCACTATCCCAGCTGAGGCCTTCCACTTCTCTAGAAGAGAAAGGAAAGACAATGTCCACAGAGCACTCCTTGGTAGGAAATGCATTGCTGAAGATTCACCCATCCACGAGACCACTTAGGAAAGTCACTCTGCCTGCAACACAGTGATGAGAATGAATCACATGGATTAACTCAGTCCTCCTTACCTGCAAAGTTGGGGATGTTCAGCGTGATTATGTAACGCTCAGCATTCTCTTGCAGATCCCAAAGATCCGTCGTCGTCCTCAGCTCGGCCAGGTACAATAACAAGTTTCTTTCAAAGTACCTGGAATTCAAGACCTCCCGCTGCTCCTTTCGGATTTCTATCAGCCTCTGCCGGTAGATATTCTCCACCACTTCTGGGGTCCATCCCAGAAACTCGTTTCCAACATGCACACGCATGAAGCCTTGAACAAAATTATACGCGTCAGTCTTCAACAACACACTGGTAACGCCTGCAAGATGAAATGAGTCGTAATCAGTATCTAGCAGGATCATTTGACAAACTTACTCAAAACTTGCAGGCGTGATTGTATGGTTCAACACCTTGACGCTTCCGAAAATGTCAAGAATACCATAATTATACTCCTCTTTTGCCCAGACGTAACAGTAGGGCCTCTCAATCGGGTGAGAACTCTTGAGCTCCTTGAGCAACTTGTTGCAACCGGATGAGCCAACCTGATATATATCTTCAGGAGCCATACTGACCAAACAGAAAATTAGAAAGAAAACAAAATAACGAAAAAAGCTTACATCCACTTTGCCTCTATTGCTGAGGCCGGCTGCCAGAAATTGCATGACATATATTGTTTGTCAAGCCACTCCCGCAGTGCAGATTTTGGTCACGAATTCACACCTCCACCTCTGCAAAATCAACAGAAAAACTGTTAATAAACAAACGAGAAAACTTCACAGTACATACCCTGTCTTCCTTTTTGTACTGGATCTCATGAGACTCCTGAAAGTCAGCTGAGATTTCCACCAAAACGGGTTTCCCGTTGTCTCCAACGATGACTTCCCCCGTGTTTTCCCGAGCAACCACAAGATAAGTCACCCCTTTCACCTCAGCAACCATGTCTCTGTCCTGCGGTATGACGTATCTAAATCCTGGAAAAAGAGAACCCATATAAATTCTATCTTGGTTCTCCGAGGAGGCGTCCCGGAAGCAGGCCTTTGTTTCAGTAGGTCCCCGAAGCACCTTGTCCATAATCCGGTCAAGCGTCTCGTTCTTCAAACCAACGCGTGATTGATCCATTTTGTCGTTGGTTGGAACACCTCTGAACAGATCACCAACGGATTTTGGGTTCGTCAGCTTGAAATGGAGGACACGTTAAAAGAGCTTTGGCAGAGGATGCAAAGCCCACCACTTCCGAGTTTGCCTGCCCGGGTGTTGATAGAGACGACAAGGCCATGCTTCTGAAACTCAGACACGGTACACTACCTCCCGGTGCTTGTGCTTGAAGTTGCCTGTTCAACGAGGTAATGAGAAAAACCTTAACAAGCTTAGAGAGAAACCGGAATTCCTATGAGCAACCTTTTCGAGAAAAAATTGTGCGATCCCTGAGAATGGAATGGCAAGACCGAAGAGTGAAATGTGAAGAACTTGACTGAAAGATTAGAATCGATGATGGGTGGCAACGAAGATAAAGTCTTCCCACCATGTAGAAACTTTGCGAAATGTATACAAGCTCTTCTCAAGCTTGTCTTTGACAGACTGTTCCTCCGTGATCTCGCTCCTCACTCCTCTCATCTCCCCATACTCACTGAGTGGAGCGGCCAAGATTTTTTATTTTTTGTTCACGTCACTTTCTTACTTCTCTATTATCGTGACGCATCACTCGATCTTTGCGGGGCAAAACCTGAAGAAAAAAGCATTATAACAACTTGAGAAACTTTCAAGATGGAAGTCATTGTCTTCAAACCTCTTGATGTTTTCTTTCCGGAGCATCAGGAACCTGAATGTACTGTTGTGCTGTCGCAGAAGACATCAAGGGAGTCAAGAGTTTCACCTCAAGTTGTACAAACATGGATCATCGTGGTCTCTTAGCAGAGTAGTTGGTATTGCGCAGCTGGGATGAGAAGCGAGAGAGAGAAAAAAAAAAAAAAAAACTAGCTATATTACCTGAATAGAAAGACAAGGTTTTGAAGGACATGATGCGACACGTTCTTCGAAGGCCCAGACTTTTGTGAGATCTCCACCGCCTGTGTTCGCAGATAAGCGCTTTCAAACAAGAAAAATGCCTGGTCAGAACCTTGCAAGCTTTCTCTTGTAAGAACCAATTTTTCTCGGGCTGCAACAAACCGGAGAAAAAATGGAAACTCAGTGCTTGTGCCAACCATCGAATAAGGAAATCCTCACCTCCCAGTAAATCTCTTCAACTTAATAGAGAGCATAACCACACATTCCACTGTTTCTTTCTTCGTGATGTTGTCAAGTAGTACCATAAATAAAATCCAAAGCTGGATTCAAGCAAAGAAAATTCAAAGTACCTATCAATCTGCTGCTGATCGTAGCGCAGTCCAGCCCTAAGAAAATATCTTTCCCGCCTAAAAGAATTTGTAGAATATGCTCATTTAGTGAGTGATTAACAATCTTTAGTGATGGTTAATTTTTTTTGATAGCCTGTCAAAAAGTATGGCAGAATAGCATAATTGTACATCCTCAATTCCTCATCTTTGCAAACTGTTTATTAATAGCTTGATTTAAAACTCCTCATCCTCACAAGATCTTTATTAACAATTTGATCCAAAATTGATATAGCGAAGTTTGGATTGTTGTGTAGGAATCACATTTGATAAAAGAAGAAGTAGCAGTTTTGGATCAATATCAAATTTTTAGATGATGGAGGCGGGAAGTTATCTTGGAAGTTACATACATGAACACTTCCTTATTCAAGTTTATCTTCAAAGGAGAATATTTATATGAGAATAATATATTTTGAAAAAACATTTCTAGACTTATTTATGAGAAAATATTTTAATAACAATATATAAATATATAAAATATATTTTAATTGCATTTTTGTTCATTTAAAATAAGTTTTTAAGGTATATTATCATTTTATATGCTTAGTAGATTCAAAGTTTACACCATCAATGGCACTATAAGTTTATGGTTTTCTTTAGGAATAAATATTTTTGTAACAATATATAAATAAATATAATATGTTTCACTTACATTTTTTATTCATTCCAAAATAAGTTTTTAAGGTACATTGTCATTTTAAATGCTTATTAAATTTAAAGTTTACACCATTAGTGGCATTATTAGTTTATGGTCTTCTTTAGGAACAAATGTATAAATAAATATAATATATTTCACTTGCATTTTTTATTCATTCAAAATAACTTTTAAAGGTATAGTACTATTTTAGATGCTTAGTAAATTTAAAGTTTACACCATTAGTAACATTATCAGTTTATATTCTTTTCTAGAAAAAAATATTTTTATAACAATGTATAAATAAATATAATATATTTCACTTGCATTTTTTATTCATTCAAAATAAGTTTTAAAGATATATTGTCATTTTAGATGCCTAATAAGTTTAAATTTTACACCATTGATGGAACTATTAGTTTTTGGTATTTTTTGGAGGTCAATATATATATGATTGGAATAAAGAATAATATAAATATAAAATATTTATTATTAAACTAAGTTAAAGATATTCGTTTATAGGATTTTTGCCTACTACAACTTTCACAAAGTTCACAACTTGATATAAAAATAAAAAATTATATAAATAAACATAAAAAAGTAAAATACTTTAGAAAATTAATATAGAAATATACTCCACATTGATTCTACAGAAATAAAACTAATTAATTGGTAACTTCACAAGACATATCATTATCTTCATTGTCTGAGGAATTTGAGAAAGGAGAGAGAATATTGACTATCTTATATAATAATTTTCATTTTAAAATTTATTAGTTTTATAATTTTAAACCTATATGACAAACTTAGAATATCAACCATTTTATTTAATAATTTTTAACTTTTAGAAGTAATATAGCTCTTTTTTATGAGGTTGTAATAAAAATAATTATTTTTGAAGTTTATGAATATAAATAAATTATAAATTTCCTCACCTTTGATTACAAAAACCACTTGAGGGTCTCTAACTCCTCCCACGAGTTTGGGACAAGATCGTAAAGTATAAACTCTTTCCTATCAAGGAAATTATTTTAAAAAAAATTATAAATAATAATATTGTTAATAATATAATTATATTTTAGTTTTAATATTAAATTTTTTAAATAAATATAATAGAAAATTCCTTAATAATAGTATGTGATATTAAATACATTAAAGATTTTATGAAAATTAGAAAACATATATTACAAGTGGTTTTCTTTTACATTTTAATTTAATTTTTAATAGAAAGATCTACTCATTTTTTTTGGAATTGTTTAAAAAAAGTTACCCTATTTGTCTTTTATGCATATTTTTTATTTATTTTAGATATCAAAATTTAAGTATTTTTAAAAGTGAATTCTACTATACTTACTTTTAATACATGTTTTATTTACTAGCACTAGCTGCTGTATCAAGAAATAATTTTAATAATAAAAATTAAATAATTTTAATATTAATAAAATTAAATAATTTTAATATTAATAAAATTAAATAATTTTAATATTAATAAAATTGAATAATTTTATATAATAATTAAATTGAATAATTTTATATAATAATTAAATTTCTCAATAATTATTTGTGAAATTTATTTGAATAAATGATAAGTACACATTCAAATGATTTTGGGTATTTAATTGACCTTTTAGGGTTGAACTTACTATTTGTTCTATATAAAAATATATATAAGTTTTATTCTTGAGGTTTCTATTATTTGCCCTGATTTTCAACATGGTGTATGCAGCTACAAAGTCTGCACCAAACAGCAGAGAAGAGCTTGGAAAAAACAAAATGCTCGGTCGCCAACTTATGACCCTTCGTACCTGTGGGACACCAGCTACTCCATCAGCGTTATCTGGCCATACTCCCCAATGGCCTCAACGGAGGAGGGGCGGTAGAACGTTTACAGGTTTGTGGGCTGCTCATGAGCTGTATGAGCGTGTCCTCGAGTTGTCAAAAGAACGGCGAGGGCACCAGATTTCAGTGATGGGTGCAATGGAATTGGGCAAGTCGTATTTGGTTGCTGCAGTTTGCAGTCACATACAGCAGTCTGGAGACAGGCATGTTGTCTTCCTCAACGCTGGAGATCTAGTCCGGAGCTTTCTGCCGCTGTGTGGGAGGGAATTCTCATGGCATTCCATGGCCACGAGACGGCAAGCCAGGAGCTGCGAGATCTGAATGAGCTCTCCTTCTGGTGTGGCCGCAGACGGGAGCAGCTTCTGTTCGTGGTGGATGACTGGGAGGTGTTTGACGCCCAGCACGGGGACAGTGAGGAAACGAGGACAAAACTAGACAACGCATACTCGACTTTGTGCGGCGCCGCCTCTTGGTTGAGATCTCAGCCAAACGCTATCATAAGGAGCAAAGTCTCAAGAGGAAGCTGATCCTGGACAGGCAGAAGTTTGTGCTTGACGGGCCTTTCAGCCAGATGGAGCTCAAGACATGGCTGGCTTTGTCGTCGTTACCAGAGAGCCTCAAGACGTCTGCTAGCATCCATTACCTTACTGGTGGCATGCCGGGCTTGCTCGAATACCTGGAAGTGACAAATGGAGACGAGGCTGTGTACCTGGAGTTGATACAAAGGTGGTGGTGGTAGCATTTAGATCTTCGTTTGATCCTTGAAGGTGATGAAATCATTTCACTATTAATGTTAATGTCGCTAATGCCTAATTATATTATTTACTATTTATTTATTTATTCATTTTGGTTTTTATTTATTTTGCATAAAACTTGCATACTTTGCATTCAACAGAAGCTTCTGAACACAAATCAGAGCCTCCTTTCTGACTTCACTGTTATCGTGGTTCATTAGACGCATCACTCGGTCTTTGGCTCTCATGTCCAAGACAATGCCGCGGCCAGCGGGATGAAACTGGATAAACTGCGCAATGTCTTGGCACGCGACGGCCTGCGTTCTCGGATCACGAGAGTTGTCGAGAATGGTCACAAGTATTCGCAAAACCTGGAGCAAAAACCACAAGAACTTAGATCCCACCTTTAAAGAACTTCAACACTATACCTGGAAGTCATTCTCCTCGAATTTCTTGATGTTTTCTTTCCAGAAGAGAGGATCTTTGTGCATCGGAGTCCAATCCAAGTTACCGGACAGCACCTCCTGCTTGTACTTCTCGAACGAACTCAGCAGCTTGAGGTTCTTTTTCAGTGTCTCTTCCATGAGATTGAGAGCTTCGGTGAGATCCTGTCCAGCAAAACGTATTTACATATGCAAGCTTGAAAAAGCAAAAGCTCTTACCTCGTCACTCCATGCTTGCATCTTAAGGTTCTGGATGATCTTTGGCATCCCGAGCTCGACCATGTCTCGTGCAAAAGTTCCTTTCGTGAGAAGATTTCGCAGCGTCAAAATAACCACTCTCACAACCTGCAACACTCTCGCTATTGTTTCGAAAGTAACACAAAGAAAGATGAAAACAAACCTTTTCTTTGGAGGACGTTCTCGCGACTTCCACCAGCCGAGGTAAGGCTCGAGTGGCTGCTATAGCGTCCACGGCCAAGCTGTAGAACGAGAGGAGCCACATGCACAGAGTTGCCTCGTACAGTAGCTAGAAACGGAAAACAAGACCACCGCTGTTAAAAACCAGTTGAGTTGAGAGCACAGCATCACGAACCTGAATGTACTGCTGTGTTGTTGCGGGAGATATCAATGGAGTCAGGAGTTTCACGCCCTCAAGTTGGACAAACATGGATTTCACACCGTGGTCTCTTAGCAGAGTAGCCAAAGAGCTCACGGCTGTTGGTATTGCTCGGCTTGGATGAGAAGGATGTCTTAGCTGCCGAGAGATAGAAAAAACAAATCATTCGGTGGATCGATGGAAACAGTAGCTATATTACCTGAATACAAAGCCACGAGACAAGTTTCTGAAGGACATCCTGCAATACGTTCTTGGAAGGCCCAGGCTTTTGTGAGACCTCCACCGCCTGTTGTCGTGGACGAGCGCTTTCAAACAAGAAAAAGTAAGACAAATTCTCTCGCAAAGTCTCAAAACAAGCTACCTGATCAAGACGGTCAGAATCTTGCAAGCTTTCTCTTGCAAAAACCAATTTTTCCTGGACAACAAACTGGGGGAAAGAAAAGGAAGACTCAGTGCCTATCCATCGAATCAACAAATCCTCACCTCAAGAAAGGCCGGTAAATCTCCTCGGGAGAAAATTCTTCATCGTGGAACAATGCAGCATGCTTTATCGGATCCACTGGCATGAATTCAAAGAAGTTTGGCTCAGTCATCCTTCCAAAAGCTATGGACTTACCAGAAAGCATTTCATCCACCAACGCTACCACATACTCCACCGTTTCTTCCTTCGTGATGTTGTCAAGTAGTCTCAAGAACACTCTCACATAAGCAACACCATTCTGCCAAAAACAAAGAAATCAATCCTCTCCAATCCAATTCAATCCAGGAAACTAGATTCTAGCAACGAAAATTCCCAATTACCTCTTCTAGCATAGCAATCTGCGCATCCTCGGGCTTGTGATCGTAGCGCCTCAGCAGCTGCAAATCCGTGCTGGAGATGAGCTTCGCATTGAGGTAATTCTCCCATGGAATGTCTCTCGTCAACACCTGCAATGGGGTTTTCGCTGAGAAAAATCCATCGCAATGGGGGGAATCTACCTGATCTCGCGTGAGATCCATTGGCGGATCCATCGCCTAGTCCATCCAAGAGCCACAAATCCAGCAGCGGCAGCTCGGATCTATCACAATTCGCGCAAAGAGAAGAGAGAGCCTCGTTGCCCTAATCAATCCTTTCACATTATAGGGCTCTTCACAGAAACCAAAAAATCTGGACGAGCAAAAGAAAACTTTCCTTTCTTTCCTTTTCCTTCTAATCCTTGAGAAAATGGGGTGAGAGGTACTTGGTGATGCCGATTCCAAGCAGCGAGTCACACTGGAGTAGTTCTTTGAGCTTGGCGTCGCAAATCACTCGCCTCCTGTCCTCTGGATCCTGGAAAAATAAGAAAGTGTTGGATCGATCAAGAAAAAACTGTTTTTTTCTTCTTACCTGAAGGTTGTGCTCTTTGATGTAATCCCACATGAGCTTCACCACGTCCGATCGCACCATCTCCGTCTCGTTCGTGGCCAGGAAGGATTTGAGCGCTTGCGAGATCCGAAAAGGCTTGCTGAGGCCAATTCCTCTGGAAGACGAAGACGAGGATGGTGACTTCGGCGGCTTTGGCTTGGATACTCCAGTTGGTCCTGCCACCATCGCCAGAGCATAGTAAGTTCTCGTCGAGAAAACAAGACCGAACTTCACTCCCAATAAAAGTTTCTTAATCTCTTATGAATCTAGTGGTAAACTATGAAAAATGCTAGCTCTCCTTAGAAGGAAACTATGAAAACAATGCTAGATCCCCTCTCACGAAAACTAAAATGCTAGCACTCCTCTCCTAAACACTCTCGGAAGAATCTCTCGAGGCTAAGAAAAAGGAGGAAGTTTCTCTTACCCGTGTATGTGAGATGCCTGGAGAGTAATCGGCTCAGCTGGAACATATCAGTCCTCTCCACGCCCAAAACTTGAGCCAAATCCGCATTGCACACGATGCTTCGCCGGTCGGCCGGGTCCTGGAGGTTGTGCTCGTGAATGTAGTTCCACACGCTCTTCACCACCTATAGAACGGGAACGATGAGACCAAAATTTACAAGGAAGAACAAAGAAGTTAAGAACAAACAACCAAAGAACATAGAAACAAGCAAAACAAAGAGCATCGAAATGGATGAAAGAACAGAAGGAAAAATTTGCTTGGAAGGAACAAGCAAGAGATAAGAGAACTAGATCCAGGAGAGAAAGAAGGAAGAAACGAGAGGGGAGAGCTAACTAGAATGCAATCTAAAAGAAAACAAAGAATCTAAAGAGGAAAAAGAGGAGATGGTTACTTACTTGAGGCCGCGGAAGCTCTTCTTTGCCGATTATCCTCTGGAGCTCCTCCGAGATCCGGCAGCTCCTGGTGAATCCACTGGGCACCTCCTGGTGCTTGGCCGCTACGGCGCTGTGGCAGCATTGCAAAGATTTTTAGCTCCTGGCCACGAGAATTAGAGATTTCTTCTACCTCTCGGCGTGCGATGAAACCCTGGCGAGAAGAAAGCCCTTCCTCGCCGCGCACCCCACTGCCAGAGCCACGATCACATACATTGCCTCTCGAACCCACGAGAAATCTTACTGCGAGCGATGGAGCTGAGGCCCAGGATCGCCGCGCCGCGCCGCAAGGAGGGATCATCGCCGCCGCAGTCGTGCTGGAAGGATTGGATGAGGGAGGACGACGAAGAGGACAAAGCCGCCATATCCAAAATGCCAAAGAGATTTTAGGGTTCCTGGGAGTAGGCATACCAGAATATGCCAAATTCCCGTCGGAATATGCTTTGTTCGTCCAAAGATGACGATGGCCAGTACGAACTTAAACTAGGTCATGTTTTTCGAATTACTTTTTCACGATATTTATCTACCTTCTAGAAAAAGAAAACAAAGGGATGAGGTTAAACCATATGTACAAAATTTATCCACTCTTTCCTCTTAAACCCCGGAATACCTTTGTTTTAATCTCTCCTTGAGGAAAAGCGGGATTCACACTGGAGCAAAATTCTCAGAGCTTGGCGGCGCAAATCGCTCGCCTGGTCCTATAGATCAATCCATCGAAAAAAGAGTTGGATCGATCCAGAAAAGAAAAAAAATACCTGGAGGACGTACCATCTCGGTCTCGTTTGGCCAGGAAGGATTTGAGCGCTGGCGAGATCCGGAAGGCTTGCTGAGGCCACTTCCTCTGGAAGTCGAGGACGAGGATGGCAGCTTGGGCTTGGATACTCGCCAAAAACATAGTAGGTTCTCGTCGAAAAACTAGACCCCGATACTCAAACTTCTAATCGAAAGAACTCCGGATCTAGAAGTAAGCTATGAAAGATGCTAGCTCTCCCTAGAGGAAACTATGCTAGCTCTCCTCCCGAAAACTGGAGCCTAGAATGCGAGCTCCCCTCTCTCGAAAATCCACGAAACTCACTCTAAGAAAAAGGAGGAGGTTTCTCTTACCCAACATATCAGTTCTCTCCAAGTCCGCATTGTTGCACACAATGCTTCGCCGCTCGGCCAGGTCCTGGAGGTTGTTTGTGCTCGTGAATGTAGTTCTCACGCTCTTCACCACCTATAGAGCGAGAACGATGAGACCAAAACCAAGGAAGTTAAGCCATTGAAACCAAAAGCAAAGAAAGGACCGAGGAAAGATTCACTTCGAAGGAAAAAGCAAGAGATAGAGAACTCGATCCGAGAAACGAAAGAAAGAGGGAGAGAGGGAGCCTGGAATGCAATCTTACAGAAAGGGAAAAGAGGAGAAATTCTTCTACCTCTCGCATGCGAACGAAAATTCTTACCGCGAGCGATGGAGCTGACCCAAGGATCTCCGCGCCGTGCTGCGAGGGATCGCCGCCGCCGCCGCCGCCGCTGCTGGAAGGATTGGATGAGGGAAGACGACGAAGAGGGCAAGGCCGCCATATCCAAAATGCCAAATTTTAGGGTTCTAGGAGAATAGAAACGAATGAAGCGCGCGAGAAGCTCCGATGAAGAGGAGGAAGAGGAGGAGGAGGACGACGACGACGATGAAATGGACGAGGAGGAGATCGCGCTGATCCAAGAGCGAGCGTACGAGGCCTGCATTGGCGAGGTGAGGGAGCTCGTCGGGCCAGAAGCTCCGAATTTGCTTCGCGACACGACGAAGAGAATCTGCGCTGTTTGCCCGACGAGGACGGAGTTCACTGGCTGGAGAGGGCTCATCGCTCACGCCGAGACGATCCGGTGAGAAAAGCTCTTCTTTTTCGGTGTTCTTGGATTCTTTCTTGGAAGTCTTGGCGTTTTTTTTTTTTTGTGTGTGTGTTCTTCCCTTGCGTTTCTTCCTTTCTCTTTGCTGATGATGAGCAATGGTTTTCCAGGGACCGGAAGAAGTTTGTGAATCGGCACCGAGGCTACTATCGAGCTCTGGTGGAAGTGCTGTCGCCAAATTCAAGGATGCACGGCACGACGCCAACTCCGGCCCAGAAAATGAAGCACGAAGTGAGCAAGGAGAAGCTGCGATCGTTCAAGATCGAGGAGAAGAAAGAACTCGTCGCCAGCAGCAGGAGTGCCATCGAAGCCGCGCTAAACGAAGCCACACAAAGCTTGGAAACCGATAGAGCTCGAAGGGAAGAAATGCAACGACGCTTCGCACAAGAGGTAAAGTTCTTTCTTCTTTTTGCAAGTTCTTCTTTCCTTTCTAATCAATCTTTTGTTCAGATTTCTCGACTGGACGAAGATTTCGAGAGGAGAATGAGACGGCAGCAAGCTGAGTTTGAAAAGGTGAACTTGATGCTGCGAGAGAAGCTTGATTTCCAGGACTCCAAGACTGAGAAGGAGAAGATGGATCATCTCGAATACTTGCAACGGCTGCGAGCTAAAGAATCAAGGAACGCACAAGAGACGTAAGTTTGCGATCGACTCTTTCGGCTTTCGCTAAACGCTGGCTCCACAAATGCAGCGCCTTGAAGCTCCAGGCCATGGAAAACAAAAAGCAGCAGTTTGAAGCCTCGGTAAGAGAGGCCGAGGAGAAGTTTAGGCAGGAACACGATAGCTTGGAGATGGATCTAATCGAGCGTGAGAGCAAGGAAATCCTGGAAGTAAGTCTCATTCTTTCTCTTCTTTAAGTTGATCATTTTGTTTTTTTTCTCTCTTGCGTTTGCAGCTCCAGATGCAATTCGAGAAGGAGATTGCAGAAGCAATGAAAGAGTCTTCCAACACACCAGTCGCTGCCGCTCCTCCTTCCAGTGACAAGAAGGTGAAAACTTCTGAGACTTTTGCTTCTCTTGTGCTTCTACTTTCGTTTTCCAGGACGAATGCTCGCACTGTTTGGAGGATTTCGAGAACTGTGGCACAAGGGCGTTGCTGATTCCTTGTGGACATGCGCTCATGTGCATGGAATGCGCGAAAAAAGTCCAACAAGAGCACAAAAGCTGTCCTCACTGCCGGGCTCCAATCGAGCAAGTCCACAAGTTTTACAAGTAAGCTTTTGAAAGACAAGCCCTTTATTCACTGAAGAAAAACTGTCAAAACTTTCCACTTGCAAAAATCCTTGGTTATTCACATGTATACAAGCCTCCCCTCGTTTCTTACCTCTAGAACTGTCGCTGAGAATCACCTGTTAGACCATTGGAATTCTATCTCCAGCGTGCGCGGACTTCCATCTCGGTTGCTATCGGGCTTGAGTTGATACTCTCCACTTAAGTTGCCCAGCAAAACCACGCGGTCGATCTGTATGGTGACTTTACCAAGCGATGCCTGCTCGAGAGAAAGGACGAGAACATCAATATCTCTCTCAAACAAAAGAGAGAACTTTCGTTACCTTTCCAAAGGCTCCCTTGTTCTTGCATGATATGTGAAGCTTCTGGCCCTTTGGGGGCGTGTCGAAAGCCCACGCAAATCCTTGCTCCCATTGCGGAGCACTGTTGTTGGAAACAACCTGTGACGGGCGAAGCAAAACACCATTTTTCTTTAGCTTCAGTAAGGATCGAAGGACCACTTACTCGTGTCTGTCGAGGAGGTCCACTTCCCAGCGTAATCTTGCAAAACGCGTTGGTTCCACCCATGGACTGCCGCAAGTTGTTTCCACGCTTGATGTTAACCAGCAAGTTCCCGGGTAAGCACTGCAGGAGAAGCTCTATGCGCTCGTGGAAGCGCTGAGGACCGGTTCTCATGAGCATCTGGAGCACGGGTATGGCGTCCGCCATTGCGTTTGCTTGAGCTCGGCCTTCTTCTTCCGGACTGGCCGACCATGTCTGGCGAAAGAGGAAGAGAGTGTCCAGTGCTGCCTCTTGCGCCACCTCCGACTCGGTCTTCATAGCTCCGATCAAAAGAGGAATGCTGGCGGTGGCTATCTCGGTGATCCGGAACTTCGGATAGAGGTTGAAGAGCGTGTTGATGGCTTTGATCACCTCGTCTTTGATCGGTTCTCTGGACCACAAATCCTTCTCGAGTAACGCTGAAAGATAAGGCAGAAAGTCATAAGCTCTGGATGACAAAGTTTAAAACTTACCGAGTAAAGCTTGGATCACCTCTATGGATGCGAACTCCTGGATCGTATAGTTGGAGAAGAGAATCCGGATCAGAGCCGCAGCTTGCACGGCAGTATCGGAACTTGCGGTGGCGACGAGCTCTTGCAGAGCTTGCACTCCTCCAGCCTCGGCAACAGCGCGCTTGTTTGGACGACTGTTCACCACCAAGTTTTGCAACGCACAGATTGCCACCATTTGTATCTCTTCGTTGTGCTGGCCCTCCAGTAAACTCACCAAGGCACGGCATGCCGAGACAGCATCAGTCGACTTGCAGAGAGTGTCGTTCTGGAAGAGATCACCAAGAGCGAGAGCTGCCAGCAGTCTTGCCTGCTCCGACTGTGTCTGGGGATCCAGAAGAAACTCGGACAAGGGACAAACTGCGAGCTTGGTTGCTTTCATGCCCCGAACGGTAACGTTGTTCACGAGTGACTCCAGGAGGCGAGCAGCTGCTTCTTCGCATTGGTGGCTCCTCAAAATCTCCACTAGAGACTCGACAGCTCCATTCTCTGCCATGATCTCCGCGGTGGACGCGTCCTCTTTCTCCATGACCAGCAAGGCGTGCAGAGACACAGCCACCGTCGCCTCGGACGTGGATCTTAAAAGCTTCGAAACCACTGCTGGCGTGAGCTCCTGGCAGTAGTTCTGTGAAACATTGGAGAGCAGCTTTGCAGCGCATTCCCACAGGCCGTGCGGAGCCGGAGGATCGGTCTGCAAGATGATCTTCGAAACCTCCGAGATACCACCCGACTCCACCAGTGCGTCCGGCCAGCTGGTAGACGCAAGCTCCAGAGCATTCACGGCTCTTTGCTGGACGCTGAGAGCACCACTGCTGCCCGCCAACTTTACAAGCGCTGGAACCGCAGCTTGAGTGATTGGATCCTGCTGGAAGCGAGGCTCCACGAGTAAATGCGAGAGGAGCTCCGCTGCTACTTGTTGGACGGACTGGGACGTCGACTCGAGAAGCTGCAGCAGCGGCTGTAGAGCGAGACCGCAACTCAAAGTTTGCGAAGCCGTGCATTGTGGCTTTTCGATGATGTTTACCAGCGTCTGGACGGCACTGTGCTGGCCTGCAGGTCCAATCTCAGCTCGAGTCTGCAGCATCGTGAACAGGGGCTCGACAGCCTTGGCCGCCGACGTGCTCTTTGCAATGCTGCTGTTGTTGGTCAGAATCCTCAAAAGTTCTGCTCCGCGAGCACAAAAAGAGTCCGGCGAAGGCTCCTGTCCCATACTGACGAGAACTCTGTCGATCACTCCGGCTTTTACCATGTCAAGCTTGCAAAGTGGTCGATCCTTCCCGAGCTTTATCAGAGCACTCACTGCCACCTCGTGCACCTTGAAGCTAGAACCGACTATGAGCTCCACGAGTGGAACCACAGCACCATATGCTGCTACTGCCTCGGCCTGTTGCTCGTCGTCCAAGAGATTATCGAGAGCCTGAGTAGCGACGTGCTGCACGGACTCGGCCTCGGCGGTACTGAGCAAGTCGATCAGTGGAAGGATGCAGGTACTGGCAGCAGCCTTGGATCTTACTCGTGCGTTTGCAAAAAGGACCGAGCAAAGCTCCGCTGCATGCTCTTTAAGCTGAAGTGACGACGAAGAAGTGTCGGCCGACAGTATCTTGCTCAAGATCTCTAAAGTATTGAGCTCAACGTCGCCAATCACGATCGCCTTGTGAGGATTGTCTGCCGCTAGAGATATCAGCGCACCGATTGCCGCTCGCTGCTCTCGCTCCACAGCGGCACTCAGCATCTCAACCAGCGGTACAATAGCTTGAGTCGCTATGTCTCCACCTCGTATTTGCTCAGCACCAAAAACACCCTGGAGTGCTCGAGCTGCTGTGTACCTGGATCCTCGAGCTCCCATTCTCAACACTGCTACAAGCTGGTCTACTGCACCTGAAGCCGAGTCGTGACGTCGAAGCTCGGGACTGCTGAAAAGAATCCTCAGGAGCTCGGCAGCAGCTTCTTCTATGGCATCTTGAGGGCCGAGAGAGAGATACTTTGTGAGAGCTTCTAGAGCTCCAGCTTCGGCCATTGTCACCCTGTTAACGTGGTTTGCTTCGGCAATCTGCGTAAGTAGACTGAGTGCCAAAGGTGGCGCACCAGGACGGCCTGGATTTGGCTTGAGGAGCTCAACCAGAGCTGGTATAGCCTTGCGAGCAGTAGCACCGTATCTGATATCGTCGACTCTAAACAGCCTCTCCAAGGCAACCTGGTCGGGACTGGAAACCAGCAAAAACTCCTCCGAAAGTGTCACCAGATTTCCTGCCTCCACTTCTGCACTGCCGAGAAGAGAAATCAATCCCGGGACTGCTCCAGAGTTGGCTACAGCGAGTAGAGTTCCACGACTCCCGTGGCAGACGAGGCTTGCCAGTGCTTGCGCTGAGAAATATCTGTCCATGGTGTCCTCCGACTTGAGCAGCAGCGACAGCGCTGGAATAGCTCGAGACGTTGCCGGGGCACGGGAGACGTCCCGGTCGAGAAAAAGGATCGCGAGGAGCAAGGCACTGATCCAGTTATTTCCAGATTCCTCGACCTTTGCCTGCATGGAAGTAGCATCAGTGAGAAAACTGGAACTAAGTTTAAAACATACCTGTCGAGCGTTTGGAGCAAAGATGGCGAGCTTCTCCGCAAGAACATCAATCGCTCCAGCCTCCATGATGGCAACTTTGCTGCCGCTGTCGTGAGTAGCGATCACGGAGAGAAGCCAGAGAGCAACAGTCGTAGCTCCCAAGCCTCCGGGAGAGGCTGTTTCAAAATCACCATCTCCGGAGCTCCCTTGAAGCATGCCGACTAGAGTCTGGATCAGCAGTGAAGCGCATCCCGACTCGGCAAGAGCATCCATGGCTTTCTGACCGTGTTCCTTCGCGGCACATATGAGAAGAGCCGTTCCACCAATCTTAACTTCAACGTTGCTCGATCTGATGATCCGGTCCGCTAGAGAAGCTATGCACTTGTCAGTGTTTGCGATCAAGCCTCCCAAGATCGCAGCTTTGTCCTGGCAAAGTCTCGCCAGCACCTCAATAACTTTCTCGCAAAGGACGGGTGATCCGATTGCAGCGCACGTAACCAGCGGGCCCAGGCTCTCGATCACACCCAGAAGTTGACGGCTATAAGATGCATTCGTCTTGGACCTTGCCACCGCCGAGAGCGCGTCGAGAGCTTGGATCGTCTCCACTTGATCGAAGCTCACTCCAGTTAAGAGGTCCGCTAGAGCCACCATGGTGCCGCAGAAACTAATACTCTCCGCAAGCTTGTCGTCGATGGAATGCACCGCAAAGAGCCGAGCCAGTGCCGCAGCAGCATCGTCTCTTCCAGCCTCACTGCCTTCTCGTAGAATCCGAGTGAAAGGATCTATCAAGTCTCCAAGCGGCACGTCCAAGGCAACCTCCTCGTCCACCAAGAGAAACGCGAGTGCTTTCACTGCTGCTTCAGCGGGAGCTAAGCTCGTCACCTTGGCCAGAGCAACCAGCGGTGTTATAGCGTCCACGGCAGCGTCTTTCACGTAGCCATGCTCTCGGATAGAAGAAAACAAGGCAGCCAGAGCTAGCGCCGCCTGAGCAGCAACGCTGATCGTCCCTGGCTCCTCCTCGTTGATGTTCCTGACGAGCTTGTTTAGAGGTCCGACGGCCTTTTGGACAAGAGGACTGTGATGCATGTCCTGGCGAAGAGCAAAGACCCTGGCTATCACCGAGGCAGCCTTTTCTTGCGTCTCCTTGCTGCTTGGAGACTCGAGTAAAGTCATGAGCGTGTCGAAGGCCTCGTAGCCAGCAGCTCCTTCCTTGCCCATGTCTTGCTCCGCAACTACAGCGAGCAAGCAGCTCGTAACTTCCAGTACGTGCTGCTTCGAAGATGGTAAGTCCCCGACGAGCATGGCCGTAAGCTGGCTCAAAGTATCAGCGTCCGGTCGTCTCACAAGCTTAGTTATGGCACGAGCAGCGATCTCTTGTCCTTCGGGGCTAGCGTTCTTGAGCAGCCACAAAAGTGCTGCCTCCGCTTCGGCAGTCTCAACACAGGCACGGATATCTTCGCTGTGAGAGCAAAGATTGCCGAGAACAATTGCCGAGTCTTCTTTCGCCTTTGGAGAGCCTGTTTCGAGAAGCTGGACGAGCGGTGGAATTCCTCCAGAGGCTGTGATGGCCCAGTTACTTTCATCGATTTGTCTCGAGAGAATGGAAAGCAGCGCCACTGCGTACTCTTGCTGCTGCTCGGAAGAAACTCCAAGCAAGGATATCATGAACTGGACACCATCCCGACCGCGGATAGACTCCCAAAGTCCGGCCTTCCCACTGCAAATGCTGCTGAGCGCTCGTATAAGCTCCACTCGGATCCATGGATCGGCCAACGTCGCTAAGCCGACAAGCATCTTCTTCGCCTCGGCATGCTCGAGATTGGACGCCAAGTACGTGTTGCTGTACAAACTCGCCAGTGCCTCGATGACGTGCTCCTTGAGTAGTTCATCAACATCTTGATGCTCCATCAGCTTCACCAGAAGCCTCTCCAGAGAGCTCGGATTGACGACACAGCCGGAAGAATCCTTCTCTGCCGAGGAAGAGTCGATGACCATGAGAGCGTACGCTAGAGCGCCGACTGTGTCTGCACTGACCGCTCCAACTTGTTGCTGCTGGTTGAGCTCCTCGGCTAAACGCCCGACCACCGTCGTCATTCCTCCGAGAACGTTGGCCAGCGATCCCATCGCATTCTCCTGAAGCTGCTGGGCGAAAACTCCTTGCATGAACTCCTTGGAAGGAGCTACCACGGCCGCGATCAATTCTCGTATCATCCCGCCACCATTTGTCTTTGTGATATACTGACGAGCTTCCGGTGAGTGCTGCGTGAGAGCACGAAGAGCTCCGGCGGCCTCGGCTCTCACTCCCGTCTCGTGTCCATTCTCAAGCAACTTAAACAGCTGATCGAGAGCTCCAGTCGTGGAGAAAACTTTGGGTCCGCTTGTTTCTACAGCGTCCATCAAGCTGGCCAGGATGGAAGCTGCATTGGCCTGTGCGTCCGAGTTTCCACTCCCGAGAAGAGCTGCTAGAACCTGGATCCCCCCGGCGTCTAGAGTTGCCGACCAGAACCCCTCTACGACGTTGTTCTTGTTGCAAAGGTTGCGAAGAGCTCCGGTCAAGAGCCCCAGCACGCTAGTTTCGAGCTTGTTGCCCGGTTGGAATTGCTCCCACAGGCTTGGAACCACACCCTCGGTGGAAAAAATCTTGGCCCCAACGTGGTCGACAGTGGTGGTCACGGCAAAAATCGCTTTTGCTGCAGCACTGTGAGCGACTGTGGATCCAACCTTGAGCAGCGCGAGCAAAGGCGGAACGCATCCCCCCAGAAGAACTTTCATTCTCAGCTCCTCCTCCTTGCAAAGAAGGGCCATGACCGCCGCTACATTGATCTTGGAACTGGTGGTACCTGTTCTCAGCAAATTCACCAGCAGTGGTATCGCTTGCGTGTGAGATGTGATCGCCTTCTTGGCATTTTGATCTCGCTCCTCCACGAGCACCAAAAGCTGCTTGGAGGCATTCTCTTTCTCCTGGGGGCTGAAGCTTGCTCCTCTCAGCTGCTCGATGCACAGTGCTACACTGGCCAGGACACCGTCCGGGTCCTCCATAGCCGAGTCCCTGGAAGGAAAACAAAGAAAAACCATCAATGTGGACAAGACTCCACCAAGAAGAGCTCAGATCTAAGCTTACCTCACAGCTCTGGTGCTCGTGACGGACCGTGGAGTCGCAGGCTCAACATGGCTCTTGAGAGACTTTGAAATTTGCTGCAAGGCTGGGCGAACAAGCCGCTCGTGCTCCTCGGACACCATTCTGGAGCACGAGGGTCAGCTCGGCCGAGAGTGGATGCGAAAAACCGAGAATGCAGGCACAGATCCTAGCTACAAACCCACCTGGAGTTGGATCCGAGCGATCAACCATGCAGCGCCAATGGATCTGGAGAGCCGACCCAATCAATTTGGACAAGGGGATTGTCCGAAGAGGCGAGCTTTACGGACCATTCCTGGAGGAGATTAGCTTTAGCGTAAGAAAAGGAAAAAAAGAAGAGATATAAGTACCTCGTAGCTTGAAGAAGATGCTTGGCGACCACGTTGGTGAGGTGAGGCGGCCCATCACTATCGTAAAACGAGCGACTACCAGCCAATGGTAGGTCCCCGACGCATAGAATGCGGTACCACTTCCTCCAGCCTGGAAATCTCGGGCACCCCGCTTGATCGAGCTTGAGTGGTCCTCTCCTCCATAGCTTCACCACCTTGGAGCTCCTGCTAGAGATGGAGCCCATCTCACTTCCTTGATCTTTTCGTGGAGACCATTCTTCTCCGAGAACTCGATCGAGTCGGCTGTGCTGCTACCAGTAGTCTTGACAGGAGCACTCTCCACTTGCAAAGTGATGGAACCGACGAGTGTCTCGAACGAGGATCTCCCGTCCCACGGTCTTGGAGATGAGCTTGACAGCGGCATGGCAGTCGGAGCAAATCCGGAGGTTGTTCACGACTCGAACGATGGTGTCACTGCCACCGCGCATCAAACCGAAAGCTATGGCCATTCTCTCACTGTGTTGATGGAGGACGCCTTCCTTCTCAGCCTCCTCAACATCGTGCATTACCACACTTGTGTCGGGGACGTAGCCAGCGCTCTTGATAAGCTCCTCGAGCCTTTTCATCTCGCTGTCGATCCCCTTGTGCTCTGGATGGAGGTGGAGTTTCCCGGCGACGAACTCGTGAATCGCGCCTTCCACTTCGATGAAGCTACAACCCCTTTGCCTCGACGTGATCATCCCCTTGGACCATTCCTCCGTAATCTCGTTCCTCACTCCTGTCATCTCCTCCCACTTCTTCGCTTGAGCGTATATGTTCGAGAGCATCACCAGTGGAGCGGCCGAGTTCTTGAGGTGCCAGGAGCCACTGCCGCTGCTGCTGCTGCTCAAGAGCTTCTTCTTCTTCGCTGACAGAACGGAAGAAATTCTTGCTGCCCTCTTCACGTCTGTATGAACTTTGCAAGAAGCCAGCAAAGCCATCCACGGTACAAACTCGTCGGCTGGATTTGAGAACGCTGGCATGCGCTCTACCAATCTTTCAGCCGCATCTAACCAGCCTGCTCGTCCCAACATATCCACCATGCAGACGTAGTGATCCACACTCGGCTCCATCCCAAAATCTGCCCGGATGGAACCGAAGTGCCAAACGCCTGGCTTTACCATCCCTGCATGGCTGCATGCCGTAAGAATCGTCACAAAGGTGATCTCGTCCGGAAGAACCCCGTCAAGGCACGCAAGTTCAAAGAGCTGGAGCGCTCGCTTCGGATGACCGTGCTGCGTGTATCCCCCCATCATCGAGTTCCACGCTATCATATTCCTGGCTTTCATCCCGTCGAAGACTTCCCTTGCCTCGACCAAGCTCCCACATTTGCAGTACATGTTGACGATCGCACCAGCGAGTGGAAGTTCGTCTCCAAAACCAGCAGCTACAATCTCTTCGTGGACCTGACGCCCGACTTTGAGAGCGCTCAAGCTGGAGCAAGCTTCCAGGACGCAGAGATAGGCGACGGGATCCATTTTCTTGCTCTCTTCCCGCTGGATCATCTCCTGGTAGAGCTCCACCCCTGCCTTGGCCTGCTCGTTGCTCGTGTAAGCTGCTATCATCGAAGCCCAGGACACGGCATTCCTAGCCGAGTGTTGCAGAGAATCAAAAACTCGCCTAGCATCGCTCGGGCTCCCACATCTTCCATAAGTGTGGATCAAAGTATTCGCCACCACCAGCTTCTTGTCGAGCTCCAAGCCACCACTGGCAATAAACTCGTGGATCACCCGGACTTGGCTGCGATCGCCCAAGTTCGAGCAAGCTCCCAACACCGCCAAGCAGCTGATCTCGTTTGGAGCCACATTTTCCGAGACCATTTCCCAGAAGATCTCCACTGCCTCGTTCCACTCTCCGTGCTCCGAGAGAGCTGTGATCATCGTCGTCCAGGAAACCACGTCTCTGACCACCATCTCTTGGAAGGAAGCTCTTGCCTCGCGGAGAGATCCACACTTGCTATACATGTTGACAAGAGCATTGCCAATCACCACGTCTTTCTTGGCAGCGATCACTCGGCCATGGATGGATCTCCCTCCAGCTAAATCCTTGATGCTGGAGCAAATCCCCAGCACAGCCGCGAGAGTCACCTCGTTCGCCTTGACACCCTCGCGTTCCATCTGCCGGAACAGCACCAGAGCCTCCCTGTGATGCCCATTCTGGGCAAATGCCGAGATTACGATCGTCCAGGAGAACACATTCTTCGCAGCAATGCGATCGAACGCTGCCCAGGCTCGATCCAGTCCCCCGAATTTCCCATAAACCCTTACCAGATTGTTCCCGAGATAGGTGTCGGCATCCAGCCCCTGCGCGATCATCCGACAATGCAGCTCCTCCACCGCCGCGAGGCATCGCGCATTCCTTAGCTCGCGAGCAAAATCCTCCGCGATCGATCGATCGCGAGCAGCAGCTCCAGCTCCACGCTCTCGGGAAATTTCCTGCGAGCACGAAGACCTAATCTTACGGAGCAATGTGGTGGCGCCACGTCGCACCATCCACCAAACTGACGGCTGTGATATAAGGACGCATACGTAGCAAGATCGGACCGTTTAAACGTGAACGGCTGCGATAAGACCGTCCTCTAAACCCTTAACATTCAAAAGAGTTCCAATTCTTCTCGGAGAGGATCAAAGGGACAGGTCACCGCCCCCGCGATAGCCGCTCGATCGATCGATCGATCGATCCATCCCAATGGCGCACTATCCAATCCTCAATCTAGGCCTTCTCGGAAAGCTTAGAATCCACTTCATCCTTGCGCTCGTCCAGGTCGGCTACGCAGGATTCCAGCTCCTCACGAAGATCGCCTTCGAGCAAGGATTGAACAAGACGACCTATCCGGTCTATCGGAATGTCATCGGATTTGCGGTGATCCTCCCTGTTGCCGCCTTCTTGGAGAGGTAAATTTCACTCCTGCCAGGGTCAAATTCGTACGATTTCGCGATTTTTGACAGGAAGGAGAGGCCGCAGCTCCGATTCACGCATTTGATCCATTTCTTCTTCCTGGGAATCACAGCGTAAGCTCGATCTTGCTTGATCGAAATATTGTTGTTGGATTGGATCCATCCTCTCTCTTATGTGTGGTATGACAGCGTTGCTCTTGGCCAGGGATTGTTCCTTTATGGACTCGCCGACACAACTCCCACGTTTGCTTCCGCGTTCCAAAATTCCATCCCAGCTGTTACCTTCGCTATGGCAGCGATCTCCGGGTAAGCAACTAAAGATGATTGATCCAATCTATTCTTTTCTTTTTTTTTCTTTGCTTGAACATCTCGCTTCTTCCAGCGTTGAAGACGTCAATCTATCGCGAAGAGATGGTCAGGCCAAGCTCTTCGGCGCAATCTGTGCAGGAGCTGGAGCTACCTTGATGACTGCTTACAAAGGCCCTCTTCTTTTCAACCATCTTCACCATAGCGCTGCCAGCACAGAAGCAGCGAAATCGATCCAAGCAACACCGATTCTCACCTTGAGTGTCTGGCGACTGGGATCGCTTTACCTTCTCATCAGCTGCCTGGCATTCGGCGTGTTCTACGTACTACAGGTACGAGCTCATTCCTACACCTGTTTATCAATGCTTATTTTATTTCTTCTCCCAGGCCAGGACGCTCAGAATGTATCCAGCCAGATACTCGACAGTATGTTTCACCAATTTCTTTGGAGCGATTCAACTCTCGGTCTTCGCGGTGGCAAGCCAGCCATCGCTCTCGATCTGGAAGATCACCCCAGGAATTCAGCTCACGAGTGTTCTTTACGCGGTAACTTTATACCTTTCTCGATCATGTAGCGGAATCGAGCTTACAGAAACTATTCTTTCCAGGGATTTGTGGCATCGGGGCTAGTTTTCTCCGCTCAAGCGTGGTGTATGCAACAGGCCGGGCCCGTCATAGTGTCGGCGTATCAGCCCCTCCAGACAGTAGTGGTGGGATTCGTAGCGCTGGTTTTCCTGGGCGAGCCCTTTTACTTGGGGAGGTGAGTTGTCAATGCCAGCGGCCTACGTCTGGTTTGAAGAATTTGTCACTGACTCGAAAACTTGCAACTTGCGCAGTTTGCTCGGCGCGATCCTCATCATTTGTGGACTATACATGGTGACCTGGGGCCAAGAACAGCAACAGGAGCACGTCACGCGATTGCAGCGTCGGCAGAGTGACATCGGTGAGAGTGATCCAAGCAAAATGGAGGAGGGCTCTTTGCTACACCGCCCACTGCTACACGACGAAGAGAAGCCGCAAGAGCAACGTAACAGCGGATCAATCTAGAGGACGAGACAAAGGAAACCACGCACGCCTCTCCAATCCTGTCATCGAACTATACGCGCAAGATCGTAGAAAGTTTGTACAAATTCGATTGTAAGTTTTCCGGGAGCCTTACGTGATTCTTCCGTGAACTTCGGCCGGAAGAACAGGGAATGATATTGAATTACTTTCCAGGCACACCACTTTGTGCTTAGAGTTGGCGGCCCTACTGCAACCGGTTTCCAGTTGTCGAGCACACATCGTGCTTCAATATTGTGCTTCAACTTGTTGATTTGATGCGCTTCTGCCGACTTGACAGAATCGCCCAATACGATACGGGTCATATCTTCAAAAACCTCACGTTCTCCTCGCTAAAAGGAGCTGAAACGTATGCCTCAAACAATCTGCCAGCCTTGAGTTCAAGCCGCCAAGCGTCAAGCCCTCGTTTTCTTCGTGGCCGAGTGCTCTCTCAAACGCCTCGACATTTTACGCAAAGGATCGAGAACAAGAACGAGCAAAGGTGATGTTTACCTCGGAAAGCTTCCTGGTCAATTTCCACGTCAAAACTGTTGTTTTGTGGCCACCAAAGACGTACTTCGTTGAATGACGATGACTTTAATGAGGAGCTTCAGTTTGTGTACTCTACTTCAGACTCCCAGGAGTGTTCTGGCTGAAATTTTACGGTTGAAGATTATGAAACACGGCCGAAGAGACTTGCCATGTCTTTTCTCATAGAAGATCAATCTCGAGTATAGATCCGCAAGGTCTCTCGGCGTGAAGTTAGTGAATGCGATTGATCAACTACACGCTAAACCCAATGTATATCTGACCTTTTGCTTTCAATCTGGAGGACGAGACAAAGAAACCACGCAAGAGAAGCAGGGACCAAAAAACCAATCACTCCTTTTCAAAATTTGACTTGGGGAAAATGTTTTTTAGACAGAATGGTTTCATGGTGTAGTTGGTCATCACGTCAATCTAACACACTGAAGGTCTCCAGTTCGAACCTGGATGAAGCCAAAAATGTTTTTCTTTCAAAGATTTAATGACAGTTATTTCTCTCTTTTAATAAATGTACCAGAACAAATTGAAAAGACTTTAAGTGATTCGTCCATAAAGATGTGAGTCATGATATCAATCTAACGTGATTATTCCGTGAACTCCGGCGAGATCACCGGAAGAACACAGTGGCCGATCGCATTCTACCAGTGCCCAGCAGCTCCAATCGATCCTCGTACACATCCACGCGGCCAAACGAATTCTCCCCGGGCGGGCACTCGAGCACGGCCTCGAGGACGCGGTGAGGAATCCCTTTCTCGTCCACTCCCTCGCCCCCATCGTGCTTGTGCCCAGCCAAGCTCGCCACCACGCAGCGATCGTAGCGATGGATCACGCGCAATACCTCCTCGGCATTCCACAGCAGCGTGTCGTCGTAGGTGGATTCGCGGAGAATTGGGATGTGGCAGGCGATGATCACTCGCTCGTTGCGATCCTCGGCCTCGCGGAGCTTCCGATCGAGCCACTGGAGCTGGGCATCGCCAATGCCGCCGTTGAAAGCCACGAATCGCTGCTGCTCGGGCGCCATTCCCAGGGGGCTGTTCTTGTCCACATTAGGGTTCTTGGCATCCAGCAGCGCCATAGCCCGCGAGGAGTGATCCCTCGATGATCCGCCCAGCACGCTCACGTCGTAGCTATCCAGGACGATGAATCGAAATCCCGGGTGGGGGACGAAATCGTAGTAGAAGGATCCATCAACACGGAGGATTTCCTGGAGCTGGCCGCGCGAGAGATTGTAGAGGCAGTGATTGCCGATGGTGTGGTAGACGCGGCCGTGCCGGAATTTATCGAATGCTGCCACGACCTCGCGCGCTGCCGCGGGAGCTTGATCGCGGGGGCAGCGCCCGTCGATGAGATCCCCGAGCTGGATGACGAAGGACAGATCGCTGCCCTGATCGTTCCAGCTCGCAATTGCCTCGTTGAGCGCGGCGAGGCTGCCGCGGTAGAATCGCGGAACGCCATGGAAGGAACGCCCGTCGGGAACGTCCGCGTACTGGACATCAGTGATCACTCCGAAAGAAAAGAGGGGCCGCGAGGAATGAAGATCATTCATTTCCCACGAACCCTAGATCTAGCCCATTCCCCAAGAACCCTAAAATCAGAAGAGAACTAGAACACAAAATCTCCATTGATAGTCTCCAGGCTTCGAATCAAACGATGGCATTGGCAGCGCTGGCGATTCGAGGCCACAAATCCGCGCATTCCTTGCCGATTGGGCCAGTGATGGCAGATCCTAAACAAGAACAAGCATCAAACTCTCATTCCAAAGCGCGAGAGGCGAAGAACTCCATACCTTTCATCTCGCCCTTGGGATTTACGATCACGCCCGCATTGTCTGGATCAAGCAGCCAAAGAACCATCAGTCTCTGGCAAGAACAAGAATCTAAGCTTCCTCACCTTCGAAGTACATGAAAACTCCATCTTTCCTGCGATACGGCTTCCTCTGGCGGACGATCACCGCGGGCATGACCTTCTTCCGGAGATCCGGCTTGCCCTTCTTCACAGTGGCCATCACCATGTCGCCGATCGCCGCCGCCGGGAGCCGATTGAGCCTCCCCTTGACGCCCTTGACGGAGATGATGTAGAGATTCTTGGCCCCCGTGTTGTCGGCGCAATTCACCACCGCGCCCACGGGCAATCCCAGCGACATCCGGAACTTGTTGCCCGAGGCAGCACCTCTAGCTGCAGTGGCAATCGATCTATCAGCGCCATCGAGAGAAGGAATGCTGAAACCTTACCGCGCTTCGACATCGCTCCGCTTCCTTCCTGTCGCCGCCCAGAGTTTTAGGGTTTTCAAGATTTAGGGTTCTTGGGATTTTAGGGCTTTCAAAACCGACGGTGGAGATCTGTTACAAGCTAAAAAATGTCAAAAATGTACATCTTTAATGGTTAGGGTTAGGTTTAAATTTCCGGGCGGCTAGGGTTTTAGGGTTGTGGGGAAGCCGCAAAGATGGGTACGTTCTTTCTCGCGATCTCGCTCTGGTTCGATCGATTTCCTTTGTCTCTCAGCAGGGAAGATCAAAGTGCACGAGCTGCGGACGAAATCTAAGCAGGATTTGCTCGTCCAGCTCAAGGAGCTCAAATCCGAGCTCGCTTTGCTGCGCGTGGCCAAAGTCACTGGAGGCGCCCCCAACAAGCTCTCCAAAATGTGAGATTTTCGAGTGTTCCCTCGCGATTTTGATTTTCACTTCGGTGTTTTGTTTCTCCAGCAAGGTCGTCAGGCTCTCGATCGCGCGCGTTCTCACAGTAATCTCCCAGACCCAGAAGGCCAAGCTGAGAGAGGCGTACAAGAACAAGAAGTACATGCCTCTGGATCTTCGTCCCAAGAAGACCCGAGCGATCAGGCGACGCTTGACAAAACATCAGGTAAGCAATTTTCCATTGTAGAGGTGGTGGCAGCTCTGAAACTTTCTCGTTTGTGTTTTTTCGCAGCTTTCCCTCAAGACGGAGAAGCAAAAGAAGAAGGAGGCTTACTTCCCGATGAGAAAGTACGCTGTGAGGGCGTGAGGAGAGACGCAAGCAGCGTGAGATGGATCTTTCTTGTTTTCGAACGCGCTAACTAATGCGAGAGGAAAATTTTTCTTTGCAGTGTCTTTGGCTTTGGTCATTTTAGATTGCTTTAGATGATTTATTAAGAACCGCAGTTTCTTTTTTTGCTACCACTCGGCCATAATGGCCGAAGAACACGGAGAAAATGATCTTAGAAGTTGAAAATATTCTCAAGAATATTCTTTATCTTTAGAATATTCATTAGAACGATCGCGAGATACGTGAGCATGGTTGCAACCAACAATGTTTACGCTTGGATAAATTTGGGCTGGAAAGATTTTATACTCCTACTAAACGCGGGGCAAGAGAGGCGTAAATCTATCTATCCTATTGTAAAGTATAAATTGCTAGCGTGCGTGTGTGAGTGTCCGTCCCTGTGTCTCTGTGCTACAAGTGAATCACAGGCTCCAAGAACTTGTCCATCTTCCAGTTTGGTGGATAGCTCGCGATCTGCGACTCGAGATGGAGATGCCACACCATGATTTTGGAGCAGCCGCTGGGAAGTCCTTCCATTTGATTCTCATCCTCCACGAGCTGCTCGATGAAAGTCGTCTCCTGATTTTTCCAGAGTGAAATGGTGTGAAGAAACGTTTCAAAGGATGATTTACCTGGAATCCTTCCTTGACAGTGTCGAGCTGACGAACTGGTTGCGTTGTTGGCCGCTTCCACCTCCTGGGATCCCAGAGAATGGTGCTGTTGAATCCAAAGCCGGACATATCGACGTGAAATCTTCGCAATCGCTTGCTCTTCTCGTTGGTGTGCCAGCCCGTCACCTTGTGGCCATCGCAAACGGGGCCCTCCAGGATGGTCTTGGATTTGCTGTGAGCCAGCATCGCCACTGGCCAAGTGCCAAATCTCCTGGAAAAAACCATCAAGAACACAGGAAAAAAGAGCTTTAGATCATGACAATAGAAGCAATGAAAGATAGAAACGTACTTGATTTCACGCAGTTGGTCGAAGAGTTCCAGCGAGTAGAAGTTGTCATCGTCCGCGAAGTAGACGATTCCATCCAGCTGATGAATCTCGATGTGCTGGAGCGCCAAGTTTCGTTGTTGGGTGCCTCGATCTTTGATGTTGGTGAGGTTTTTCTCGCAAGCCAAGTGCCTGTACATGACCCCAGTCTTCCTGAGCAGCGACGCGGTCTCCAAGGATTGCCCCGGCATCTCCACGACGATCCACAAGAGCGGCGGATCCACGAGCTTGAGAGTGTGCGCCAATCGCGTTAAATACATCGCCTGGAATGGCCGTGTATACGTTGGCGTGACGATGATGAGGAGCTTCTTTGGATCCTGGAGTGGCATTCTTCCCTGCCCTGGAAATCTCGAGGAATTCGCGGAGATTTCCAGTGGCGAGGACGAATCCAGAATCACAACCTGTTCTTCCGTCGCGATTCTCTTGGCGGCCGTGAAAGAATCTCGCGGCCGCTGCTGCTCGCGAGCGCTGCCGCCGCCGCTGCTGAGAGGCGTGAGGCCGATTCCAAATCCCACGAAGAAGCACAGCACGAAGTGGAAGAAGGGCTTCCGTAATATCTGCATCCTGGCCTTGGATCTGTCCAGACCTTGCCGCGCCGACGCCATCTTCATCCAAGACATCGCTCGGAATGCCCGGATCCCTAGCTCTGGCGCTCGATTTCTACGCTAGATCAATGCGGCTATTACCCGATTTGCGCGGCATCCGCGAAATGCTAGCGCTGTGCCGATCGCCACAGCTACATTTGATGCCGCGATGGAAATGGCCGCTCACGAGGATCGATCGATCCAGCGATGCCCATTGTTGTTATTCCTTTAAGTTCTTTCGCGTGTTCTTGTTTGGGCCGTGGCCACTACTGACCAAATGCGACGTGACGTACGGCAGTGGCTATTTGGTAGCGGGGAATATGACAAGGCATCCGCCCGTCATCATATTTTAAAATCGGCCACGTAGGAGAGAGAGGCGCCAAATTTTCTAGGGTTCTTATTCTAGGGCTCTTGGAGATTTCCCAGCTCTTCGCGCGGCACGACTTCCCGGTGAGATTTTCTCTCGATCCTAAGCATTTCCGGGCTATTCCAATGATTTTCTCGCTCGGCGCAATGTAGATTGATTCGCGATGCAGCAGCAGCAAATGGGAGGATTTAGGCCTCCGACGCTACCAGGTAGGCCGCCATTCTTGCCTGGAGCTCCTAGAGCTAGACCGCCTGGGCCGCCTCCAGCAGCGCCAGGAGGAGGATTTTTTCCTCCCCAACCAAGGCCTCCGCCTCCTCCGCCGCCGCCGCCACCGTTTAGATCTCCAGCTAGACCCCCACCGCCGCCTCCTCCTCCTCCTTCCAATTATCCTCCAGGGAGCTTTGGACAGTCTTTTGGACCTCCACGGCCACCGCCGCCGCCTCCGCCGCCGCCACCACCACCATCTTTCAGCTATGCAGCTCCACCACCTACGCCTTCTTCCACGAACTTTGGAGCTCCCAGGGCCAGATCTCCTCCTCCTCCTCCTCCACCGTATTATAGTCCTCCTCGAGGACAAATGCGACGAGAGTTTGATCCTCCTCCTCCTCCTCCTCGACCTCCAGCCTTTTCGGATCTAGCAGCAGCCCATCTCATGCTCTCCGAAGTCGACTCGCTCGACTCTTTCTCCCTGGCATCACTTGTTCTTCTCAGGCAACTCATTGACCAGCTCTTGATGTTTTATCAGGCGAGCGGGCCATCGAGATCTGAGATGGAGGAAACTTGCTGGCCCGACGAGGAGAGCAGCACTTCCTGGCCCAGGTCGCCGCCGCCCCCGCCTCTCTACAACGATGGAGCTTACTCGGATATGACCAGCGAGAGAAGTGGCAGTCCGGGATTTTACGACAGATACTATGACTACGACGACGAGGAGTTTGCAATGCCACCGAGAAGGCCGCCGCCACCTTCACGACCAAGGCCGAGGTCTCGAGGAGATTACTACTATCCGGATGATGATCAGTGGGGAGGAGGGGGAAGTTACGGGCCGAGGCAGCCGCCAGCTCCAAGGTTTGTGGAACGCAGCAGGAGGCGAGGGGATGGTTACGGCGTGAACCCGAGCTTTTACAACGAAGGTGATGATTCCGATTCTATGTCAAGTCGAGATGCTTCTCCGTCTTCTCACCGGCGTCGTCGTCGACAACACAAAGATCGAAGCTTAAAGTTCAAAGTTAAAGACAGGTCCCGCTGGGTGCTGGATCCGGATGAGAGTGGCAGCATCGAGTTTAACGGTGGTGTTCGGACGCAGGTTTCTAAGAGCGATGACGATTCACGGCCGGCGAGTGTTTCTTTCTCGTACCGCCCGTTTGCCTTTCAGCGATTTTCCAGTCCTCGTCCACGGGAAGATTCAGCTTAAGGTCTACACATGAGAAGAAGAAAGTTACAACCGTGATCGAGAGTAGAATTCGACCAAAGCGCGGGGTATGTTTTTATGATGTGTTTTATTCCTTCTTCTCACTTCATAACATTGTTTCGTGAACTTTCAGATATCGTTAAGCAGCAGAGTCATTTTGGCATAGCAACAGTTCATCGAGAGCGGCCCTCGCCGTCTCAAACTCATAGCCCAGCAGTTTGGACTGGAATGTTTTAGCTGCCGGGGAGAGATCTTCCACAACATTCATCAGCTTGCGGACGTGATAAAGATCCGAGCGCTCAGTGTATTTGCCGTCCACAAGCGTGTGCTTGTCCCAAGCTAGCAGCTCTAGCAACTCACACTCGGGCTTCTCACCAGCCGCCCACACCGTCTCCAAGTCGATCAAAACGCAGCCACCAGTGCGAGCGTCTCTCATCACGTTCCTCCACTTCACATCCCGATGAACAAGCCCCGCTTCATGCAACTTCTCCAGGCCGCGAAGAATCCAGTGAACAGCATCGAGAAGTTCCACTTCGGTAGAAGCTCGCGGCTGATCCTGCAGTTCCTTCATGGTGACTCTGTACTTGTCCCCCTCGAACGCCAACACGCCAGAGATTAGACCTTCGGCCCGGAGTCCGTGCGCTCTCTTGACAAACTCCAGCGTCGTGAAGCCATCAGCGACATGCTCCGACCAGGGATCTATCTCTTTAATCACCACAGCGTTCCCGAAGCGGAGCGTTCTCTTGATCTGGTCCTCGGATCCATAGAACGTAGGCCAAAGCTTCATGAGCCGCGAACGGTCCGGAGGGAAGAAGACGTTCTCAAGCGAGACCGCAACCCGGAGGAGATTTACAGAGACGCGCAAGCACGTCAACTTGTCCTCGATCTTTGCAAGTTCCAGAGGCCCGACAAGAACTTCTGCTGGCGTCCTCTGTCCGTGCGTGAACGCCCACGCCTCCATCCGCTGGCCTGCCAGTCCCACGCCGATCATCCACGGCACCAGGCCATAGAACTGCCGGTCCAGCTTGACGAGCTTCTCTTCCAACTTGGAGCACGCTTGCTGCAACTTCGGTTCCTTCTCTTTGAACATGGCACACAGGCGGTTTTGCATCCACAGCATCATATCCCGGCCACTGCTACTGTCCGACCGGACGCGATTGAACTCGACGATCGTTATCCCAGCAAGCTCGAGTAGCCTCATCCACAGGTGGGAGAATGCCAGATTCCAGCAAGGCTCGTGGAGGCTGTACGCGTCCAGCTTGTCGTTTGATCGAGAGACGAGATGCTCTCCGCTGGGTACGAGCCGTGAGGAACAAAGTTGGCGGCCATGGCACCGGCGTGCTACGCGTACGTTGCAGAGCCAACAGGCAGCGGCAGTGGCAGCGGATGCGAGAGAGCTCTCCGCAAGCCGGCCACGTCCAAAACGGAGAACTGGAACGGCAGCAACACAGCCGCGGCCCACTCCTTGCTCCTGTCAAGTGCTGACAAAGAAGTCACAAGCACACAAGCGAGATCACAGCGCTAAAAAAGAACACACGAGCAAGATCACAGCGCTGAGAAAGACGTCAGAAGCACACAAACAAGATCATAGCGATCATCATCGTACCAGCAGCTCGAGTGAAGCAGAAGCAGTCTGTGTCGCCCGCCAGGCGCTCGCTCAGCTTCTCGCGTCCATCCTTTGGGACCGAAGGCAAGCATCTTCAAGGCGTCGGCGAGAGACGTGCCTGCGGCTACAGGCATGCACCTGGACGAAGGATGGCTTCAACGCCGTGTCAGTCGGAAACATGGATTCGGCTTCGTCGAGAACGCAGTAGAAGAGATAGCTCTCTTTCGCGCTAATAGCTAAATCTATTTGTGTTTTGTTTTAAACAATGATATTTAGTGTGTTACGATCATACTCAATCACAAATGTTTGACCATTCTATCAATATCCAATCTAATAAAGGTTAATCTATCAATATATATATTAACCTTTATTATCTTATTTTACATTTAGCTAAATGTGTGTTACTATTATACTCAATCACAAATGTTTTGACCATTCTATCAATATCCAATCTAAACTGGTCACAACCAAGTATTAAAGGACAAATATTGCATCTTGACTCCCTTATCATCAAATAACAGCACTAATTTAGTAGCTACCAAAATATTGGACTTTACATGGAAGACACTGACTATCATAGCCTCACACTAAACACTTTTAAATGCAAGTGGCTTTGCTCGCGCTAATGGTTGCAGGCACTGGGATTTCCTCTAAATAGGGGAGTTCAACTCGGTATCTGGGAGAAGAATTGCTCCTAGTTAACTGCTAAAAGTTAACATTATTGTCAAGGCCAGTCTAAAATAATAATTTGTAGATAGTTTAAATCACTGATGAGCAAAATCTCGAAGAACGATTCATCTTTGTAGAAGCCTTAAAACTAAAAAGCATAAGCTTGGAAAAGAGCAAACATTGCTTGAAGTGATCTACTATGCGTGAAGCCTGCAGAGCTTGCAAACTCCACAACATCCAAGAGGGAACTTATACACATCCCAGATGTTCGTGGGCAGATCTGGCACATCCTTGAAGATGGTATCTGTGGGAACAACAAAGCACCCAGCCGAGGATACCCTCGGAGCTCTCCGCCATATCCAACACACGCCTGGAACCACACTCCTCCACTCTCCTCCTCATAGCTGACGCTCTGTCCAGCTTCATAATCTCCCTGACGTTTTCCTTTAGCTTGTCGTAAGACTCATTGTAGAACTCCACCTCCACAACGACGATGGGAATCTCCATGGATCTCTCCTTCCTCGTGTAGAGGACGTTGTCCACCATCTTTTTCATGCCATTGGGGAGACTCAAGAGCCTGTTAGAACCCTAACTTAAGAGTTGTAAGATGTCTATAGCATAATATCCTCATTTTCACAATGCAATTCTCATGGAAACATGGCCGCATGATTTTCTCGGCCAGCGCCAGCAGCAAGCAGCAGTGCGTGTGCCTCAATTTTCCGTTACGATCAATCAATCAATCACACGCTCATCTCAACGCCGCCAAGAACACGCTTGAAAGTCGTGAAAAAGGGTCACTCTGTTTGAATCTATCCTCAGCCAGCAGCAGTAGCAGTAGCAGCAGCAGCCGCGTGACTGACAACGAAAGAATTTTTTTTTACAAAAAAAATAACTCTTCTTCTCACAAAGCAAACTTTAGCTTCGATCATCAGCGTAAAAACTTTAAAAAACTCGCGAGCGTGGCCCCGGATTTTTTTTTCCTTTCTTTTTCGCTACAATCAACTCATCAATCAAAATCACCTCCGTGCGTTCATGGAATTGTGTTCTCTGCAGCGCCGCGTACGTACATTCCCTTGTTTTTCTATTCCTGCTGTTCTTGCCTGCTCGCCCCCCTTTAAAAACTTCTCTCGGCCTTTTTCTCCTCCTCCTCCAATCCATCCATCCATCCCAAGACCAGAAAACTCAAACACTGCCAGCAGCTCCACCAGTGGCCACAGTGCCTTGCTCCAGAGTTTTCAGTGCCAGTGCCGCGGAATCCAGGGACACATCGCATTTACGCCGAGATTTTCAGTTATTGCTGGCAAATCTTTCCGAGAAGACGATCGGCAACACGACGAGCGATGCATGAAAATATCGAGCGCGCGGAGCTTGTGTTGTTTCTTCTTCGTCTTCTCGGCTTTTCCTGGGAAGCAAACAAACACCAAAAAGTACGCTTTAGTAAAAACCTTCCACGAGACACGAGAGAGATCATAAGAATAAGAAATCAGAAAAGCTCACCAGGAGTGTGGCGAAAGGAAAAAAAAAAAAAATTATCTTTTTTCGCTGCTTACCATCGAATCGATCGGAGGGAGCAGCAGCAACGTCGACGAGATTCGAGAGATTGATTCTGTTTGAGCCGGACGAAGATCGCGATTCCACGGGCACGACGGCCACGCTGCAGTGACTTCCATGCTCCCCCTGTCGTTTCCGAGGTTTTGGATGCTTGCCTGGCTCGCAAATGGCACGTAAATTCAAGCGCTCCGCCCTTACGTCTCCTTCCTTTCACGGGAGAGAGTGTGAGGCAGCTTTTGCGTTGGGACGATGAGACAAGTCCGTGATCGAGCGAGGTACTGCCACCACCAATCGTGTCCGCCGTCTGGGATATTTCCATGCTTTCCAGAAGAGAACCTGTGGAAGAAATTCAAGCGTGTCATAGCAATCCGGTTCCACTTTTAAAAAACCGCGGAAGAAAACAAGCACAGGAAAAACTTTTAAGTTGGCTATACACGTAGTACCTTTGAAAATCCTTCTTTCTCGGCCGCTTAGGAGAACGTTGGTCGCTCTTAATCTCGTCCCTCCCATGTCATCTTGTCGCTGTGCTGGGCCGATAAAAAGGTATTCAAGCGGCAGCGTTTGAATAATGCAAAGCTAAAGGACAAGGCTGTGTACCTCGGCACGCAGCAGCACTGAAGTTACAAGCCCAACAATCTGCTTGGAGCTGTTAATTTGTCAATTCCGAGCACATCTCTTTCTTGGCACATCTCTTTCCCTGCCTGCATGCACAAACAAACACATAATCGTCTCCAAAGGCATCATCCAATCCAAGCTTTCTGAGACACGAAGAGCATCAAAGCCTTCGAATACTTACACATGAAATGCATATTTCGTTGTCTTCTTTAGTGTCAATGCCGGGGAGGCCGACGACTCCTCCATCACAGCGGTCTGGCTGCACACTTACTATACGCAGTCATGGAACTTTTATTAGTTTTTCAACCAACATTCCTGTAGAGAAGGCGATGGCTGACGTTTTAAACACCGGTGTGCTCTCAAGTGTGCTCTCGCTGTTGCGTACAGCATATGATAAGTGACAACGTCTATCACATACAAAGGATGAATATTTATGTCAAAACACAGCACCAACTTAGAGAAACTTACCCCTCAAAGATTAAAAAGGATCTCCGCCGCGGGACAGCAACAAAAGCTGCTGCAGCTAAATAATGTGGTGATGGCTCGACTGCAAATCTCGCAGGACAATTCGTTGGTTGGAGGAAACAGAGACCTGCAGCTGCAGGCATTGATCAATCAAGGGAGAAAAAGGAACAAAATGAAAACAGAGAAAGATAAAAAAAAAGAGAGTCTTTGGAACCTGAAAACAAAACCAAACGAAGCCAGAGAGTGAGCGAGCGATGAGAGGAGAGCACGAGCGCATAAGTGTGCGTCTAGGAAACAAAAAAGCTTCTCATCTTACTTGTCCGTGGTCCTTAGCAATACTTCCTCCCTTTTTTCCTTCCTCATCTTTTCTTTCTCTGTGGCTAGAGCGAGCTTCGATTTCTCGTACAGTGGGGTCTTCCTTGGTTCACTTTGAGCGAGCAACTTCCACATGGAACGCTTGCATCATGCTGGATTGCCAAGGAACACTCACGTACGTCAGTCCACCACCATAGAAGAAGAAGAAAAAAGAGACGAGAAGCGAGCCACAACAAGAGACAAGACCAACCAGTACTCAATCAAAAAAACAAAGAGAAAGGAAAAAGAAAGATAAAAAGAGAGAAAGACAATACATTTTCAACACTCTTTTTGGTACTTACAGCAAACCAACAAGAACAAAGAAAAAATGCTATAGGCTTCTTACTCACAGGTAAAGAAGCCATGCCATGGTCCCCTCCTAAAACATAGAGTTTCCACCTATGGATGGCACCACTCTTTCTTCCTCCAGCGATGCCTTTCTATCTAGAAAAAAGCCCCACCACCATCAGACGTAGGAGATCCCAAATCCTGCTTGGAAAACAAATGACGAACCTTTTCTACCTTTTCCTCAGCTCGCTCGGGATTGCTTGCAGTAAGCGATCGCCCCTTGCACATCGTGATCATTCGCGACTGGAGCCGGGACCGCGAGGAGCACGCCACTGTGTGTCGGTGAAGCTATCGGAGTGACAGTGGTCGATCTGCTGGGCCTTTGCCTGGTCCCCTTGAAACCCCCGGATGAGAAAAACAATGAAGAAGTGGAAGATTTGTCGGACAAAGAGGGGGATCCTCCGCCGCCGCCAAGACCATCAGCTGGAAGTGGAACTTCTGGCGGCCTAAAATACGACCTGTGATGCTGCGACGTCCTGGAGATGAAAGGCTTCAAGTACTTTCGCCAGAATTCTTTAGCCCTCAAAAGACTTTGATACGCCGCCGCTGGTTTGTTGGTGGGCGCGTCAAACCCACCCGAGGAGATCGCTCCAGTGCTGTGGCGCGGCATAAAAAACTTGTCCCGGCTCCTGGTTTCGTGAAGACCGGCATGGGGCGAGCTCGAGAATGTGTCAAACCTTTTTCTCTCCCACGTAGAAAAGTCCCGGGCCTCGGTCATGGACTTTCCCTGCCTCTGCCCACACGACTTGCAAACGCTGCTACCACCACCACCACCACCTTGCTGATCGCAGCCAGTGGAAAAGGAGGAGGAATTCTTTCCCCCGGCCGTGACTTTGGAGCTCCTTCTCTGGCCGCCACCGCCACCGCCACCGCCACCAAGCGAAAAAAGGCTCCATCTAAAACGACCACTTACACTCTCGCCGCCGCCCGTGTTGGAGTTCTTCGCTACTGCCGCTTGCCCGGACGATGACGATGACGAATCCTCCTCGCCGCCGGACGAGGAGGAGTCCTTCTCGCGAGAATTACTGGAGCTCTCCCTGCTGCTCTCGTCGCTCGGCTCCTCCAGGACCATGTTGATGTCGACGCCGGCGCGGTGGAGGTAGCAGGAGACCGCGATTGAGGAGTGATCGCTGCTGCTCGGCGGCTTGGATTTCTCCAAATCCGCGCCTACATTCTTGGAGAGATGGAGGCGCTCTGACATGTAGAGAGGGAGGAGCTTGCCCTTGTAGAACAATTCGTCGGCCGGGGAGATGAGATTGCTCCGCAAGGAAGAGGAAGACGCCGGATCTTGGAGGAGATCCGGAGTCGACATGCACAGCTTGAAATCGAAATCCTTGGAATCGGAGGAGGATTTCGATGGCCGGTGACCCGCTGACGATGCCCGGTGGTGGAAATCCTGCCCGCCGAGAGGGAGAGCCAGATCGAAATCGAACAAGGAGCTTGGATCTGCCATATCGTCGTCTTGATCGAAGGAAAAGGCGGATGGAAATTCCGCCGCTGCCGCATTCCCCCTCCCGATCGATATTCTCGCCATTAATGCTCCGCAAGCTAGAATCACACTCGATCTTTCGGGATTCCAGAAAAAAGCGATCGATCGATCGCCGAATAACCCCTGTGCTGCTCGAAAGATTCAAGAAATCTTTGATTCATCCAAGGATTTCTAGACGATCATCGGAATCATCGTGGCGCCTAGGGATACGCAAGAGGAGCATCATCAAAAAATCAAAGGCCCTGGCGATGGCGCTTTCTTCAAACTCTTCCCTCACCTCTAGGGCTTTTACTTAACTCCGCCATTAAAAAAAGAAACCTGGATGGAAATGGCATACATCCGAGCGCCGGGATTGAGCCACGTCAGTGCGCCTTTTTCACCCTTCATTCAAAACGATTCGGCATATTCGATAGGGGTTTGTGTTTTTTAGGGTTCTTGAGAGCATTGGCGCAAGATGGGTATGTTCTTCTTCGATCGCTCGTTCTCGCACTGGTTCGATCGATTTCCTTGTCTCTCGTGCAGTGAAGATCAAGGTGCACGAGCTGCGCACGAAATCTAAGCAGGATTTGCTCGTCCAGCTCAAGGATCTCAAATCCGAGCTCGCTTTGCTGCGCGTGGCCAAAGTCACTGGAGGCGCCCCTAATAAGCTCTCCAAAATGTGAGTCTTTCGAGTGTTTTGTCGCGATTCTTTCCAGCGGATTATAATTTCGGTGTTTCCAGCAAGGTTGTGAGGCTCTCGATCGCGCGAGTTCTCACAGTAATCTCCCAGACCCAGAAGGCCAAGCTGAGAGAGGCCTACAAGAACAAGAAGTACATGCCTCTGGATCTTCATCCAAAGAAGACCCGAGCGATCAGGCGACGCTTGACAAAGCATCAGGTAAACAATTTAGAATCTCCATTGCAGAGGTGGAAGCTTTAAAACTTTCTCGTTTGTGTTTCTTCGCAGCTTTCCCTCAAGACGGAGAAGCAAAAGAAGAAGGAGGCTTACTTCCCGATGAGAAAGTACGCTGTGAGGGCGTGAGAGGAGACGCAATCAGCGTGAGATGGAAGTTTTTTTTTCTTTTGCTTTCGAACACTTCAGCTAATGCCATAGCCAGAAAATATTTTCTTTCGAGCTGTCTCACGCTAGAGGTTGCCTTGGATGCAGCGTCTCAGTTCTCGTGCTGTGGTGTAGAGGATCGGGACCCGTTGGAACGAGCCTTTTGGATTCGGATGGAACTGCTGGAGGCGCCAGTTCTAGAAGCTCCAGCGTCCTCCTAGCTGACAAGTTCTGATCACAAAAGGCAAGGAGAAGTTTCGTTTTGTTTATCTCGCTCTGAAACTTACTCGGATATGGTTTCTTCCAGATAGCGATGCAGCAGTCTTTGGTAGTAGCCTCTTCTCGATGCTAAGAAGTTTTTCTCGGTTTCTAGACCGCGCTTGCAAGTGGTGTTTTCCAGATTGCGCTCCACCGATCCTCGTTAAGCTCTGCTCAATGATAAGTATGTTAGCTTCCTTGTCAATTTCTAGCACTCACTTGGAGCTGGTTTCTTCCTCTCGCAGCATCCGCTGATCCTAAAACTCAAGTGAGGTGACAAGATCTCTACACAGGTTACGTACCTTGCAACGCAGCAGAGATGGCGACCAAGATCGCCAGCGCTCTCAACATGTTTGCCACTGAAACTTCCGCGAGAAACTTTAGGAGCTGGAGCTTTTTATCGAGGATCCTCGTGGCTGTACGAGGCGAAACATCATAGGAGTGTGCCGGGAGTGGCGCAACCCAGACCCAACACGCATGGCTGCCGGGGTGATTGCTCGGCTTCCAAGCGAAGAACACGCAGCTCCTCGTAATGGAATGGATCGCTGGTTGGTGCTCTCCATCAAACCCGAGCATTCGACACGATGAAGATTCTTGCTGGTGACATCATGGTGAAAGAATGATCTCAAGAACACCAGCACGAACAAAACCATAGCTTTCGATGTACTTTGTTCTTGTCCCACTCTTGGCCCGACATTCCCGTAAAATGTCATCCTATACTAACTACATACATTCTACATTTTATGTGATACGCTACCTTAAAATGTGGCGTAAGATACAATAATCGTTTTTATATGTTAAAGCTCGAGAGATTGAAAGGCTAACCTAGGTTTCTAATGGATTGTGCGATGGAAGTGACGATGGCGTACGATGGAATGGAGATCGATGACGCGGACGTGGAGATGGCGGAGGTGACGAGGAAGAGCTGCCCTAGAGCGCTGCCCACTTTCTATGTTCCCAGGCAGCACAGGGAGAGACACTATTCCGTGGAGGAGAGTCTCAAGGTGGCTAGGGTTGATCGATTCAAGGCCGCCACAACCCACAAGGTGGCCAAACTGGCTAACAACATCAACTTGGCGATGATCCGGGCGTGCTAGCGAGTTGGGTTTCTTAGAACTTGGATCAAAGTTCATCAGAAGCTCGCTGATCGACAGCGCGGCCAAGATATGTGTATTTTTTGTAGCAAGACAAGTATGAATGTGATCTTCCTCCGGGATCTTCACATAGAAGGTACTAAGTTTATTAAAATCTAAATATTATATAAAATTTGCGTCAGCAGCAGGATTCGAACCTGCGAGGGTGTAACCCAACAGATTTCAAGTCTGTCTCCTTAACCACTCGGACATACTGACTTCTTACTAAAACAAATTTATAAATTATGTTAATGTGTACTACTTTGGTATATTAAAAGCTAGCACATCCAACGGTTCTCATTGTCTTTATATTAATCACGGGTTTATTAATTATAAACATATTTTAATTTTAACTGGGCTTGCAACGAGTAAATATTCGCATCTGGTAACTTATAAAAAGTGTCATTGGACAGAGATGCCAATTCTCGCCTCTAAGCGAGGCATACATTTCTCGTGTTTGGGCGCTGAATCATCGATCCATCGGGGAAGCGGCGGCCCAGCGATGGCAGCAATCCATCCATCGCCCACGCCGCAATGCCGCCCCGCCACGAGGAGCTGTGCGCGATGGCGCTGGTAAGCAGGCATCGCCATCGCTAGGGCAACGGCGAGAAAGTCTCCGCGGTTCGTCTTCTTGTTCCTCTTCTAGGTCTGGTCCATCGCAGCGCCAAGCGATGGTGATCGGCTACATTGCCAGTTTCTTGCTGGGAGCTCTGGCTTTAGGGGTTGTGGAGATTGCGGTTCTGTGGTACTTGTTCGTCCACAAGCCCCGCCATCGCCACAAAGCGGCAGCGGCGATTCTACCGTCCTTCTCCATGGAAGCCGATCCAAATTCTCCATCGAAAATCTCCATCGAGGTGAGTGAGGAGTTTCCTTTCGCTCGAAATAAAAATCAGAATGAAACGATGGGATTTTTTTTTCTTGTTCCAGGGAGAAATTTGGGTGGCTTCTGTGTCTCCTTTTCAAGTAGAGAATGCGAACAGCTCCAAGTTGCTACCCAAAGATCGAAAGCAAAAGAAGGCAACCGAGCAGAAAAACGAGATCTCCGTTTCACTCAAGTTTGCCAAGTTGCAAGATCGGACCTTGATTCTCACCGGCAGCGATGGTGCGGTTTCTTCCATCCAGTTGCAAGGATGCAGTGTCCTGGCCGTGTCAAGCACAGCAGCAGAAACGAGGAAGTGGTACGTGTTTTTTATTTCCATCTTCGTAGACTTCCTGAGATCTGGGCATTCTATATTGTTTTTCTCTTTGTGCTCTTTGGTCCATGCTTGCTCTAGCGTTTTCTATCCAGATTTTTCACTCTTTTTCTCTTCCAATCCTTGCAGGGCCAAGAAATATCCTATCAAAGTGGAGCACTCCAGTCGAACTCTCCTGGGAACCACGGTATGCTTGCTCTACTTCAAAACGGGATGGGAGAAAGAAACATGGTGTGAGGCGCTTCGTGCAGCTGCAAGGAAAGACTACGGGCCAGACGACTGGTACTCCAAGCTCAAGCATGAGTTTGCGGAATACGTGACTGGCCTCAAACAAAACTATCCAGAGGTTTTCAAGGCCGGCTCTAGCAGCAGCAAGAACTTCAGAGGGAGTGCTCCCGCGACGAAGAAATCCATGTCGTGGAAACGACTGCTAAAGAAGAAAAAAGTCGACGGTGCAAGGACCAAAGCCGTGACCGTCCAGACCGAAGATTTGAAGCCCGAGGAGCCTTTTCTTCATACTAGCAATAGCTACCAGGAAATCGACCAAGCAAAGGGAGAGTCGGACGCGAACCATTCAGATAGTACGATGGAAGGCTCGTCGTTCAGAAATCTGGCAGACGCTACGGAGTTTGGAAGTGCCGAGTTTGACGTGCTCCCTGCGAAACATCTCCCCGACAGCAGTGTTGCTGCGCTGAATCTCATGCTCTCGCGGCTCTTCTTCGACTTGTACCACAGCTCGGACTTCATCTCCGTTTTTCATACTCGGATCCAGGTTCACCTCTTATACGATAACACTTTTCTGTCACGGAAGGAGATGTTTTTGACCACTGGTGTTGCAGACGCTCTTGTCGAGAATTCCAACTCCTAGCTACATCAGCCCGATCACTTGCTCTCGGGTTGATATTGGCAAGTCTTGCCCGGTCGTCCACGGGCTCCGAGCTCTTCCCCTCTCGGACGACACTTTTGGAGTGGAAGCCGATATTGAGTATACCGGTGGTGCCGTTCTCACTCTCGAGACGAGGCTGGACATGAGAGAGTCTCGAGTTGGAGTTGAACCGAAAAACGACACAAGCTCGGCAGCGGCAGCGACTGCTGACATTATAAACAAAAGCTTGGAAACCGTGGAGGATGATTTGGAGGTGGCTGGAGAAGGTTCGGGAGATCAGGGGGGCTCAGGTAAGAAGAAAATCGTTTTCCTCTTCTCCTTCCTAAGAAGAGCAAGCTTTGATGTTGGGTGATCCAGGCAGCGCGAAAAGAAAGCGGTGGAGTCAATGGAAGGCTTTCTTGTCTTCGGTCGCTGATCAAGTTTCCCAGGTACAGAGAGATGGATTTTCTGGAAAACTTTGGCTTAGATATCTCGTATGCTCTTCTCAGGTTCCACTCACTTTGTCGATGCGAGTAGTGTCAATCAAGGGAACCTTACAGCTCCGAATAAAGGCATCGCCGTCCGACCGCATCTGGTACTCCTTCTCATCAATGCCGGCACTAGAGCTCTTCCCCGAGCCTTCCGTTGGGGACCATAAGATCACGACAGGGCCACTGATAACTTACATCGCCGAACGAATCCAGGTTCCTCTTTTTGTTTTTTTTTTTTATTTCCACTACCATCAAGCTGAGTGATCGAGCCACTCGTTTGCAGATTCTCGTGCACGAAACTATGGTGTATCCAAACAGCGAAGATATCCACATTCGCTGGATGGTTTCGGACGATGGGAACTGGGTCCAGCAAAGTGCTGCTCCGTTTCCTCAAAATCTAGCCGAGACAAAGCCGCCAGAGAAGCCGAGAGAAGGAAGCAATCACAGGAACGAAGCTTCTCCTCCGGAAGTAAAGGACGAGCACGAAAGGTTGATCACTGGCGAAACTAGCGGTGGCACGTCCGAGCTGGAGAAACCATTGCTGGACAGGAAGATCGAGCGGGATCATCGAGCCGCCAGGGAAGTAGCAGGAGCGATGATGGAAGGCAGTGGCGATTTCCAAGGAGCGATCGACGAGGATTCCAGCGAGAGCAAGAGGAAGAAAGGGACGAGGCGCGAGAAAATGCTGAGCTTGGGCAAGAAATTCGAGGAGAAAACTCGGCTCTTCGCGGAGAAAATGCGGGAGCGATTCGACAAAGAATCATAGATTTTCCATATTAGTGGTTTAGCTTAATTAAATATGATTAATATTAGCCCTTCATTTTTAAAATTCCCGCCAAGATTGCCCTAAAAATTGGCAATGTGGGCGAAGGTAAAGCTATGGTGGTTTCGATCGCTGTTCTATCGAGCTAAAATCTGTCCTCTCCTTTCTTTCTTATTGACAGAAGAGGCCGCGGGAAGATCCATCCAATGCCGATCGCGATCGTGAGTCTCTAGGTCGAAATCTCTATTTGATTCCTTTGTTTCCAGATGAAGAAGCATTGCCCGGATCCTATTCCAATGCGCTGATCGGCGATCGTGTGAAGAACACCGTATTCCAGGCGCGAGAGAGAACACTAGACAAAGTTCTCAGCGATCTGGCATGGAATGGGCCGAGAGAGCTCATCCCGGCGATTCCCTTGTGCCGGCTAGCGCAAACCCATCTCGTCCGCCGCGCCAGCCAGGTAAACTGCTCTACACCGCCTTCGCCAACCTGGGCTTCGTCGCGAGCGCTGGAAGCTCCAGCTTCATCGTCTCACCGTTTGCTCCCGGGACGACGAGGATGGAGGCGGTGACTAGCACCGCCAGAGACTCGTGGGACGAGATCTGGCGGAGGAAATCGGCGGCTTTCGACCGAGCTTTGGATCAACACCCCGGGACGAAGTATCTGGTTGGGAAGATGTTCTTCGTGGTGGATGGAAACCACCGGTTGCTGGCGTGGATGAAGTGTATCCAGGATCGTTTCTCGGGTGATCTCGAGCGGCATATCGAGGTCCCGGTGGTGATGATCGCTGCCAGAGACGAGAAAGAGCTGCTCAAGCTCAAGAGTGCCTGCCACAAACTCAACGAGTAAGTAGTTTGCTTCTTCTTTTCATTGTTCTTGAGCTTCTTTTCTCTCGTTTTTCCTCACCACTTTGCTAACTCTTGAGCTTTCTATCCACCAGACTGAGCCAGTTTGCATTTCAAGCTCATACGCTCGTCCATGAGATCGAGTACTTGCGATTCCTGGGCCTGATGACCATCGACCAAGTTCACGCTTTGTATGGAAGAGAATGGATGGAAGATGTTCGCAGGAAGCTTCAACGTGGTCGTAAAGAGACATGGTACACCATGCCTTTCGATTTCATACACACGGCTTGGGCAAGAGTAAGTAAAATTTATGTGGATTCATAGCTCTAAACTAAAGTGTTCTACTTTTTGTGATTCAACAGCCGATGATCAAGGCGGAGCAAGATTTCTATCTTCGAAGAAACTCTGACAAAGACGACGAGACGAAGAAGCTTGAGTTACTGAAAATCCAGCACCGAGTACGAAGTACTAAGAGAACCAAGCTGTTGAAACTCCTCAACATCGCAGATGTCAATCGCAACCAAGACTGGCTCGATTGTATTGCCGAGATGTGTGCTCGTGGAAGTGAGTCTTCTCATATTTTTCTCTTCTTATAAATTTTTTGTTCTGTGTAGGGAATGCCAAGGCACCAGTGGAGATCATCTATAACATCGCAAAGAGCAACCTTAGCCTCGAAGATCAAACCTCTTGCCCTCCAGCATCTCAACGAACTGATGATCCAAAACGAGAGCTCTCTCGAGAGTAAAATCGAGAGTTTCATGAGGCACAAAGTCTACATCGATCAGACAATCAAGCATGGAGAGGAGCTTCTGGCCTCGTGGAAACATTATCTTTACTCGGCGGCCACTGGAGTAAGTTTCGCGGAGTACGTCCGTGAGTCTTTAGAGCTCTTGGGCGATGGATGGTTACCGGAGAATTCATCGAGCTCTTCGAAGAATCAACCTGGACAACCTTTCTTCGCGAAACGAGCTGTTTACAGGTAAAACTTTCTTCTGTTTTTTCTTCGAAGGACACAAACACGCTTTCTATATCTCACAGGTATCTTACGAACTCGGGTGATGCACCAGCGTACTCCGAGGCAGTGCTTGAGCAGCTCTTGGCGGGATCACAGCAAAACTCTGGGATGTATGAGTCGGGATTCGACTTTGGCTCGCCAGGAGAGAAAGTTTTGTGTCCCTGGTATCTAGAGCTTCCTGCGAAGAGACCAAAAACAGATTTCGAGGCAAAAATCTACCAACGTTTCCATCCAGGTAATCGATGGCATTTGAGATAAATTAAAAAGTTTTGGAATGGTTTCTAGATTCGACTGGATCTTCGAGAATTCGAAAACAGAAAAAATGTCGTCCCAAATCTCGTGACCTTGGCACAGGTACGTAACTTACACAGATTTTCTTATTTTCTAATTCCCTTGATAAGTAGGATTGGAGGTAAACAAGAGAACCCAAGCTTTCATACACTTCTCTAAAACTTCACACAGGATGGTTAGTTCTTCGTTTATGTCCTCTGTTTTTCATTCTTGGAGTGCCAGGTTCATCCAAGTTCTCGTGAAAACCCACTCGCAAAATTTACCGTCTTGATAGGAGATTACATGAAGCTCTTGGAAGCTCATTCCTTCGAGAGTCGAGCATTTAGACGCTGGATCGGAGATTTGAGAGGAGGAAACGATCCCATTCTGGCGAGCTACTTCATGCTCTTCGATGGCCTCCATTGCAATCTGGTGGACTTCGTGTTCTTCGACATGCCCGACGGCCTCCCTTGGATCGATGGAAGAATCTCTCCATGGAACGTTCTCACCAGCGAGCATATCTCCAAGGCCATGGAGGTGGCAAACGAGCTGCTCACAGACTCCGGCACGGTTCTTTTCATTCTTCCACCATCTTCGACCTGGGCAGGAGAGCTTGCAACTGTGGCGAAATCGTTTCGATTTGCGGAGTTTGCGACTGGCTGCCTCGTGAACAACATCGGCATCGAGACTTTGCAAGGTGATGGTCACAAGCTGAAGGTACAGAGCAACAAAAGTTGATAAGTTCGTGGATTTCACAGTTGAAAATGCAGGTATTTGCCTGGACTTACTTCGCGCTTTGCCGAGCTGGGCGAACGGGAAAACGAGATTGCGATCGCGCTGCCAGAGTTTTGCCTGGATACGACAGCGGCACGGACGTTATACCAAATGTGGTTGACGAGTTGAGGGCCGAGCTGTATCCTGGATATCGTTACCGGTCACCGTTTGCGATGCAAGTAATGTTAGAGCTCTTTTGCCCGCCGGATGGAGCAGTGGTTGATGCTACTGCGGGTTGCGGATCCATGGTTCGAGCAGCATGGAATTCCGGGCGCTCGGTTCTTGCGATTGAAGTTGATCCCCGGTTTGAACATCTGCTCCGCCGCATCCGGTTTGAACAATCAGTTAAGTGAAAGTTTTTCATGCTACCTTTCTCGCTTTGATCGTGTTCTTTAAGCTCTTTCATTTTGAAATGAAATATTATTACCTTTTTCACTTGATCCTGGATTTGATTATGTGACACACCTGCCAGTTCCAACGCAATAATCAATGGAGCACCAAAACAAACATTCCATGCTCTTTTCGATTCGTCCCACCTTAACTGAAAGATCTGTTGGTGATTTCCAGTGATTTCACATATCCTTTCCGTCAAAACAAGGACTGACAAGAGAAAAAGATAAACAGGTTTGCATTATTATCAGTTGTTTAGCTTAATTAACTCTAAATACCTTTAGCCCTTGTGTTTTTAAACTTTCCCGCCCATATGCAATTCCTGGGCCTGACCAAGTTCACGCTTTGCATGGAAGCTGTTCGCCAGAAGCTTCAATGTTGTCGTAAAAAGACATGGTACACCACGCCTTTCGATTTCATACACAGCTTGGGCGAGTTGTGGATTCACAGCTCTAATCTATTTTTTCGTTTCTCTTTGTGATTCAGCAGCCAGTCATCAAAGTGGAGCAAGATTTCTATAGTCAAAGAAATTGTGGCAAAGACATGGAGACGAAGAAGCTTGAGCTAGCGAAAATCGAGCACCGAGTGCTAAGAACTAAGAAAAGCAAGCTGATGAAACTCCTCGACATTGCAGAAGTGAGTATTCTCATCTTTGTATTTTTTTTTTATCATCTATACCATCGTGAAGAGCAAACATAGCTTCGAAGATCAAGCCTCCTGCTGATGATTCAAAACGAGAGGTCCCTTGAGAGCAAAGTCAAGGGCGTCCGTTTAAGGCTTTACTGCCCACAAAGAGGATGCTATGGACCAACTGTTTCACTATCTTTGACCAGGTACATTTGTTGGAGTAAACTTCACTCTGGTGGAGCAAACTTAATTTGGAGTACAATTGAAAATTAAAAAAACTATGAAGAAGAATGAACTTCACTCCAAACTAAAGAGTAAAGGTTATTCCTTGGGAACAAAGTTTTGTCTTGGTCCATTTACATGTGATTATAGTTTTAGTGAATCTTATTTAAAATTAACCTGTAAAACAGGTTTTTTGCCATAAAAATTGCTATTATGACTAATAATTACTATATGATATAAAATATTCATTAATTAATAGTTATTTCTTAAATAATTCTGGTGTTCAATTTCACAAATTAAATCTGTGCATGTGCTCGATGACATGGCAAAAAACAAGCAAAGTGTTAGGCCAATGACTGTGATTAACTTTTGGTTAATCAGTTGCTTAATTTAGGATCTCTCTGTGATGGCAACAACAGCTAGTGTCTCCAATTTAGGGTCTCAAAACCATGTAGACTACAGTTACTAGATTGCATCTATTAAGCAAATAAGGCACCATAAGGAATGCATGTGCTCAAATGATATGGCAAAAAATAAGAAGGGAGTTCTTTTGATTCCTGGTGGTGCCCTCAAGTCCAAAACCTAATTATGAGATTTAGGGTTATGTGAAGGAAGAGTTATATAGATTTGATCAAGGGCGATTGGGATTTCCACAGCATTAGCGACATGTCAAGGTTTCTTGCTGCTTTGGATGTCGGATCGGTTGTTATAGCTCAAGAATCTCTAGCACCACCATAGAGTGACAGTAAGAAATTGCAAAATTGGTTCCTCCACTCAAGAATCATTCAAACCCCCAATAAAATGAGTGTAAGCAACTAAATTTTCCATTTTACTTTAGTCATTTAACCACACCTTCGACCACTTAGAAGAATTTCACTCACAACCTCCATAAGTCTAATTCTAGACTTAGGGACTTATTAGCCCCAAGAATGGCATTCATGCCACTCAACTTTTGCACTTGGTCTAAGTGCTCTATGTGTTAGATCCCATAACCGATGTACCATCAATGTATGAGCCCGGTACACTAAGATCATGCCCATTCACCTTTATCACACTGATGATCCAACACTACCTACATCCCAGTCCTATCTTTCAAAGACTGAGCCATCCGTCTATGAGTGATCTTCCCAGATCCACTCCTTAGCATCCTTAGGATGCCTACAAACATGGGAAATAACCTTCCCTAATATCCCTTTTTCAATCCCTACAAGTCTTTTTATGTTTATAGCCGTGTTCGCCAACATTACCACTAGGTTACGGCCCATAGGCTTAACCACTAAGTCCCACTATCCTCTAGGACTTCCTTACCATGTGACCGTATCATTAGTCATTACATTAGAGGACTACTCCTCTTTTTTTCCACAATTTGGGACTTTAAAACAATATTTCGGAACACCATAGCTCTACACAAGTTTCATAGGTACTCTCCCCACCTTCTGCTTGCAACCTAAACCCCCTACAGCCCCCCCCCCCCCCCGAGGGATGACCGTTTTTGTAAGCAACCAAAGGGAACGAGTCGAGAGATGATCCATAGGGGTTCAAATATAAAGGGAAAGGGTCTATGAACAAGAGTGCACCCTCTTTTCTAATCGGTTAAGGGTCTTTGGATATTTAGGGTTAAGTGTCTTTAGGTTTAAATAATACTAGGCTAGGTGACTATGAGACACAAAATCCCTAGACCCCAAAGTGGAGCCAAAAGGGTGCCACATGGTAGTGGCCGAAGTGAAAGCCAAATGAACATAACACATTTGGACTAAAAGGCTCTGACTTGAAAGGTCGAGAGCGGGAGTGGAACTCCCAATGAAGTGCCCGAAGAACAAGCACAAAGCAAGAAATAAATGAGTCTCTAGAAGATGGACCAAGATGAAGTCCAAGATGGACCTAAGATGGAGTCCGAGATAGACCCAAGATGGAGTTCAAAATGGAGTCCAAGATGGAGTCCAAGATGGATCCGAGATGGATCCGAGATGGAGTCTGAGATGGATCTGAGATGGAGTTTGAGATGGACCCGAGATGGAGTCCGAGATGGAATCCGAGATGGAGTCCGAAGTCGAGATCGAGAACGAGACCGGGACCGAGACCAAGACCAAAACCGAGACCGAGGCCGAGACCGAGACCGAGCCCGAGCCTGAGTCTGAGTCCAAGTCCGAGCCCTAGCGCGAGTCTGAGTCCGAGTCCGAGTTCGAGTTCAAGTCTGAGGGGGTGAAAGCCCAAAGCATTCGTCTCCTAGACCCTAGGGGGTTTGGTGAGCTCCAAAAGTATAATGGGGGGAAGACTCTAGTGGAGCTAGTTTGGCCAAAAAAGGCTAGTTTGTCCCAAGAAGGCTGTACCCAGGTGTTAGGTGATGGGATAACCATTAGGAAGTCCAAAACTAGAGTGAATATGGACTGTCAAGCGGGGTAGCTTGGTGAAGTGTTCAAGAGCCAGCTCTAGTTCCCCCGGGAGATCGAATGGTCGATGCTCCCAGTCCAAGTGTGGGTGGCACTACCTACTTGGATACCTTGCGTGGCTCAACAGAACCTCACTTTAAGCCCATGGCTAGAGCACCCAAAGGTGAAAGGCGGGGAAAGTACCCATAAGGCTCACGTAGGGCCACAGTGTTCCGAAATATTGTCCCAAAAGTCCAGACTATGGAAAGGAAGAGGAATAGTCCTCTAGTGTAGTAACCAAAGATACAATCAGGTGGTGAGGAAGTGCTAGAGGATTGTGGAACTTAGTGGTTAGGCCGATGGGCCTCGATCCAATGGCAATGTTGGCGAACATGGCCATAGGCAGAAAGGGACTAGGTGGGGACCGGAAAAAGGATATTAGGGAAGGCTATTCCCCATGCTTGCGAGCATTTTAAGGATGCTAAGGAGTGGATCTGGGATGATTACTCATGGACGGATGGCCCAGTCTTTGAGAGACAAGGCTGTGATGTAGGTGGTGTCAAACCACTGGTATGACCAAAATGAATAGGCATGGCCTTAGCGTAACAGGCTGATATGTCAGTGGTACCTTGGGGTGTCGGTCATGGGATCGGACACGTGGAGCACTTGGACCAAGTGCAATGGTTGAGTGGCATGGATGCCATTCTTGGGGCTAGCAAGCCCCTAAGTCCAAAATAGGACTTACGAAGGTTGTGAGTGAGACTCCTCCAAGTGGTTAGAAGTGTGGTTAAGTGACTAAAGTAGAATGGAAAATTTAGTCACTTACAGTGACCTCCCAGGAAATTCAAATTCAGGAGCTTACATTTAGTATTAAAGAGGTCTCGAGTTCAACTTTGTTGGTTGGCTAAGGGAATCACACCACATATTGATTGACATCTAACAAGTCTAGTTTGCTCCCAGCTGAGCTTGACTTAAGGGGTAGGGTGTCAAGAGAGCGAGGCTCTCGAGAGAACTACAGCTCTCAATTTCCTTTCATGAGGGCGTGAACTTGTAAGGAAGCATAGTGGATTGTAAACAACCAAAGGAAACAACTTGAAAGATGATCCATAGGGGTTCAAATATAGAGGGAATCACACCACATGTTGATTGACATTTGGCAAGTTCAATTTGCTCTCAGTTGAGCTTGACCCAAGGGGTAGAGTGTCAAGAGAGCGAGACTCTCAAGAGAACTGCAGCTTTCAGCTTCCATTCACGAGGGTGTGAACTTGTAAGGAAGCATAGTGAATTATAAACAACCAAAAGAAACAATTCGAGAGATGATCTATAAGGGTTCAAATATAGATGGAAAGGGCCCATGAACAAGAGTGCACCCCCTTTTCTAATCGGTTAAGGGTCTTAGGATATTTGGGGTTAAGCGTCCTTGGGTTTGAATAGCTTAAACTCCATCTCAAGTCCATCTTAGACTCCATCTCGAGTCCATCTCAGACTCCATTTTGGATTCTATCTCTGGTCTATTTCAAACTCCATCCTAGGTCCACCTCAGATTCTATTTCAGATTCCATCTTGGGTTTACTTTGGACACTTCCACATGTCATGTGTTTGTCCTCTTGTGTCTTTTTTTTAGAGATTCATTTATTGCTTGTTTCATACTCATTCCTCAAGCACTTCATTAGGAGTTCCACTCCCACTTTCAACTTTTCAAGTCGGAGTTTTTTAGTCCAAACATGTTATTTTTGTTTGGATTCTGCTTTAGCCACTACCATATAACACCCTTTTGGCTCCACTTTTGGGGCTCTAGGATTTATTTCTCACAATGAGGAAGTCATAGGAGCTCATTGCACACTACAACTCCAAGCTCATCCCACTTCCATGCTCACCATTGGCACCAAGCTCAAGCATCATTTGCAAAGCACTTAGTTCAAGGCAACTCTCTATCGGGAGAAGATCTTGGGAATGGTATAAAATGGAGTGAGGATGCATTGTCTCAACAGTAACTTCTCCAATTATCTGCTTCTACAAATAGCTCATATAGTCAAGATTTCAATGAATCCAGTAGCTCTTTGCCAAGGGCTTTTCTAGTTTAAAAAGGAGGAGATAGAACTCCACAAAGACCAGACGATCTTGGGAGTCCATCTATGCTGAAGAGTTTTTACATGGTTTGCTTCTTGGGGTGAGATTTCAGTCTATAGCTTCCTCCACACTCACTAATGAGCAAAAGGAGCTAAAGAACTTGTGGAGCCACCTAGGGGAGATTTCGAGCTCATAGTTAGAATATTTTTTGCTTGATGAAATCCTGGGTCCAAATGCTATTCACAAATCAAAGTTGTTGGTTTTTCTTCTTAAAATTTCTAGAACTTACAAGTGATTGTGTGACTCTAGAGATGTTTTGGCATGGAAGTGTTATCTTAAGTGTGGCTGATGCCATGACCACAATAGCCGAGAAGGAATCGACATACAAGAGGAAGAAGAGTTTCGGGGAGATTCATGCTCTACCTCCACTTCAAACTTTTTGCTGTTCAATCACATAGGAAGTCATGGAGATAATCAAAATGGAGCTCAACTCACTGAAAGTGAAGTCAAAGTTTGGTGGAGAGTCCTCTAAGAGACTTTGAGGTTGCAATCTAGCACCAAGTGAATATAATGGATCCCAAATACAACTATGTAGCAAGTTTATAGACAATATATTGTACAAATAGAAAATAAAAGCACACTGTGGAACAAAAAAAGAAAGTGTATAATACTTTAATCAACCTTGAACACAATAACCTTTTGGGAGCTTTGATCAGCATCAATCGAGAATAAAAAGTGGCTTGTTGCTAGCTTCTTTGTCTCTAAAAATTTGATTGCCCCAAGCATCCAAGGAAAGTGAACATCTTTAGAAATTGGCCAAGAGTAAGACTATATATGTGGTCTATATAAATATTTGGAAAAATGTTCATTTGTTTGTTTTTGTAATGGTGGCATCAACCAATATCTCACATTTATTTCTCAATCCTAAACTTTTTGCAAACATGGCAGCTGTAATAAATAGAGATTATTCAAGGGTTTTTAGGGATGAAGTGGCCATGCACTTATTGACAAAACATGCATTATAAACCATTGAAAAAGATTATGAAAAACATACTTTGAAGTTCTTTCCATATATGAATAAGATATAGTGCAAGTGCTTCTATATGTGGTCCCAAGACATATTGTAAAGAATTTTCAAAATAATAGTGAAGGGTGCAATCTTGCACACATCTTTATCTTTAGTTCCTTAGAGACTATAGAAAATACAACTTGGCATCTCCTTAGCAAATCATGACAGTTTGAGCTCATGATAGGCATGGTCTATATCACTGAACACATGCACATGTTTTTGAAGTTTGTAGAAAAAATCAAATTAGAATATTATAAATACTTTATAGGTATTTTTAGCTTCAAAATCATTAGCGATGAACATGATGTTTGTAATGTTAGTGGGGTGAGAGAAGAAGGTGTTATTACACATGTTATATGCAATGTGGTGACTAGTATTGATGCTCAACTTTTTGCAATGGAAACTCACTATATCATTGGCTTTTATAATTCTTTTTAAGGAATTTGATAGTTTTCTATAATGAAACACATATATATAATTACTTTCTCAATTCTTTTTTTCAAAGTGGAAGAGAATATATATTGTTTTGATACTATTCCAATTTAGTTTTCTATGTAGTAAAATTATGATAATCAAAACAGTGTTTGCTAACTGAGCAGCATATGCTAGGAAATAGTTAGTAAACTTACCGTATTTTAAAATAATTATTTTATATTAATCTATATCAACTATTATTTCATTCAAATTAAATTATATTGATTTGTCATTTAGTTTCAATATTATTATTATTAAAAATATATTCTAATTTAGATACTTTGATCACCTATTTCCATAGTCTTCTCATATATTGTTGCAATTAATTTTTCTCAATCATATCCATTAGTATATTATTGGTTTTCTAGCTATGTATATATTGTTAATTTAGTATATTTTAAAATGAAGTAACTCATGTTTATATATTGGTCCAAACTGAGAATATTAGTGAGATCATTAATCACACCAGGGAGTTCTTCAAAGAAGAAAACTTTTTATGATGCAAAAATACATTTTTTTTCTTGTGTTTTATATAAAGAATTATGATATGCTCTTTTATAAATTTTAGATTTATATTTTTAAGGTAAATATTTGTAATTATAGTTGTTCTTGATATTGCATGTAACAACACTTGGTTTGTTTAAAAGTAGTGTTTTTCCTATTTATTAATCCAATTGATCAAATGGAAGTTTATAAATTATAAACATGTTTATAATGTATAAAAAAATTAATCTTATTACAAAAATGTTTATAAATTATAAAGAATGGCAGAATGTCCTAAAATATTCAAGCATATTTTAGTTAAGTAGAAACTTAAAACATGATGGAATGTTGTGAGAGTGAGTTCTAGAGTTATACAAAGCTGAGTAACCATCATAAGATGAGATAGATATTAGTTGTATTATTCTACATTTTCTTTGACTGGAATTCTTTGCAAGCACGATAGTGTTTCAGCCGCAAGCTCGGATTCCAATGTAGAATGCCAGTGTAGACGACTGCAGTGTCGTGAAGTGTGGCCGAGCCACCGGGATCACTGAGTCGTGGTTGGTCACTATACATCAAGCGGGATGTTCGTTTGGAATTGCTGGGAAAGGAGAATCCATATCCATCCAGGAAAGGAGCTCCAAAGAAGTCTCCAGAGTGAGTACTCTGTCCACTTTTTCTGATTCTTCTTGCGGCCTCTTAGAACTTCTCTTCGTTGCTAGCGTTTGTACGGAGCGTTAAGGAGGGGAGCTTGCAACTCTGTGTTGTTCCTTCATGCAAGATGACTAAGTTCGTTTTCTTTGTTGATCGATCTGGTAGACGCTACCGGAGCTTGCGCTTTCAAGGGACAAACTTTTGGAGTTGATAAGTTCGTGGATTTCACACTTGAAAATGCAGGTTATTGCCAAAAAAACCGGGGATCCAACCTAGCAACACCAAAGAAGTTGACAAGTTCGTGGATTTCACACATGAAAATGCAGGTATTCCGTGGACTTCGCGTTTTGCCGAGCTGGGCGAACGGGAAATCGAGATTGCGATCGTGCTGCCAGAGTTTTGCCTGGATACGACAGCAGCACGGACGTTATACCAGATGCTGTTGAAGAGTTCAGGGCCGAGGTGTATCCTGGATATCGTTACTGGTCACTGTTTGCGATGCAGTGATGTTTTAGCTCTTTTGCCGCCAGATGGAGCAGCGGTTGATGCTACTGCGGGTTGTGGATCCCTGGTTCGAGCAGCATGGAATTTCGAGCAGCATGAAAACAAGAACCGAGCGCCCATCGGTTCTTGCGATTGAAGTTGATCCCGGTTTGAACAACTGTTCCTGCATGGAATCAGTTAAGTGACAGTTTATCGTGCGGCAGTGATGAAATATTTTTTTCGTCGTGAAATAAAATACTATTACCTTTCTTGATCCTGGATTTCATCGTGTTCTTGAGCTCTTGTCCTGTTTCTCATTCAGGCTTTGCTAACTTCTGAGTAACTGTGTATGTCAAGTTTAAGCCATTACGCCTATGTTTCAAATTGTCTCACTGCGACACAGCTACCACTTCCAGAGAAATGATCAATGGAGCATCGAAAACTCTGGACAAACCCAAAAGAATAGAACCTCAAGATGATGAACATTTGAGATGCGATGGAGGAGGTGTTCTAACGGATGTTTTACTTAACGGGATAACAGCTACAGAGTTTCCTGAAAAAGGAAAAGAAAAACCGGAATCAAGAAAGAGGTCAGGCAAAGGAAGGAAGAGATTGTAAGTATACCTGTTCGCTTGTGAGTCGTCTAAGGAGTTTGTAGGCTCTTTTCGATTCGTCCCACCTTAGTCGAAAGGTCTGTTGCTGATTTCGTGGAGTCTTTGCCCAGTTTCTTCAATTCTGCCTCAAGCTTTTTGATCTTGGCTTCTTGCTCTTTGACGGTAATTGCCAGTGACTTCACATCCGCAGCGCTGATCCTTTCCGTCAAAGACATGGACTGTTACAGTGGACAAAAGTAAAAGATCCGTCAGTCTCCGTAAAAGAAACTGACGCATACATAAACACATAAACAAAGAAAGCATTGTCCAGCAAGCAAGCTCGCTCGCGAGCAAGAAAAGAAACATGTAGAAACTAGAAAAATAAAGCAAAAGCTATGACCTCGTCACCGGAAGAAGCAAAACACGAAAACAAAAGAACAAGTAGCAACCATCTCGATCACGAAACTAAAGAGAGAAAAGATCATGCAAGCAAGATCTAAGATGAAAAACGAAGAAAAATATGAAGAAAGTGAAGAGAGCCGAAACCAAAGATCAAGCATGACAACCATCTAAGAAAAAAAGCACGAACAAAGTAGAGTACCTTTTCAAGGATGGAGAGACGCTGCACTAGACTGTCCGATCCAAGCCGGTGCCTCTCCAGCGATTCCAGCACGAAGAGGAGATGCGTGGTTTGCATGCTGCTGTGGTGCTGCTCGAGAGCTCCTTGCGGAAGAACATGCGAGCATCCAGCGCTGGAAAAGGGGCAGCTCACCATCTTCATGGAGCAAACGGTGGAGCAGTGCCGCTCCATCTCCATCCTCGCCACTCCATCTCCACAGCCTTGCTCGCAATCCAACACCTTGAACGGGCACTCTCGATCGTGGCTGGCGGCATCCATCGCCGAGAAGATCTCTCCACACCCATCGTTCTCGCAGGCCAGCGGACGAAACCGGCAATCCTTCTTGTGGGCTGCTAGAGCTTCCAGAGAATCCACCCTCTCGCGGCAGTGGCTGGACTGGCGATGGTGATCCACCCTCGCCAGCAGCGATCTCGCGAAGCTCTCGCACTGCCCAAGATCCCAGGCGCCGCCGCCCCGCTGGAGATCACCTAGAATTTCATCGAGCTTGCCTTCCCTGCTCGTCTGGTCGGCCAGACCAATCTTGGTGGACATCCTCCGCAGTAAATTCTTCTTGGATCGCACGAATTCGCCCAGCAAATCGTCCACCGCGGCCGAGGGAGGAGCGAATTCCCGGAAAGAATCGCTGCTCTGCTCTAGGAAGTCTAGCATCTCCTTCTTTACCTCCGCCGCTAGTGCCACCAGCGACGATGGTCGGCGACCGAAAATCTCCCCCGACGCGCGCTCCAGCGTCGCCGCCGCCAGAGATCGCTGAAGAGACCTCTCGATCCGCTGTAGCTCGCGGACGTCCATGTAGCCACAGTCGAGGAGGAGAGGCGGCGCTTCCTCCATCGCGCCCAGCATTTCTTCCACTAAACCCTAAAATACATATTTATCTTTTAATTTTATATATTAACACTAGCTACACACAATATTTTGAGAGTAAGCATTTTAATATTAATTTAAGTCAACATATTGTTCAGTTGAAATTTACTCTAAGTGCTTTTTCTTCTACATTTCCTATCAAGTTTTAATGGGTTTCAACTAGTGATGTTCTACTTTCAATGTTCTACACTTTCCTAGATTTTGGTGTGTATGTCAAACTTTCATATTGCCCTCAGAACATCTTGAGGTAGCTAATCAGTGTTAAGTTTTAATCCTCCTTATAGAAATACTAAATTCTTTAGATTTATAGAAAGTCTTGTCTTAGCAAGATTGCCTACTTGACTTAAGATGACATGAACACTAGTGACCACAACTGCATCAGAAATCTCATTCTTTCCTCAATCCTCCTTTCAAAAGGTCAAAGAGTAAAGAAAAGGAAAAACATTACTTGAGTTGCATCTAACAAATAATTTCTAGAAATGATGCTTATATACTGTTGCAGCCACCCATGGTCAAGATATGGAATGTCTAACTTCAACAGGAGTGCTTGCCAGCCCCAACACTCCAATGCAACTAGAAAGGACGATACTTACTGCTTGCCCTTATGCTCACCAAGCTCGCTTTTGATAGAGCATGCTTCTATGCTCAATGTTAATATACCTGAAGCTTTCAGCAGTTCATATAAGTTCACCCCTAGAGCCTCATTGTATCCACTGTGCTGGCTGGAGAGATGGGCAATCTGAGTACCATGCTATGGTGCTTTATGGCCTCTTGAAACTTCCCATGTCTCTAGCAAGAAGCTACTTCAAGGTACACATGAAATTTTTCTCAATGACACACTGAAAAGTGGCAAGAAGAAAATGAAGAGTGGTGGTGGAAATTTACTGAGGACCTAAGCAGCTTTCTTCTACTCAACATGGACATTGAGTTCAGAGCTATCACCTCTCGGAACACATCAAAGGCAGCTTATGAGTTCTTCTCACAGAGGAACTTCTTGCATGCTCACTTGTGATCATAAAGCATTTAGTGTAACAAAACTGCTAAAAGAGAGAAAATCTAAGACATAATAGTAAAGTGAGGTGTTAAACCATAAGATATAAAGCTTTTGCCAAAGCAATGCGATAGATTAGATCTGTGAATCTTAAATTTTCAGTTCTAAGAAGAATACTATGGACACCCTGTTCAAATAAACAGTAGAGCTTACAGTCCCTGTTTGATTGATCAAAAACTTTGTGAAAGTCTAGTGAATTCGATCGCCATCACTCTTGTCCTTGAGGTACTTGAGAAAACTGCAGTGTTTGGGCCATTTACATCCAAACATCATCAAAATTCTTGATAAAATATTCGAATTGGATCCAATTCTGAGTGAGATATCCCTCGTACCCTTTCAAAGAGTGGGAAGTGTGGCCCAAATCAAGATGAGACTATCTCTTGAAGATACTCTAAGCTGAGTGGCTCTTGCACAGCGAATTGGTTGCATGGGAATGCCAAAATCTCTAGCCTTGGTGAATCACGACTATAATTGAAGCTATAGTTTGGACGATCCCAGAGAAAGAAACAAAATATCAAAAGAACCTTTGTCTACATATTTTACATGGAGCTCGTTGAGCTCCTTGGACATGCTTGAAGCACATGGATCATATGAGAAATAATGCAATCAATTAAAAACAGGAGATTGACAATCAAGAGAACTTTGTTTTTGTATTTGCTCATGGAATCTTTCTGCCTGTGTTTGTCCTATGACCACGTATCCATCAATCAAAAACAACAGGGAGTTGGATGGAGGAAGAATACCCTAACAATGGTCTCATAGAGTATAGTCCAGCTCCCTCATGTTCACGATCTTTTCGTCTCTTGCCATAGCTTTCCTCAAACCCTAGTCAGAACTTTGTAAAAATGAATCAGAAAACTATACTTTTCCACAAACCATTATAAAGTGAAAAAGACTTGATAACACATTTGTTTCCAAAATAACATTTAACATGAGCTTCAGGCATTTTGAATCTATAGTTATGCTGTTTCATTTTACAAATGCACCAATCACAAACTGTGGACTATTATAAAGCTATGACAAAGGCAACACAGAAAAGTGAAATTCCTTCCAACCACTATGAAGAAAAATTGCAAATGCAAGGCTTGTATATGCTGCATAGTATTGCTCTTGGTTGTGGCTGCTATTGTTACTGCTAGTGTCCCACCATCACCACCACTACTCAGCCAAACAAAGAAGCTCCAGAAGGCCCAAGCTCTCATAGTATGATCCTAAGCACCTAACACTTTTCATCTCCCTGTTCATCACAATCTCCACATGCTTATGGATTCTTGGACATACCCACCTCCATCTCTAGCTGGAAGCCATCCTTGAACTCCCAACACTTCAGCCCTAATTAGACACCTCTACCACCTTTCCCTTTTGGTTGTGTTCTAGGGCACCTCCACCTAGGCAAACCTATTTGTCGATCACATCTTGTTTGGAAAGCTTTCAAGGATATTGCTTCCCTGCCTGAGCTCTTGCCTCTCCACCTATTCCAACCAGAGCCTTAACTATGTCTTTCAAGATGTGAGCTACATATGTTGAGTTGTGGAGGCATATCCAAATGAATTGCTTCTACTCACTAGCCATAGTGTAGTTCTTGTCTCAGCATTATTTGGTAGACTTGTCATTGTTGCTGCTTTCATCAGCCAGGCTTGCTGCAATTGAGGTCCTTGCAGCTCTCTTTGGAGATTTTTGAGGTTTTTACAGCTCTCTATGCTTTATACTTGATTTACTTATTTATTTTAAAATTTATAGAAACTTTATAAATGATTTAAGATCAATCTAATTGAATGAGGAGGTGTTTTTAAAAAAGTTTATAAATATGTTTATAATTTATAAACATTATGAATATAGAAATAACCCTAAACTTATAATAGTAAGTGTAGAGAAAAGGTGGAATAAAAATTGAAGGCACTACCAAGGGCATATGGTTATCAAAATCAATTCCACAAAGTAAAAAGAAGTTGTTTTTAAGGTAATATTGAAAATGTAAATATCAAAATGCCAAGTCATCAACAAGTGATATAAAAATTTCAAACTCATTATGACAATTTTTTGAACCTCACAAACCTCATATAGAGAGGTATATTTAGCATTGTTCTTTATGGACACTAAACATCAACCATAATAATTGCCAAAGGTATAAAATATTTATCTATAAAATCCAATAATGCTAGAAAAATAGACATCTCAAGAATATAAAAAGGAAAAAGGGAGAAAAAATTGAGAAAGAGCATCAATGTCAATCATGAAACTTTTTAGGCAATTAACAATCTTAAAGTTCTATATCACAAGCTTTAAATACCATTAAGCAATATAACTAATTAAGTTTTTCTGCTTTAATAATGAAATGACTATAACATAATTGCCCTCTAACAATGTTGAAAGACCATACAAGTATATGTGAAGCTTTTCAAAACCTTAAATTAAACACTCTTTTATTGTGGAGTAATTTATCTTTACTAATTATAATGTATAGTTAATATGCAATAGTCACCATAAACCTTTGTAAGATATAGAGGAATAAGAGAAACTCCTCTATTTGTACTCACACTTCATTCTAAAACACTAAGTGTTTATCCTTGAAGGCTTACATGAGGTCCGAATAGAAGTAAAGAAGATATGAAACAACCTCATAATCACAAAGTGCATTAGAAAGTATAAGTTGAGAATATGCTTTTATTTTATCAATACAATAAAGTTATATTTGTAGAGACCTTAATGGAATATCATAAATGTATCAAAAATAAAACTCAAAAGAAAATTCTTATGACAGAAACTCTAGTTTGTAAAAGAATATAGCAATAGTTATTATTTATTGTGCAGCTAAGAGAGCAGCTTGCAAGTTACATAAAAAAATTGTTACATTTTTTTATTTTTTAATTTTATCCATATTTTTAATTTTTATTTTAAAATACATTAAATTAAAATGGTGTATTATATAAATATTTGAATTTTATAACAAATAGAAAATATATCATGTTTAAATTTCTTTTTCTTTTTATATTCTATCCCAAATTTTACTCACCATTAGCATTTTCTCAGCCAACTATTATAAAGAAAACATAATGTAATTATTTATCATTAGAAGACTTTGTACATTTTATGACAGAACTCACAGAATACTTAAATAGTACATATATAGATGATACTTTTTATCAGGTAAGAACTCAAGGGTCCTTAAACATTGATAATTTAGAATTATCAATGTTTCAGGTTATAACACAGAATAGTTACTGACCCTAATTATACCTCCCAAGGATTTGGGACAAGTCATAAGAGAAGATTTAGAGCTTTACATGATTTAATAATTACGAACGCTTTATTTTATCCTGGTAGTATGAGAGTACAGTATCTTAATTTTGCTATTGGTTATTCTTTGAAATTCCAAATAGATCTTTATTATTTGTTAGTACATCTAAAAGAGTTGATGTAAAACCTACAGATACTATATCATGTTGGATTTTCTCTTTAAATATTGTAGGTGGTTCTTAAAGAGAGATTGGATCTATTTTATTACTTGGAAATGGTATATATTCACAAAATAGAAGATTTCAATTGACATTAGATACAGGTTGTTATATGCAACTTCTCATATAAAACCATATCGTATTAGATAAAAATAAAATTTATTATTCTGATTGCTACCTACATTTACAGCCTGATGGAAATTTAAAATCATAATTGATAAGGATATATTCATTTGGGACAGTAATGAATATTGCACACTCCAACCTTTTTGCACAGTGATATCAGCCTTAGTTGTTACTAATGCTGGAGACACTATAATTTATAACTTACAAACAGGAAGCATGATATGTGGATTAGTGTAAATAATGCAGGTAACTCAACCAGTAATATGTGATTATCCTCTATTTCTTTATGTTTCATATAAAAATCAAATAATACAAATGGAATTTAAAGCATTTTTTCTCAAACCTTGAGTTGCTTGACAGAGTAGCTTGACCTCCTCTCAAACAAGACTTGTCAAGGTCAGCTTTTTTTCCAACCTCAAATCCCTTGGAAAGCAAGCCAACAAGTTTAGAAGGAAAAACTCCAATGCTCAAGGCACTTTCTTGGCAGTGGCGCCGCCACCCAGGCGATGGCTCCGATGTGCTGGTGGCGACAAGCCTGATGAGCATGTTTGGCAAGAGCAGCAACTTGGGGGATGCATGGCGGATCTTCACAAGCTCCAGTGGCTGTGGGATTGTTTGCTGGAACTCCATCCTCTCGGCATTTGCACTGCATGGGCATCTCTACCCAGAAACTCAACACAGTTAATCTTAGATGAGATTTTGAGGAGAGCCACTCTCAATATTGTTAAAAAAAGGAAAATAATAAAATGGTACTTAACACCCAGAAATTCAACACAGTTAATTTAATAATAAAATAATAAAATAATAAAAAAGTATTCATGTTTAGGGGGCGACCCTAAGACCGTATTGTTCTTAATTGAAAGTTGAGGCGGATGGGAATCGAACCCAGCAACCCTACACAATAGAACATTACAGCGTGCATGCTATAACCACAAAGCCATGAACACTGGGAGATAATAAAATATAACTTCAGTACGTCTTATTGGACTTGGAATGCAAAAGAAGATTTGGAATCCATCTGACTGTCCACGTGGATGACATCCAGGGGCTGCGAGGCCAGAGATTTGGAGGATCCACGAATCGATACCTCTCCAACATGATCGCTCCGAAGCGTTTCCAGCCCAGAATCGACCAAGCCATTTCAGACTCTGGACAATTGCAGTCCCGGGGTAATCTCGACGCGATCAACTTCACGAGCTTCCTCAAGGTGGCGATGGATCCTGTCCGCGGAAACCGATAGTAAAAGACAGCGGCACTCCGGAGAATGCAGCAAGAGGGTTGCAAGGCCGACGAGATCACTCTCTCCACCGCGCTCGCAGCTTGCAGCCACTCGGGGTCGATCGACGAGGCCCATGGCTGCTCCGTGTCGATGCTCAGGGACTATGGCGTGAGGCCAATCGCCCAGCACTACAGCAGCATGATCGATGCTCTGGGCCGGGCGGGACGGATGGAGCGGCTCAAGAGTTTCTTGCGGAGTAAAGGTGGAGCTGTGGCGGCGGCCATGGATGCAGTAGCGTGGGCGGCGCTGCTCAGCGCTTGCTGGAACCACAGCGATGTGGACCTCGCGATGCTGGCGTGCGACCGGACACTGCAGTTGGCCCCGCGCTCGTCATGCTCTACAACACCGTGAGTTCGTCCAAGTCGTCGATCGGCCCGAGCTTGACGCTCAGCTCGGCCTCCTTGCGGACAAGAAGTTAAAATGGAAATGCTTACCCAGTGGAAGATGGTGTCGATATGATACGATGATCAGCGCTTCCCCTTTGGAAGCTCTTGAATTATTTGTTAAAGGAGACGCTTCTCGATGGCTTTCGCTCCAGTCCGCCCGGCGAAGAATTCGACCAGTACTCTGCGACGAGTTTTGCAAAGAGCGAGGTTTTGTTCTCCAGGAGCTTGAGTGGCTGGTCGAATTCCGCGAGGATGCCTGCAAAAGCAGAGACGCTGATCGATCGTTCCAAATGAAAATGAGAAAAATATAAGAGCTCTCACCGTCGCTGAGCGCCAAAACCATGTCACTGTCTACCACGGTCGGGATCCGGTGAGCAACGGTGATCACAGTACACACTGCGAATTCCTCCCGTAACAACTTCTGGAGAACAGCGTCTGTGGCGTTATCTATGGATGCCGTGGCCTCGTCTAGAATGAGAATGCGACTGTTCTTGAGGAGGACTCTTCCGAGACAAAAAAGCTGCCTCTGACCAACACTCCAGTTCTCGCCATCGTCACCAACTGGTGAAACGAATGGTTACACCAGATATGAAGCCAGTAGAAACAAAAAATCTCACCTGGGGCATCCAAATGCTCTGCTTTCTCTCGTACACTCTCTCCAAGGTGGCATTTGTCCAGAGCCTACACGAACGTTCTTAATTTGACAAATGGATAGAAATTTTACCTCCCAGATTTGTAAGTCAGTGTAGAGACCTTCCGGATCCAGATTAAAACGCACGGTCCCTCGAAACAGCGTTGGCTCCTGCGGAATTATGCTTAGCCTGGACCTCAAATCTCGCAAGCCAATGGTGCTGATGTCGATTCCATCGATCGCTATTTGGCCGTCAACCGGCTCGGCAATGCGAAACAAAGCTGTGATAAGGGTGGTCTTTCCGCTCCCAGACCTCCCAACCACGCCAACTTTTTGTCCTCCCTCAAAGGTACATGTGATACCTCGAAGAACAAGCGGACAATCAGGCCTATATGATATCTGTAAAAGAATGCTTTTATCTTGAGAAAAATCACATCAGAACTTCTTACTTGTAGATCTTTTAGTTCCACTCTGCCCCTCGCTGGCCACAGTGCCGGGAGTCTCGATCCTTCAATCGTCGCAGGAGCTTCAGATGGAATGCCAAGATACTGCTTGATTCTTTCAACCGATACACTGTAGTTGGATAAGGTACACTGATGTTGTATGCTGAATACGAGCGAGACATTGAGAGACAAACCATAGGAGATAGCAAGTCCCACGAAGCCTGTTCAACACATACCCGGTGAGAACATATTGGGCAAGATAAGATGAAATGATACAGTACCAGGATCAATCTTCCCAGGTGGAAGTAAAACCATGATAAGTGCCGAAGAGCAAACCACTGCTGTACACAGCGCTTCCAAACGCAAAACCAGCCATTCGTTGGCAGCAAAGCTGTAAAAGAAAGGCCCACAGTTGCCGTCTACGAGGCTCAAAATCTTTCTCATAAACTGCTCCTGTCTCTGAAATGCTCGGATGGTACCAGCACCGGTGATAGCTTCTCCGAAATAGTTGAGGATTGGGGACTTCGTGATTCCATTAATCCTGTTAAGCTCTCTTGCCGATGCCATGTAGTACGTCTGAAATGGTTGCATATGTCAAAGCACAAAGCTGATGAGAAAATGGATTGAAAGAATACCTGTAGTACTCTGTTCAAGTAAAGCATAGGAATGATAATCACGAGAAGCTGCCATGTTACTGACGCCGTAACCGCTAAGTTGCTCAAAGCGTTTACCGTGGCAGCAATGAAATAGCAAAGGCTAAAGGGAAAATCAACGTCCACAATGCTCATGTCCACCGAGACCTGTGAGTGAATGAGATAAAAGCACAACGGAAAGTTGAATTAGCGATAGAAACTTATCCACAGTGAAGCAAACCTGTTGAGTTTTAAAGATCACCGTGTGCTTAAAGGAATGATCCCAGATGACTAACCCGGCTAAGAATTCTGCCACTGGGAGTCGAGTCGAAAAATGCCATAGGAGCTTGAAACAACGAATTTTTCAGTCCAGAAAAGAATGACTTCGAAACTGCGATTCCCATGATGACGATGAAAACTGAGCGGAGAAAGAGGAACGAGACGGTGCTCAAGCCAATGGCTGCGTAAACTCCAATCAGTTTTCCCGGGCCAACAGCCTTGTTTCCTACCTCTGCTGCTAGCCACCAGTTTGAAGAAAGCTGCCCCACTGCAAAGACGATGTGGGATAATGCCGCCAACGAGCAGTACAAAAATCCCCGAGCCTGGCCTAAATAATCCAGATATGGCTTTGCCCCGGAATCTCCTGTTTCCCTCTCTTCCTCTTTCGTCAACTGGTCTGGCACTACTTCATCCAGCACGTAGGAATCCTTTAAGGACTTTGCGCTGCTGAGCTTTCTCAGAAGAATAGCGGCACTGCCAGGAGGAGTGCCGGACGACTTCTGCCCGGATCCATGTTTCATAATTCCCATGACCTCGTTGTGTGCGTTGACGAGCTCTTCAAAGGCACTGCCCGGTTGCAAGAGCTCGTTGAATTTCCCAGCTTGGCATATCTCGCCATCTTTTAGAAGCTGTTCAACAAAATGGATCATGTCTGGGAGTGCTACAAACGACAAATATTAACGTACCAAGATCGTATCAAAAGCAGGAAGAAACTCCACTTGATGAGTAACAAGCACAACCGTTTTCTTTGCGAGAAGGCCCATTATGCAGTTCTGCAGAGAAGCATGTAAACTGTGAGAGGCTGAAGCAGAACAAGGAGCAAACCTTGAACAGTGCAGAACAGGTATGAGCATCCACGGCGCTGAATGGATCGTCAAGGAGGTAAATGTCAGCATCCTGATAAACAGCACGAGCTAGTTGAATCCGCTGCTTCTGACCACCACTGATATTAATCCCCCGCTCTCCTATCTCAGTTAGATCCCTAAAGGTGAAGTTTTCCAAGTCTTTGTCCAACGCACACGCTTTGAGAGTCCTTCTGTACCGTTGCTCATCCATAGGCAAACCAAACAAGATGTTTTCCCGAATGGTTCCACTCTGGATCCACGCAATCTGAGGTACATATGCCACGGTACCGCAAACTTGAACCTGCGAAAGAATACATGAGTAAAACTCCATCTAAAGGACAAGCACTTACAATCCCGGCAAGCTTTGGAGTCTCTCCGAGGATGGAACAGATGAATGTGGACTTGCCAGATCCAACTTCGCCGCAGATTGCAACACGCCCGCCATGCTTAACAGTCAAGTTGATATTCCTGAGCGTCGCGTCTCCCGCACTTCCATTCCAAGAGAGCAATGCTTTCGTCATTTGAATCGCATGCTCTGTTGTTGATCGCGTACCCCGGATTACTGCATGCGTGTCCAGCTCGTCATCTTGTAGAAACTTCTCAATGCGAGCTAGTGAGACTCTCACCTGAACCAATATGGCGACAACATCCGGGACCGCACGGATTGGTTCCTGAATTATCCGGAAAGTAGCAAGAGCCGTGAATATGTTGCTGGCAGTCAGGGGCTTCCCGAGCATGTATCGAGCAGCGAAAGTTGCCGTAGAAACCAGTATTGGTGACAGCCAGAATACGAGAGCATTGTAAGTTTTCCGGTACTGAAGCGCCGAGAGCCCGTTTATCTCCACCTCACGAAGCTTGTCTATCATACTCCGGAACTTTTCCTCCCAAGCTTGCAGCTTGACAATTTTCATGTGCCGTAAAACCTCCGACGTTGCTCTCAAACGCTCGTCTTGGGCCTCCATAAGCTCGTTCTGATACTTCTGCTGCAGGCTAGCCATCGGTGCGTTGATCACCATTGTCAGAATGAGGATCACAATTCCAGCAACGGTGGCCAATCCCATGGAGTAGAACAGAATGATCAAGGCGAAGATGATCTGCAATGGCGTCGACCACAGCAGATGGAACCAGAATGGAAACTCCCCAATCCTGTAAGCATCCACTGCCATGTAACTCACAACCTCCCCTCCAGCGTGAGCATCCTTGCCAATGCTCGACAGCCTGAGCTCCTTCTGGTATATAGCCCCGATCAGCGCCGAGCGGACATGCATTCCAATCCTCCGGCTTCCAAAATACCAGAGCCGCTGTGCCACCGATTCCGCCAACTTTGCGACGAGCAGTGCCAAGACTAGAACGTACCCCTCGTACTTGAAGTAGATCTTTCCCTGTGCATAGTCGATGAAAACCTTCATGACAAGCGGCCCGGCCGAGAGCATGGCGCTCTTGAACAACGCGTAGAAGCCATTCCAGGCCAGCCTCCTCCAGAAACACGTCGTCAAGACCCGGCGAAGCGATGGTTTCATCTGTGGATGCCTGAGTTTCTCCTGGCTCCACACCTTCGCAAAGAGGTTGTAGCTAGCCTCGGCCTTGTCCTCCTGTCCGAGATTTGGAATGTCCCTTGGCTTGAGAGGCCTGCTGTTGCCCAGTGAGAAGAGAGGATTGAGCCAAGTGAAGCACACCCGGCTCAAGCACCCGGCGGACTCATACGTCGAGCAGTGGACGTGGTAGAGATTCTCGGTGTCGCGCGCGGAGCTGCTGCTGGACGCTAGAAATGGCTCCGAGAGCGTTGCGGACGATGGACACTCAAAGCCATCATTGAGAGTGCCGGAGAAGGAGAGTAGCACGCAGCAGACTGGCCAGCTCGCTAGCGCCACTAGCGTCTGGGAGCTCGAGTTATGGCGGACGATGGCGTGCCCAGCATACACGGCCATGAATGTCCCCAGGATGAAGTTCACGCTCCACCAGCTGCGTAGCACTGCGATCAGTGGCCCGCGGCTTGGCTTCATGAATGCTGTGAAGGAGAGGACGATCCACGCCACGCCTTGGACGATCGATGCCGCAATATCGTGTCTGGGAGCCCCCTGTTCTTGGAGCAATCCGCCGAGAATGCTCCAGTGTGCGATGCCGATGAGAATGGCGAGGAAGGAAGCAAGCCATTGGCGAGGAACAGGATGGCTGCCAAAGATCCCGGCGCCGGTCTTGATCGACACCACAAACCCTAGCGCAACAGCGGCGAGGAAGAAGAGATGGAGCCCTGAGACGACCCAGTGCCACAATCCCTGTGAGAACGGCGAGAGCTTGCTGGCGAGAGCATCTTGCCCTGGAAATATTATAGATCAGAGCTGCGATCGTCACAAGAAAGATTGGATTGATTACCTTCCATCCCGCAGCAGCAAGATTTCGATCGTCCCGAGAGCGCCAAGCGCGAGACGCGAACGGTGAGGCCTCTGCCCCAAATAATTAGGGATTTGCCTTCTCGCGATTCACTTGAATCAAGCATATTCGCCGAGCGGAACGAATATGCCCAACCGTTGGAAAAGCGAATCTTCACATGGCGCCTGAAGTCCCGGTATAAATGTAAAACTGGGTGTCTTTGGGATTAATCCACTGTTCCTCCATTTCCGTATCCAAGTAACTTCTTCTTCCCTCCATTCTTAGGGTTCTTCAATCCGCGCGATCTACCAGGCGGAGGAGAAGGCGTCATTGGAGCGCGCGGATTATCGATGGTCGGCTGCGTTCGGGGCGTCGCAGCGATGATCCAGTCTTAGGTGGGAGGAAATGCTGGATAGATTCTAGGTTTTTGTGTGGAATGGAGGAACCTGCCGGGGCGCGCAGCATGAGATTATGTGATATTGCGTTTGATGATCCGTCCGCTAGTCTCTCCAGGTGTGTATTATTTGTTTTGGTTGGCGAGAAAGATCTCATTCTTTGCGCGCTCCACTCCAGGGACGTATAATGTCGACGAACAATAACCAAGAGAAGCAGAGGGTGATCCTCTCTCTCACTGTCGAGATCCAAGATGGGCGTGAGGAGCACATTCAAGTTAAGGAGGGGGATTCGGCTGAGATGGTCGCGAAGTGCTTCGTTAATCAGCATGGACTGCCTCAGCAATTCGAAGCTCCTCTAGCTGAGCTGATTGTTGATAATATCATCCGGCTGAGGTACTGGAACACTTGTTTTTTTTTCTTTGTTCTTTTCGCTCGAAACCAGGTAAACTTTGTCAGCATTGTGCAGCAAAGACGATGGCTGGCGAAAGGAAAATCAAAGGCCAGCAACAGCGCCCGCGAGGCCGACCAGAAGAGAAGCTGCTCCTGCAAGCAAGAGTGAATCGAGCGGCAAACAACCGGGAACTCATGAAACCTCTGCGGCCAACAAGGCTGCGGGCAAGACTAAATCACCACCAGCAGGCAAAATGTCCGAGCGTCTGCTGGCACATACGTACACATTCCGAGCAAAAAGTAGCGTTTTTTGTCATTTGGAACCAAGGAAGAAGACAGGCCAACGACCGCTTACCGAGAAACAGGTGCCGGTTTTCCTGTCCCGTTTTGTGACGTTTCTGACTGGGCATTTTGTGCAGAGAGCTTTGTATTTGCGTCTACATATGGATTTTGTAAGGCACAAACAGAAAATGGAAGATGGACGCCGGCTCCTGCACGAGCAGTTCGTTGAGAAGGTGCACAGGAACAAGACACACATGTCAAAGGTTCAAGAACGTGCCTTTCTTTTGTTTGACCTCTCTCTTTGTTTTATTTTCTTTAGAGATCGAGCATGATCATGCGAGTCAGATCGACCGCCGCCAAGCAGTTTCACAACTACGGCGAATTGCTGTATCAAGAAGGCATGAACAAGCAACATGAGAGGAAAGTCCAGATTCAGAAGAAAAAGCAGGAAGACGAAGCGAACGAGCTCAACGGGTTTACTTTCAGGCCGGAATTAAGGTTTGAAAACTTTGTTTTCGCTCATAAGCCGGCTTATGTCTGTTTTGCAACAGTAAGACGGCTCGGAAGCAGAAGAACAAGAAGGTCGTTTGGAAGAGGCTTCTTGAGGATAGATACGCAGAGCACTTGCAGCAACTGCGTAATGAGGTTACTCCGCAGAACTGGTTGCAATAATCTCTCGATAACAGGGTAACTTGTTAACAAGAAACAAGCTCTTTGTTTTCCTACATTTCTAACTTAGTCCTCCAGGCCTTTGAAGCTCAACTGATGGAATGTACATTTAAGCCCCGTATAAACGAGATACTCCGGACAGATAGAGATAATCGAGAGGACAAGCTGCAACAGCAGCAGCTGGGATCTCGTTTCGACCAATTATTTTGGGATGCCGAAATTCGACGCAGGAGACAAGCAGAATACACGCAATGGTATCCGGAAGGGTATGAGTCTTGGTTACCCCGTTAGACTGATTACTAACATTCTTTTTTGTTTTTAACCAGAGTAACATTTCGTCCTAGCATTAGTAAAAGCCAACGGAGTCATCCGGACACGCATGAGCGAGAACCAGGAAGATCTGTTTTTGATAGGCTGCTGGAATATGCAGAAAGAACAAATCTTTTAAAGCAGAAGCTTTTGGACGAGTTTTCCAAGCCGATTGATCCCTCAACTGGACAAGAGCTCTTCACTCCTATCACGGGGCGCAAGCCTCAAGTTGAGGTAGAGCTACATTCTTGCGAGAAAAATACTAATACTTTGTGTTTGTGTTTCCAGAGGAATGCGTCTTTTCTTCCTATTGGGGAGTTTTTGTACCAGATGTATTTTGATCTTGACCACAAAAAGCAAGCCAAGTTTGAAAAGAGCTTGCAGCAGACCAAGATCAAAACTCTGGAGTACGTATTGCCCAGGTCCATCGATATTCTGAAGGAGCTGGAAAAGCGAAGCTTTCGCCAGATATTTGACTATCTCGACACCAATAAGGTAGGCAATTTGTTTAATCAGCCTTGGCTAGTCGCTGACATGTGAGTCGTGCCAGAGTGGTATTGTTAACTTGGAAACGGTTGTGACGGAGGCTTTAATGGATGATGTTATTGAGGACATCGAGGATATGAAAAAGTCTGGCAGCCCAGTGACTTCACTAAATTACGAGGGATTTGTGCAAATGCTTATGCCGATTCGAGTAAGTCTTGGATATATTTTTTATCTTGTCTCTCACGTCCTGGTACTTCGCACAGAAAGCTAAGAGGAGAGGTGTTCATCTAGTCCTCAAAACAAGAAGGATCGATGACCCTTTCAAGACCTTTACTTTCCGGTTTAGAATGAGCCCTTACTCTCGAGCGCTGGCAATCAAGAGACGGAAATACAAGTAAGTTCTATCTCAAATTCTTTTTATGAATCTCTACTGATTTCTACGTGTGGCAGAGGCACGACTAATTGGTACAAAATCCTCTGCCAAGAGAAAGGAAGACGCGCCACGAGGATGGAAGATCTTCAAAAGGATTTGCAACAAGTTGCAATGCGGGAGTGCACATTCAAGCCCGTAATTCACAGCAAACGGGGCAAGAGCATCGTCAAGGTGAGTGCTTTTTCGGATTTTCCCAGCGTAAAATCTCTGTCGCACTGTCCCGTGTAGATGCGTATCACTGGGGGAGGAGGAGACGTCGACAAGGAGGAGGAACAGCAAGAAGTTCACGGCTTCATTTTCAAAGAGAATGGTAAGTCTGTTTTTTTCTTCACATTTTTCTTTCAAGTGTTCTAATCTTCTCGATTTTTTCCAGCATTTATTCCAGGTAGATTTGTGAGTTGAGCGGCAGCACTACACAATTTTGTGGACCTTTGGTTTGTAAATTTTCTGATTTTGTGGATTCTATCTTTGCTACCACAACGCTAATTGTCTTTTGATCGATTCAAAGGAAAGGAACCAATTTACAGGAATAATAAATTGTCCACTGTGAGGATGGATTACTATGTACAGCCAGGCAGTGACGCTCCCGTCTCACGCCGAAGCCATGGATTTGCGGTCCACTCCTCCAGTGTAGCGCGCCGGGGTGCGTTCCAGCATCTTTGTCCCAAGCAAATCCTTGGAGCTCTGCGGAAGATCACAACGAACGAACGATCAGCCACAACGGGTATGCAAACAGAAAACAAACGAGCTAACTTACCCTGAGGCAAGTGTTGGCCTGTAAGTTGCAGATCGGGAAGTCGGACGGGCAGCAGTGGTAGTGATCCTCGCAGCAAGTGGCCGACTGGAGAGGACAGCATCCCCACGCGAAGCAGTACTTGCCATAATTGAACAGGCAGCAGCAAGTGCTACTCTCGGGGCAAGTGTAGTAGTCGTCGCACTCGTTGGGTGGCGGCGCTGGCGATGGCGGAGTCGGGCCTGGGTTTGGAGGATTTGCGCCGGTTTTAGTCGGATACGATGCCTCCATGTTGATTCCACACAGCCCAGCTGCTAGTCCCGTGTTCCTGGCCATTTTCACGTAGCCTTTCTCTCCCCAGTTCGAGCCCCACGAGTTTTTGATGATCCAGTAAGCCTTGCCGTCTTCCTTGCCGTAGCCGACGTTGGTCACACCGTGGTCGAGGTCGGTTCCACACCTGCCAGTGAAAATTCCCTGCAAATCACGACTTTTAGCTCGCGAGCCATTGAAGCTCTTTGCTTAGAGTTTACTCACCGATCTGTAGAACTGCATGCTCGAGCCACCGGCGTCGATGGCTACGCTCACGGGCTGATGAGCCACGGCTTTCAAGAGCGCTGTCTCATCGTTCACTGGGACATCCTCGTAGCCATCAATCGTCACAACTTTGGCGTTCATCTGGTGGGATCCGGAAAGAGACTTGTAAGTACTTTAGAGTGTCGACACGGAAGTACTTATGTTTTTTCACTTGCCTTGCTCCTGTCGCAGCGGGTGCCATAGCCCTTGTAAGGATAATCGGCCTCGGTGTCCAGCCCACCGTTCTTGATGACAAACCCAAACGCGTAGTCCATGAGACCGCCATTGCAGCCCTCGTCCTCTCCCTTGTCACAGTCGACCAGCTCTTGCTCCGACAATGAAACGAGCTCTCCGGTGGCAAGCTTGTTCACGCCCTCAATCGCTGCCACAGCCGAGAAGGCCCAGCAGCTCCCTGGATGGAATCACCGACCAAGACAAAATCCGTTAGAGATCAGAGCAAAGAAAACGATTCCTTCTCTAGAAATACTACGCTGGGAGTAAACCTTCCAAGAACTCCGGACTTACTGCTATTCTAAAACTTACCAGCAGCGAAGGACAAAAGGAAGAAAGACTATAGAAGTATGTGTCACATACCGCATGAGCCTTGATCTTTAACCCCGACCACTGCCCCCTTCTCTCTCCAGTCGATAGAGTCGGGCAAATCCTTGAGCTGGACGCTGCCATAGCGGAATTCCTCGTGCGAGGTCCTCTCGCGCGACCTGTCAAAGCGGCCGCCGTGACGCTGCGCCCGGAACTCCTCGTTGGTGAGGTCGGCGAACGCGTTCAATCCCAGGAAATATCCCTGGTTCTTCTCATTCTCGCCATGGATGAACCTAAGATTGTCCTTAAAGATCCCATACCTCGTCGCCTTCTCGCCGGCCTGCGAATCTCCCGACAGCGCGTTGTCGGCGTAGGATTTGCCGTGCTGGAGCATCCACGAATCGAACAGCGCTTGCAGCCGCTCCTCCGAGCTTAAATCTTGCGGATCGTAGCCAAGATCGAGGATGGAGTAGTCGGCGCCAGCGGCAGAAGTAGCAGCGGCAGCGCAGGCATGGAGGATCGCGGCCAGGGCGGCGAGGAGGAGCGATAGAACCAGCGCATTGGACGACGCCATGGAGAGAACGCCGCTGGAACAAGAATAACGTGAGATACCTCCGCGCTTTGTATATGATAGAAAAGGCGCTGGGTAAATCTAGGCCGTAAATGGGTGTCGATCGTGACCGCCAATAATATCGACGGACGAGGATGGGCCTGTCTCCGCCGTTGGATGTCAAAGATCTACGGCTGTGCGCTAAACACCGTTGCCTTTGATGTGTGCCGTGTATTCATGGATCGTGTTGACAAGATAGACTAGATGCGTTCTTTAGATCTTTTATTTAGGGCATTGCGTTGCGTGTGTGACTACTAGCATTCATGTCTAGCAATAATTTACCTCATCAAATGGGACCTTTGGCTTCGAAATGTTTGCAACTTGCGTCGTTAGTTTTTTTGTCCGATTGCAAGGATGATTCTTACCCGTTCTTTTAGGGCTTGTGTGGCTTGCGGATCTTAGAATCTTTCTTATTGTCTTCATCTGAGATCCAGGAACCTTCGCCCTTGACTCTAACGAAAGATGAAAGCTTTTTCAAGTGGATTATACAATCCATCCAAAACGAGCGAGAGCTCAAGAAATGGACAGCAAAGCTTGGCCTTGATCTCAAGGAGGTGCTCATTAGACGATTATAGCTGGAGGATGTCGCAGGCCTTTGAGCAATGGCCGCTGCCAAGAACAGTGGGAGCCCCAATCTGATAGGCATGGATCCCCACATCTATCATCATGCGCCGAGGTGGGCTTGCTACAAGCTCGTCACATACAGATGTGGTAATCACCACCTATGTGTTGAGATGGCCCGCCAAGTTAGACCTTGCATCCCTCGCTGTCTTTGCCTTTGCCAAATAGGATGTTTTCCACATCCTCTATGACTGTAGAGCATATGACAGCAGCTTCCTACCATTCCTTGGCGAAATAGGGATCTTTCAGCCTGCCTATCCAACATTGCGACCTTGCGAGGTAGATTTTGAGGATGGAAGAAATTCATGAGCAGCTTCTGGAAACCAAGGCTGCACGAGTTCAAGGAGTGTAGGTAGTGAGAGTAGGCAGACTCGCACTGCATATATTATCTTATTATCTAGGATTAAAACTATTTTCCTATAAAATACAAATTCTAATAAATTCATCAACTGCCTTTTAATACTTTTTTTTCTATCTAAGTAATTATAATATTTATCTCCACCAGATAGATAGAGATCCAAGGAAGTTAGAAGTTCAGCTTCATGAAGTCTAGCACAACAAGACTAAACGGCTTGAAAACACTTCTGTTGGGAAATATGTACAAATTTTTATTAAGAAACTAATGGATAGGCATGTAATAAGCCCAAAATCTATATTTATTTAATTTTTTCTTATATATAAATAACTGGTCTTATCTTGTAATCACTGCAAATATTTCCATGACCGTCATAACCTGTAGAGAAGATAAAAAAAAAGAAGAGAAAGCACACTTATAGATGGTTTCAAAGATCTCTACTTGCTAAATCAAAGCTGGTAACATTTCAAGTAAGAACCCCTAATACCTGAAAGTGAAACAGTTTGAGAGCTGCATTTATGCTTTCTAGAGACTTCACCTCCCCTGCATCGTGTGTATGCTGAACTATCTCCTTAAAGCATATCCTTGAAGCCGATCATCATGTATACTGGATAGTGGCTGTTGTGCTAGATGTCTGTCTGCTCTATCTTTCTAGGCACCAGCCAATGTGCATCGACTGTCACACCAATCATGCCCCTAGCCTGTAGATCAAGAACTTTGTAGTGTGAGTAGTAGCAAAGTAAAAGGTGTTCCTGGCTAACATTCATTCAACGACATAGAGGAAGATCAAAGTTATTTTCTTCTTGCACCTGGAGCAGCGGCAATATAATGTTCTTTTAACTTTCTGTCTTGGCAAACTTTAGTGGAAGGGTGATGTTGCTGGCTTCATAATAGCAGCAATATTGACTGGCCACAGATAATCTAGAAATCGAAAGTGTCTCAGGAGAGTGGGGCATGACTTCCATCAAAAAGAGCTTAAAAAAACCACCTATTGCTTGTGGATCAATATACAACAAATTGATAGAAAGCTTGTAAAGGTGGAGTGCTTCAGGAAAGGAATAACAACAACCAAGGCAAGACTGCCATCGAGCTCTTTGAGCAAATGCAATGCAAAGGATGCATCCCCAGCGCTTGGACCTTTCTGATTGATGCTAGTAGCGACCTCCAACTTAGTAACTTCAACGCAAAGCAATGCTACTCGCACTTAGTGTGCATGGAAGTTGGGACGAACTGGCAGCTCAAAGTCACTGTGCATTGTACGCTTTCATCATTCAGGCTAGAGTAGAACCCCATGGGCTGGCTCTCGATTAGGAATGGGATCCCAGTGACCGCATTGTTCTTTTGGACACAAAGAGGAACATCATTGGTGTATAATCTGAAAGCCACAATTAGAGTGATGATCGAAACTGCAAAAAAAGACACTTACCCAATTTGCTGATTGTTCTAGAGGAAGGAGTAGCTGTTGGAAGTCCTGAGCTAGATCAAACTAAAGTTTCTGGTTTCCAATGCCATTGGCAAAAATGTTGTATGGCTGGCTGAAAAGATTCCAAGAACTTCATGATTCTCGGTCTCAAATGACATGTAGAATGCCATCACAGTTCCAGCAGAGTCACTGGGAAAGCATGATCTTCATGCTGTGTGCAATAACTCAAAGTAATAACTATATTATCTTTAGTTTTAAGTAATAATAGTTTTCAATGTTATCTTTATATAATACACCAACAGCTTACATGTAGACTTGGATTCCTATGAGGAACTGATTTTTCTTTTCTTTCTTTCCAGTGTGCTGTATCAGCTTCTCTCTCAGATGTTGTTGAACCACAACAACGATAGGAATGATGTCCAAACACATGGTCGGTGTTTGAATTTTCTGCACATTAAATGAAAACTAAACTTCAACATTCATTCAGACAAACCTCCAATGGGACCTTACAACAAATCAAAACGATTAATTGAGCTATGAAAGCCATCACCAATCCTTAGACCAAAAGGCTGACATCCACTGCCAAGCTCTCCTGCAGAATGATCACTATGACTTTCTGCCAACCCTATATTTCCACTTTGACAATATACTAGTCACAAAAGTTTGATGATGTGAAAACTCCTCTTCACTGGAAATCTATTGTTAGTAAGAAAACAAAAGAGAAAAGGGCCCGATCTCCAAGGGCAGAGAAGAAGCACGAGTAAAAGAATGCTGTGTATTGATAAGAAAAACAATGGAATGGAGATAGGGATCCACAATTCGGATTCCCCCTTTTGAAAGGCTAGCGGTTCTAACTGCTAGCATATACTATATGCTATGCATGATTTAATCTATGGCTCCGATGCAGCCCTGGGTTCAAAGTCAGAGTCCCCTGAACCTGGGTTTTTGGTTGCTACATTCTGCTCCCCTGACAGAACTAGACACCGTCCTCGGTGCGAATATAGTCAGTTTCCATCGCTTGTTGCTGCTGCTGTTCAAGTCGATAGAGGCGACGTTTTTGCTGTGGGAGTGTAAGCTTGTGGTTAGGGACGCTGTCTGGTGGATCTGTCCCATCTTCCTGGAGGTCGGCTACCTCAGCCAGCAGGGCGGTATGATCATCCTCGAGTTTCCGGTAGCGGGCGTTGAGCTCTTCATATTTGAATTTGTAGGTGAATTCGTGAGCTGCTGATGGGGTTGATGGCTGCTTGGAGACGATCTTCTTGATGTCCCGGAGGTCAGTGCGGATCTGCTTCATCTCTTCAATTTGAGTATCCAGCCGGTGGTTTAAAGGCTCATAAAATTCCTTCTTGATCGCTCCCCAGGTGTATATGAAGGAGTTTTGCTTGAGAAGATGCTGTGCAATGTCGGCTGGTGTTGGGAAGTAGTTTGCTTGCTCGCGGTGCATGCGTTGATCCAGGGCTTCAAACAACTTGCGGGTGCAGTAGCTTGGGTCGCGAAGTTTATCTTCGTACTCCTTCCTGATCTCGTCATAATCACGGCGTACCTGACTCTGTGGCTGAGGCATGGTTGCTGCTCCTGCTCCTGCTCAGTGATCCTGGTGTTTCTTGCTAGGGTTCGCTGTGTTCTTGGTCCCGGGAGTTGAAGTTGCTGGAGGCTGAATCTGCTTCGTTGGATGTGGGTGACGTGGTCGGGCCAAATTCTTTGAGGTGGTTGGAGATGAGCTTTTCAGTTTGATGGTGGATGAACGGCCCAGATGTGGCGCTGAAATTAATTTATCCGTTGAGAAATTTTTCGCTTGGAATTTTGTTGAAGGGGTGGAATTTTTGTGAATGCTGGTCGTGGTATTTGCTGGAGGAGACATGGTTGCGTGTTCTTCAAGTAATTGGCGAAGGTAGTCAATGTTTTCTTTTGTGGAACGTGTCAAGGAGGTCGGGGCGTTGAGAATGTTGTTCTCAGCTGGTGTAGAAATTGAGTTCTGGGCGATCAACTGACGTTTTTCTTTGGCGATGTTGATGTGTTTGTGAGAAGTTGTCGGTTTTGGGGCTGATTCGAGTGGATGCGGGCTCTGGGGTGATTGTTGATGGTGGTGTGAGTTGTGTTCCTTGTTGCTGATGACGAGGTGCTCTCGGATCAGCGGTTTGGGAGCTGGATTCGCTGGTGTTTTGCGTGTGAAGCGGTGGCGAAGTGGAGTTGAATTGTTGGAGTGTATGTTGCTGGAGCTGGTGTTGTTGGAGTGAGTTGAGCCTGATTGTTGAGATGCTGGCTTCGGTTTCTTGCTGGGAGTTGCTCCTTCTGATTCTGAGTGTTCTTCGGAGCTGTCGCTTTGTTCTGTGGAGTTCGTTTGGGTTGTCCACGGTTGCTTGTTGGGAAGAGCTTGGTGTATAGCGATCAGCAGTGGGAAGATTACTGTGCGCATGGTCTTCTTGTTGAGTGTGGCGAGGATGGCGCGGTCGAGAAGCTTGAGAAGGAGCTCGTGGAGATGATGAGCCACGTTCACACGTTTGCCGTTGAGTAGAGCTCCGTAGACTTCTGCTGTGCGCTTGCCGATGGTGCGATCTGTTGGGCGAAGTTCGTAGTAGAGGAGGAGGGCTTTGAGGCGATCCATATGCTGCTCCTCGATGTCCTCCCATGTGAGCTCACCGGTAATTTCTCGATTGGCCTTGATGATTTGCTGTGGAACTTCTCCTAAAAATTTGAGCAGTCCCTTGTTGGAGATTTTGAAAACAGAGGCGATTCTTGCTGGGCTGAGGGTGATCTCGTTGGTGCCGTCGGTTATGGTGCTGTTCTTGGGGTTGAAGGAGGCGGCCAGTTTCCTCGCTAGTTTTTGATCAGGGTGTGTTGAAAAGGCCTTGTGGAGGAGCTCGAATCCGTGGTCCTTGAGCCAGGTGGTTGTGTCGTTGCTGGGAAGCCTAGGAAAATGGTGTATGACATATCTGAGGCATCGGGGTGGATGAGCTGGCATCTTTCTCTTCATTTTCTGCGATCGAAGTGCTCGCCCCGTTAGGGTTCTTGAAACCTGTAACTGTTGGTTGGCTGATCGTGCGGCGCTCGATTGCTGGTGATGAACGGTCAAGATTTGTTGACGGAATTGATGTGGTTTGCTTTGTCTTGATTGCAAATCAATGGTGGATATTAGTGATGAAGTTAACTCAAGTTCAACTGTTGATATTTGGTCAGGTGGCGTTGATCCAACGGTAGCTTGGGACTTACAGATTTTTGCTACTGTTTGTTGCTGAAGTTGGTGGATGAGTTCGTGTTGAGTTGAGTTGAGTTGTGTCGAACTGATTTGAGTTAAAGTTTGTCTATTGGGGTGAGTGTTGATTGTTGGTTTTGGGGTGTTTGTCGGTTTGGGTCTGAAATTTGTTGAGGTGCTGATGCTGAATATGTTGATGTGATATGGTCGAAGCTTGTTGAGGTTGACAATCTCAGTGAAGTCTTCGGCGAGTGTGCTGACTTTGGCGGTGCCGTTGGGGTATAGTTCAATGATTTTGAAAGGTCCTTGCCAGTTGGTGTGGAGTTTTCGGCCAAGTTTGCCGATGGGTCCTCGGTACCAGAGAACATGATCATCGACGCTGTATTTGGGAATGTTATGCTGGGATGCTTGTCGGTCGTGCCGAGCTTTTCTCTGTTTTTGGATGGCATGAAGTGTCCAGAGGGCGTTGAGTCGGAGTTCATCGAGATGTTCGAGTTGCTGAAGCCTTTCTCGAACTGCATGTCGGGTGTCGAGATTATAGTTGACGGTGACTCGCATGCTTGGGACGATGAATTCAATTGGTGTGATGGCTTCTGTTCCAAAGGCGAGTTTGAATGGCGTCATGTCAGTGGTGACTTTATACGCAGTGCGATAGGCCCAAAGTACGTCGAGAAGTTTGTTGTCCCAATCTTTGCCGGAATCGTTGATGACTTTTTTGAGGATGGTCTTCAGTGTTTTGTTCGTTGCTTCTGCTTGACCGTTGCCTTGAGGATAGTATGGTGTCGACGTTTTGTGTCGGATTTTGAACTCGGTGGCGAGATGTTCGATTGTTTGGTTGATGAAGTGGGTGCCTCTGTCGGTGACGAGTTCAAGTGGTGTGCCGAAACGAGTGATGATATTTTCCTAGATGAAGGTTGCTGTTTCTTTTGCTGTGGCATGTTGGAGAGGTATTGCTTCGGCCCACTTGGTAGTGTAATCGGTGGCGACAATGATGTACTGATTTCGTCGACGGGTGCTGACTTGGGGTCCAATGAAGTCAAGTCCCCATTTCTGAAATGGTGCCATTGGGAATGTTGGGTTGAGTTGTTGAGTCTAAGTTTTCGGCGGTAGTCGGTGTCTTTGACATGTGTCGCAGCGTTTGCAGAATTCTTTAGTGTCATGCCAGAGTGTCGGCCACCAGAGGCCGGCTTGAAGAATCTTCCGAGCTGTGGTGTCAGCGGCGAAGTGTCCGCCGGAAGGTCCATCGTGAGCTTCCTTGATGATTTGAGTTGTGCTTTGTGGTTTGATGCATCGGCGAAGAATGTTGTCAATTCCTAGTTTGTAGAGATTGCCTCCGATGATTGAGTATCATCAGGTTTTAGCAACAAAAGACTTCTTTTGGTCAGACGTAGTGTACTGATCTGGAACTTTTGCTGAGTTTAGGTAATTGAAGACGTCGTCGAGCCAGGTTGCTGGTATTGAAACTTGGAATAGGTTTGAGTCGGGTAAGTCATCGGTAAGTCTTTCGGGTTTATCGCCGGTGGTGATCCGGCTGAGATAATCTGCTTGCTCGTGATTTTTACCAGGTTTGTGGACAATCTCAAAGTTGTATTCTTGTAGTAAAAGGAACCATCTTGATATTCGACCAGATAATATCGGCCTGTTGATGAGGTAAAGGAGTGCCTTGTGGTCGACAAAAATTACGACTTTGGTTGACAGTATGTAGTGTCGAAACTTCTGAAGTGAGTAGATCATGCCGAGAGCTTCTTTCTCGGTGGTGGTGTAATTTCGTTCAGCTGGGTTGAGTAGTCGGCTGGCGTAGTAGATCGGTTGATCTCGGTTGTCGTGTTGAGTTTGGCTCAGAATTGCACCAGTGGCGACGTCGGAAGTGTCGACATGAATGTGGAACTCTTGTGTCCAGTCGGGCTTGGCAAGGATCGGTGCTGTTGTTAGTTTGAGTCGGAGATTGTCGAATGCTTGTTGCTGTTCGGACGTCCATGTCCATTGGGCATCTTGTTTTAGTCCATCAGTGAGTGGTTTGGCAATGTGAGCGTACTTGTGGATGAATCGTCGGTGATATCCGACTTTGCCGAGGAAGCGCTGAAGTTCTTTCTGGTTCTTCGGCGGTTCAAGTTTGGAGATGACGTCAACTTTGTCCTTGTCGATGAGAATGCCGTCTTTGCAGACAACGTGGCTGAGGAGTACTCCAGATTTGACGAAGAAAGCGCATTTGTCGGGGTTGAGTGCTATGTTGTTCTCCTCGCATTTGTTGAGGCATTTCTCCAAGCATTCAAGATGTTGATCTTCCGAGCTGAAAACGCTGAAGTCGTCCATGAAGACTCTCATGAAGTCAGTGAGGTAGTCTCGGAAAGTGTTGGTAACAAGCCTTTGGAAGGTGAATGGGGCGTTGCAGAGTCCAAAAGGCATTCGTCGATAAGCATAGGCTCCCCATGGACTGATGAATGCTGTCTTGTGCTGATCTTCTTCGGCGATGTGAATTTGGTTGTAGCCGGAGAAACCATCGAGGAAGGAATACATCTCGTGTCCGGCGACTGCGTCAAGAACTTCATCGGTAAATGGTATCGGGAAGACATCTTTTTCGGTGGCGTCGTTGAGCTGTTTATAGTTGACGCAGATTCGAAGTTTGCCATTTTTCTTCGGTACAACCACCAGTGGTGAAAGCCATATCGGATTCTGAATTGGGTAGATGTACTCGACTTGGAAAAGCTTGTCGAGTTCTTTCTTTACTTGTTCCATCAGATTCGGATTCATCCGGTAGGCTGCTTGTCTTCTTGGTTTTGAGTTTGGAAGAAGGGTGATGGTGTGAAGGCTGAGTTTTGGCGAAACTCCCTTAAGGTCTCGATAACTCCAAGCGAACAAGTGTTTCTTCTTTCGGAGAAGATTGATGCCTTTGTCTCGAAAACTTGCCGAGATGTCAGTGGCGAGTACAATGTAGTGTTCGTTGCCGTCGTCGGTAAGGCTGACTTTTTCGAGTTTTTGGTCTGCTGGAATTGACGGAATGTAGGCAAATTTGTTGTGGTTGTCGACTGTGAATGCCGGTGGCGCTTTGAGTTTTGTATCTCGAGTGACTGGATTTTTCAGTGCTGATGTAATTGGGGGTCGTTCTCGTTGGAAGTCGGCGACAATTCGGAAGAGGTCGATCTCGGCCAAAGGTTCGAGATCGGGGTAGGCTTTGAGAATTTGTTGTTCTTCATAGTCGTCGAGGCCATCTTCGAGATTATATTCTTCCAAGTCAATAGGTCGGTTGTGGCTGGACAGCAATTTAGTCGCTTTTGTCGACACAGTTGTTGGTCCATCTGGTCCGTGAAGGATTGGGCCAATCTTGATAAACTTGGGCAGTTCGGAGCCAAGGTCGACCGAGGAGAATTGAGTATCCATCGGTCTGCTCCGGTAGTTTAAGGACGACATAGTTAACTGGTATTTCGACGCCTTGAATGGTGGTGTTGACTTTTCGGATGATGCCTTTGGGTTGAACAGATCGGTGGTCGGCCATTCGGACATTGAAAGGTGCTGGGTGAACTGGGCCGATGTTGAGTTGTTGAACAAGACTTTCTTCAATAATATTAACGCTGGAGCTGCCGTCAATTATGGCTCCTCGAACAAGATGTTTGTCGAGTCGTAGGTCGATTGTCGGAACATCATTGTCACAATCGCCTGGTTGAATCTCGGTTCGAAATGTGTCAACAGCTGTCTGTGTCGAGTTGAGTGTGGGCGAGTCTATCAAAGTGTTGGTCGGTGCAGATGTCAGATCAGTGAGCTTTTTGGTGAGGTAGGGTGCAATCTTTAGCAGTTGGCCGATGGTGATCTGAATATTTTGGTTGAGGATAGTCTCTGCGACTGCTTGGATTTTGTCGAAGTTTGCCGAATTGTGTTCTGGTGTCGGTGTCGATGTTGGACGATTTGTCTGTTTGTTTTCTGGTATTGAGTCTTGGCATTGTTGTCGAGCTGGTGATGGTTGAGCTTCATTGTCGGAGTCTAAAATCACTAATTCGGGTGGTTGTAGAGCGAGTTGCTGCTGTATCTTGGCAGCTAACTTCTGCTTCTTTTTCCATTCCCGGAGTTTTGTCGGGCTCTCAGGGCCTTTCTCTTCACTATCTCCAGAATCTCTGTCCGGTTGTTGTTGTTTTTCTGCTCGAATTTGTGCTCGGGTTTGTACTGCCATGACTTGAGGATCTGAGTCGTCATTGTCGGCATAAGGTAGTTCGTCAGTCTCGACCATCCTTGTTGTTGGTGGTTGCTGCTGGTTCTGATCTTGTTGTCGAGGAGGCGGTGGACCAAGTCTCGGCGGACCGCCTTGGTTTTGAAGTCGAGGTTGCCATGGTCGGTTGTTGTAGTTGCCTTGGTAGGCCTGGTCTTGATAACCTTGGCCTTGGTATCTTCGGTTCTGGTATCTTGGGTATTGTTGGTATCCTTGGTTGTAGTTGTCTTGGTTTGCTGGGTAGTTCCGGTTCGGCAGGTGTTGGCGATTGTTGTAGTTGTTATTGTAGTCGTTGTAATTGTTGTAGTTGTTATAGCGAGGTTGATCATTCCATTGTCGACTCTGGTGTTGGAAGTTGTTTCTCGGTGGTCTCCAGTTTGTCAGAGGTGGTGGCTGGTAATTGTCGAAGTATTGATTTGGATATGGTTGTCGAAACTGCTGTCGGGGATAGTTCGAGACTTGTCGAACTTCTGGAGAATTTCGAAATCTGCAAGTCTTGGCGTCATGACCTTCTTTGGTATAGATCTGGCATTTGGAGATTTGGAGCTTGCAGTCACTTGCCGGATGTCCTTCGTTCTTGCACTTAGTACACCAAATTCCAGATCGAAATTCTTTGATGTCGGCCTTGGCTTTTCCCTTGAGCTTGTCAATTGTTTTCCTAAGTTTCTGAAGTTTTGACTTGGTGCTCTCTCCGAGTTCATCATCGGAGTCGTTGTTGGAACTGCTATCAGAATCTGAGTCATCCGTGTCATCTACTTGTGTTGTCATTCGTCGAGCTTGAACATCTTGAAGGGCTCTTGCGAGTTCGAGATAAGTGGCAACGTTGATGTGTGTTGCCGCTTCTCGGAGGGATCGTCGGAGGCCTTGCATGTACCATTGGTAAAGTAATGTTTCGGTGGCACTGTTGCCGCATTTTCTGGCATGTCGAGTGAAGGTTTGAGTGTAGTCGTCGATGGATTGTCCAGACTTCTGCTTGAGTTTTTGGATCTTGTGAAGTCGTTGGCTTTGAGTGAGGGAAGACTTGAATCGGTCTACGAGCTTGAGTGTGAGGTCGTCGAAACTTGTATTTTGAGGAAGTGTTTGAGCCCATTCATTGGCTCTTTTTCGAAGGGTACATCGGAAGTAGTATGGAAGTTCAGTCGTCTGGCCATTGATTCGGATTGCTTCTCGGAACTGTTCAACATGTTTCTCGGTGTCTTCTGACTTCAGACCATGAAATAGTGGATAGGAGACGTGTCTTCCGACAAGTATGTTGGCGACGGCAGTAGTGACTGCCATTTGTTGTTGGTAGTAATGTCGGTATTGTCGAGATTGTTTTGTCAGGTTGTCACCGTGGAGTGCTAAGGTGATTTGTAGCAAGGGGTTGTCGGGGTTGATGGCAAAGTTGGTGTAAGAGGAAGGTGGTGAATTGTTGTTGTTGTTTAGTGGACTCTTCGTTGTTTGTTCTTCTGTGTTGGGACTGTTTTTGGGTGTGTCGTCGACGTCGTCGTCGGTGTTGGGTTGCTTGCTGGTGTTGATTTTGGGAAGATGGTGCTTGAACTTGTTGTCGACGTACTTGTCGGAGTTATGTTGTGTTGGTTGTGGTTGTTCTTCTAAATTGTCAAAGAGTTCTTCGAACGTATAGTTGTGTGGTGACTGTAGTCGCTGTGGAAGATTGTTGTCGTCGACAACTGGTTCGTCGATCTCGTTGTTGTTGTATGATTGTAGCTGTTCGGTAGTTCGGTGTGAGTTGTTGACGTCGAGTGCTTGACTATTGGAGGATTCGGGTTGTTCGTCTTGACTGCTGTTAACTGGGTATATCGGAGTGCGACTGTAATTAGTGAAGTCGAGTTGTTGTCTCGTCGGCACATTGAAGTCGAAAGCGTGTTCGAAAGGTCTTGCTGATAGCGGGCTTCGGTAAATGTTGGAAGCAAATGTGGGATATATTGGTGTTGTGAAGATTGGTCGGTATGGCGAAAATGGTGCTGGTCTGGTGAAGTCTGTGAAGCTGGGCGGGAAACTTGGTTGTTCGTTGTCACTGTAGATGGGGTTGGTGAATGTACCTTTGAAGTGGTTGTATGCTGCTTGAAAAATGTTTTGTTGCTCGGGCGTAGTCTGTGTCGACTGCTCGAATGTTCGGTCGGGCTCGGGCACTTTGGTGGGTGCTGTCGAGGGTGTTGATTCAGGCTCAGGCACTTCGGTGGGTGCTATCAAGGGTGTTGCCGGTGGTGTGTCCGGTGGTGTTGTGTAGTTGTCGTATTCTTCGCGGATGTCCGATACTGATTCGTCGGAGTTAGCTCGCGGTAATAATTCGTGTCGGATGTAATTCTCTCTCTTGGAGGGTCTAACAATTTGATTCAACTTCTCTTGGTCTTTCTTTCTCTTTGTTTCTAAATTCTTCAAATCTCTATCTAAACGTCGGATAAGCCGTTGTCGGTCTTCTTCCGACTTGCTGGATGTTCTTCGTGGTTTTGGATACATGCATTCTGCTACTGGTTGTCGGTGTCGGATTTGTGTCTGCAGTCAATCATGCAGTTCGGGCAGAACTTTGGGAAGACTGTCGGTGGGCCAATTGTTGATAAAGCCGTTGTGAGCTTGTTCTTTCTTTTCAGTGCAAATATCGACGGTGGTGCGTGTTGGGTTGGGTTGTGTTCAGCCAAGTTGTGTTGGGTCGAGTGTGCTGGTGCAGTATGCAAACTGGTCTTCCACGTGCTGGTGTCGAGATGGAGTTCAATGAAGAGTTTCGGATATTCGGGTTTGTCTGGAATGATTTCTTCGATAATGTCGTCGAGTTGTTCGAGTCCGGATTGGGCGATGGCGTGATTGGCAAGAGTTGTTGCAGCGAACGTGTTGATTTCGAACCGAGTTCGGACTGTGGTTTCAGTGCTGAGCTGCTGACTTTGTCGGAGGGGTTGTTGAAAAATCGGTGGTGCGTTGTGAAGTTGTCCCTCGACAAGTTGTCCGATACCGGGTAACAGAGTGATGGGTTCGTCGTTGGTGTAGGTTTTGAGGATGTGCTTCGGTATTTGGAGTGGGCGCAGGAATTGGACTTGTGTCGGAATGCTAGGATTGCTGGGTCGACGACTGCACGGAAGATGGGTTCATTTCAGTAGTGGTGTCGGTTTGTGTTGAGCGCGCTTGTTGATGTCTCGAGCGTGGAGTGGGTGGTCTTGTGCTCGGAGATGGAGTTCGCCAACGAAGCTGCTGAGGGCGTCCGCTGATGAAGGTGCTGGTAGATTGGAGTTTCTTGTCAAAGAGGGTCGTTGGTGTTCTCCGTCGGTGATTGGACTTGGAGATCTTGAGAGAGAGCTTGCAGATTCTTTAAAGATCTCCTCTGGAAAGTGTCGGTCTTTACTGCGTTGGGCAACAACCGCTTGGACGCCGTTGATCCATGGTGGCAGTGGCATTTGCGTGTTGAATTGGGGCGAATGTACGAATTAGGGCGTAATTTGGGCGAATTTGGGCGAGATGGGTAGATTTCTGGATCGTTCTTGCTGTCTGCACACAGAGAATGGAGAAGAAATGGAAGAATTTGTGAACCTGAAGGGGAATTCAGAAGCCGTGGTCGCCAAATGAAGAGGTGTGAAAACTCCTCTTCGCTGGAAATCTATTGTTAGTAAGAAAACAAAAGAGAAAAGGGCCCGATCTCCAAGGGCAGAGAAGAAGCACGAGTAAAAGAATGCTGTGTATTGATAAGAAAAACAATGGAATGGAGATAGGGATCCACAATTCGGATTCCCCCTTTTGAAAGGCTAGCGGTTCTAACTGCTAGCATATACTATATGCTGTGCATGATTTAATCTATGGCTCCGATGCAGCCCTGGGTTCAAAGTCGGAGTCCCCTGAACCTGGGTTTTTGGTTGCTACAGATGAGCTTTATATACATTTGTAAACTCTTTCTTTTCCTTGTGTTTTCTAAGGGAATTAACTTCATACTCATATTGATTAAAATCTCTTTGTTGTTTTTAACTTGATCAGATGGCTGCTAACTCACTCTCCCATTGAGTAGAATGTTCTTTTAAAAGCTGCAAATATTGATGAGTCAGTCTTGCAGTCATGTGTGAGCAGACTCAGACCTTAGTTTCACATGACTATTATGGCTATGGTGCTAAAAGGAAGGGGTTCCTACAACTTAGAGATAGTATGCTAAGAAAAATGAAAAAACTTTGCAACATACCTTGTCAATCAAAGATTGTTGTCGCTCATGCTGAAATCCAATATCACTCCCATTCCTTTCCTTGATCTAGTTGGTGTCCTACTTTGTAGCAATTGTGAGGCTTGCATTAAATTGCCGTGCGAATTCTTATTTGCGGCTTTTTCTTGTTATTCATTGCAGAGATGCTGTGTAGAAAAACCTTGTTAGACTGAGCGAGAGAGATCAAACCTGAGGTTCTTACCATTAGCTAGCTAATAGTTTTTGATAAATAAATTTCCTTTGTGCTGGGTAGAATAAATATATTTGAATTCGTGACATTTCTTTTAATACATATTACCATTAAGATTGCCAGCAAATTATAATTTAGACATTTATTTATCTATCTATCAACTTTTCTACATTCCTACATGCATATAGAAGTCACTGAAGGAGTCTTTATGATCTTTCTTAGTTTCTCCACAAATGTGCTCCTAGAATGGCATTATCCACCTGATTTGCCACCATAATTGTCTATACTCCATTCCTAGTTCAAAACTTTATAGTTGAATGGATTAGCTTAGAGGAACATTCCAAAGTCAGCTTTAGATCCAAATTGTACAAACTCATGCCCATTTCTATTGAGGTTACAAGGTGGTAGCACTAGGCGTATGAGATTCTTGGATATTTATAATGCATCTAGTTTTGGAGCCAAACTCTAACATTGTAGCACTAACTTTAAAAGCACCAAATCCTTGTTTCCAACACCTACATGTAAAATTATGTTAAATGAGATTTAGCACTATTTTAGCATATTGATGGTGTAATGCGGGGATATGGGTACTTCACTACCTAACACAGAGAGGAACTTGAGCTTAAGCCCAAGCCGGAAATAAAACAAAGAGCAACACAATATAGCACATGCTAATCTTATCTTAAGTGGTTGACTATGCTTCTGACCATTATCCCCTACAGCCCCTCTCCCCCCTAGGAGACAGGAACTTTGGGCTTTCACCCTAGCCCAAAAGATAGTCTCTAGATCTATCTTGAAAACCTTCCAAAAATAGTAACACATAAAGTAGTGAATTGGAACGTGACCAACACCGTTAGGATTGGGACAAGCTTTACTTTCCAAATATATGCTGAGATAGTAATTTTAGGATTTACTAAAACTGGAGAAAAGGAACCAAATTACCAAAAAAGACTGGGGGCGATAGCGAGGGTGCCATGGGGGCATGGTAAGTTATCATTTAGCAATATTAAGTGACTAGAGCTTAATATTGTAGGGGTTCTTGTCAAACCAATGCATGACAGAGCAAAAAAGAACTAAAAGTCGAGTCAAGTATGCTCAGCAAAAAACACATAAGGGTTTCTACCTTATGTTTATCCGACTAAATACTAAGCCAAGTTTATTAACACTCGAGCAAGAGGGGATGACAATAGATTCCAGCAATACCAATCTCTTGCCATCGTAGTAGTGAGAGAAAAGTGTCTAAAAGGACCAATAGATAAGTATCTTTTGATACCTAAAGTCACATTCATGACAGTTCCCCCCCCCCCCCAAGAAAGATCGACGTCCTTATTAGTGCACACCCTAAAGTTCATGATTTGCACGCTTTGTGGGAAATGCATTAACTTAAATGAGTTTAGGGACAAGGACACACCTCTTCATCTAACACGAAATGTGCTAACACTTATACACCCTCCAGTTGTCATTGATAAGGAAATGACTAACAAAGTTGAGCCACCCTTGTTACTTTAGTTGTCAACCAACTTACAAAGAGATGATACATTTTTGCCCGCATGTAATATAGAGAGAGAAGCTAAAGGCCCTAACCTTCCTAAGCAATGAAACCAAACTCATCAGTAAGGTTTAGATAGTCTACTGTAAATAGACAACTAAAGTTGTTTACATGGCCACACCTAAAAAGGGACATTAATAGAGAGGTGGGTGGTGTGGCTAATTTACAGTAGCACCCCATGACTAAAGATTTCCCCATGCACACGAAGAGCCAAAGCCAGCTTATCTATATTAGCTCAAACTACAAGGATCACTTAGATGGATAATATAAAAGTCATTAAACAATTATACCAAGAGACCAATTATCGAGAAACATTGATTTATTAAGTTGAAAATTGATTACAAAGCTCAAGACGAAGCCTTGTTACATTCATCATATGCCACAAAAAGCCTACAGGCATGAGTAAAATTATCTAGAGGTTCTCAGGTAGCTTCATAAGTAAGGTAACCCTTCCATTTAACAAGGTATTCCTAACACTTAGAGCAATAGACCCATTATGTATCTAAATCGCCTCGATTTCATACTCAAGTTCACCATCAACCACTTTAGGATATGGATGGATTTCCATACAATATTCTACATTGGTATCATATGGCACCAATAAACTGATGTGGAACACATTATGAACATAGGATAACTCATCTAGAAGATCCAACTTATAGGATACATCACCAATTTGTTTGGACACCCAATAGGGTCTAACAAATTGCAATAACAACTTGTGGGACAAAGAATCTTTCAACGATAACTTCTGGGAGGATAACCACACTTTATCCCCCACTACATAAGTAACATCCCTTTGATGTTGATCTTTATTTTGACGATATCGATTTTGAGCCTTCCCCATATCTACAGTAGCTCGAGACCAATTTTGACGTAGCTACTTTGCATATTCCTCCACAGCCGGGACCACAATATCAAACATCTATTTTGGTGCCACAATCTATTAAAGAACTCTACATGCATTGCCTTGCAACAACTCCCATAGAAAACAACTGATCGCATTGTGAAATATGTTATTGTAACATATTTCAACTATATCCAAATGATCCACCCAATCTTTCTTATTCACTGCTATATAGTATAGCAAATAATCCTCAACTTGAGCATTCACTTGTTTTGTTTGTTTGTTTGTTTGAGGATGATAAGCAATACTAAATTTCAATGTTGTGCCAAACAACTAAAATAACATTCCCTATAACTTCCCTGTGAATCTTGAATCTCTATCCAAGATCATCTCCCTTGAATCTCCCTAAACCCTTGAACCTGTACAACTTTATGGAAAAAGAGCCGAGCTACTTGCTTCGCATTGACCGTGTCCACAGTCAGGATGAAATGCATAATTTTAGACAACCGATTTACAACCACCATCAAAGCATTGTAAACTTTGGACATCAACAAACAAGTCACAAAGTCTAAGGTCACACTTTAAAATGGCCAAGCTGGTGCAAGAATGCATTGTAACTTCTCAGCCTACTTCTCCACTCGCTGCTTGCATTGCTAGCATGTCGGGCAAGCACGAACATAGTCCATAACATCACCTTCCATACAAGACCAAAAGAACCCCTTTCATAATGAGGCAAGAGTCTTTCGCTTGCCTCCATGCCCAACTGCTAGTACATTAGATGTTCCCGCAGAAATATCCATTGCAAATCCTTTGTGGGTAAATACAACCTTTCTTGCTTATAATATATAAGCCCATCTTTGACTGAGAAATGAAACTTTGTATTAGCATAATGCGCAACTTTTGTTGCATCACTACCATGACTCTTCTTCACCAATTCCACCCGTTCTATGATCTTCATAGCCTACGGATCATCCTTGTAAGATGTTTAGATATCTTCCAACCAATCCAAGGTTACAGTCAAGATTGCTTGAAATTGAGCCTAACAACTCAACGCATTTGGAACAACATTATCCTTATCAGGTTTATAGATAATCTCAATGTAAAATCTAGTTAACTTTTCCTGCCAACGAGCCTATTTGGGTGTAAGTTTAGGCTATATTGCAAAGTAGTTAAATGTGTTATTATCTGTATAAACCTTGGTATATCCACCCAAGTAATGCTTTAAAAAACTATTGCAAGCATCTCCTTCTCGTAGGTAGGCCATCTTCATTAAGTCTCATCCAAATTTCTTAGAATAAAATACAATTGGACAGCTGCATTGTTTCAATATAACACCAATGGTATTGTCACAATCCTATTGTAACACAGCACCAATTGTATAGCCAAATGCATCATAATGCACTTTGAAAGGTTTATCTAGATCTGGGATCCTTAAAATGGGAATTGTTGTTAAGATTTCCTTCAATTGTGTAAAAGCATGCTAACAAGCTAGTGTCCAATAAAATGGAATATTTCTCTTTGTTAACTCAATCAATGGAAGAGCAATACTTGCAAATTTGCAGACAAACCTTCAATAGTATCCCACCAAACCGAAAAAGGATCAAACATTTGTAACAGTAATCAAAATTTCCCAAGACTTCACTACTTCTACCTTCTTCAAGTCCACCTCAATTACTCCAACTATGTGCCCAAGAAAATGCATGTGCAATTGTCCAAAAACACATTTAGCATATAGCTAATTTTCCCTTAGCTTATGAAACACCAACTTTAAGTGTCTCAAATGATCCTCTAACATTTAGCTAAAGATGAGGATATCATTGATATAGAAAACAACATCATCGTGCTAAATGTTGTGGGAGCATTGCATAACCTAAACGATGTCACCATAAATTCATAGAATCTATATCTTGTCTAAAAGGTAGTCTTTTCCACATCTTGATTAGCTACTCGTATTTGAAGGTCCAACCTCTAGGAAATAATTCCATGCATCCTCATTGCTTATATTTGCTATCATAATTTGCTTTCATTCATGTAGTGCATAAGGTTGCCACTATGCTGTCTCAACCTTCGTAACTCCACTCGAAATTGTAGACTAAAATCATCCATTAAGTATTCCTTACGGATACAAAACATCATTTGAATCCAACTTCTAGTCTACCCTCTCTCAGCACACACTTGGCACCACCAATTCTTGGCATGATTAGTTAAAAAAGACTGCACACACACAACTTTTATATGATCATCTACGTCAACCGGTTTAAAAAAATTCTCCACTCTTGTTCTTGTTCGGGGTGGATGAGGATCGCTGGAGGCGAGAATGTGAAGCTCTTCGATGCTGCCAGGGTTGCGCTGGTGGAATCACGCGAGTAAGATCTGCCTGCATTGCGCGACGATATGTCATTTTCCTTTCCTTCCAGGGATCGTCAAGCTTCTAGGATCTGTGCAGCAGGCGTCGTCGAGACGTTTCGTTTAGCTCAAAGTCGTGGAGAGATCGTGGTTGGAATCTGGGGCATGCAAAGCTCCAGGGATGATCACGCAAAGACGAGCACCTCCGTCGATCAGGTAAAGCTTTCCTCCCTTTGTTCCTGGTCACATAGTGAGCTTTTGCCATGCTACCTCATAGAGTTTTTGTTCGGCCGAGCAGAAAGCTTGATGATGGATCGGTGCATCTAGTACTGGAGGCAGTCCAAAGGTATGTTTGAGTCGCTCGCTTTCTTCATTGACACGCTAGCTTTCCAGGAATAAATAGAGCTGGAAAGCGAGCTCGAGTAACCTCTCGAGGGCGAGAGGTAAGTATGAGGTCACTACAACTTGAGGCCCTGCCATGACTCGAGGGCCACAAAGAACCTCTGCCAACCGAAGTAGACCCCCTCTATGATGAGAGCATTCAGGTCCCTGGGCTCGTGGTCATCCTCGCGAGCACTCTCGAAGCACTTGAGGTAGACATCCCGGTCTACAAACTCGTGCTGGCGGCCAGCGCTAGCAGCGAACAAGACATTGGGGAACACAGCCACGCTGCGAAGCAAGTAGGCCAGCATCATCCTCCCGCATCGCCCATTCCCATCCACAAACGGATGGATGCACTCAAACTTGTAGAAGAAGTCCGAGGCCAGCACCAGGAGCTGCTCAACCGCCTTGCAGCTCCTTGTCGTCGCCTCCTCCTCAAAGAGCTGCTCCACATCCGCGTTAGTCTTGCTCACCAACTTGGACAACTTGGGCCGGATTGCCCAGGCATCCGCGTAGAAGTGCTGCCTTCCGCTGCTCGTGATCGTCATTGCAACCTCACTGCCGGAACGAAACAAGCCTGCAATCTCCGGCCTGCTCGGCTCCATAAGAAGCTCGTGTGACTGCCTGAGCTTGTAGTTGTTGACGCTGGGAGCCTCCTCGGCCTTCTCCTCCTGGAGCCACCATGTGTTGAATGCTCGGGACAGGCAGCGGACTTGTTCCAATCTCTCGTCTGGAGCCACCACTTCGTGGAGCTGCTCCAGGGCGTGGAGTGTTTGGTCCCGGGTATCAAAGCCTTCCAGCTCCAGCTTGTTCACCTGGAAGAGGAAGTCGGCCATAGCGTCGCGCTGCCCGTACACGTCCAGCGCCCATGCTTTGGCATCGCCGTCCAGGGCCTGGAACCTCTTCACGTACCCACAAATGGCGTCCACCATGCTGCTCGTCGCCGGGGCTCCATCGCCATCGCACCTTCAGAAGGGCCTCTCCACGTATCGCCCCATCTATATGCCCTAGCCTCAACCCAGAAGGGCCCCTTTTTATACAGCCAAGGATTGAAAAGGGTTCCCGGGCTTTGACACGCGGCACGCGATAATTGGCTGTCGGCGCAAGCTCATTCTCCAGGGCTTGGCGAGGCGACGGCGTGAGCGCGATGGCGATGGCGCTGGCGGGGTGAACGATTGATCCAGCGCCAGCGCAGGAGAGGCGCTTCGGTCGATCACAACGAAATTTCATAGTTTCTTGCTCTAGATCGCTCCCTGTTAGCTGGATCGGGCCGGCTCAGCGTCAGCAATCGATTTCTCCTCTCGCCCCGGGTGTGTAGCGCTCAGCTACCTTTTCTTGTTGCAGAGCTAGGATCCAAGAGCAACTCGCGGCCTGTGTAGGTATGGAGATCGATATTGCCATATTTCCAATGATTCCATGAAATGCACCTTCCTAGGGTCATAGGACTTGCGAATTTCTCTCAGCTGGTATCATGGATGGGCGGCGTGCGGCTCTGAATCTCGTCTGAAGTGTTGGTATGCATTTTGATCTCTCAACCTTATATAATGTTTGTTTATATTGCAGTGAGGAAACTAACAAGAAAAACTGGCAAGGAGAAGGAACTAAAACCATTGGTTATACTGTCTAACCACGCAGCCTTTTGATATGTCTTATGTCATAGCTCTCTCCAGGTACTTATCTAATCCACTCCAGGTTTGAGGCTTTTTGGGACACCTGTGAGACACAAAATCCCTAGGCCCCAAAGTGGAGCCGGAAAGGGTGCCACGTGGTAGTGGCCGAAGCGAAAGCCAAACAAGTGTAACATGTTTGGACTAGAAGCTTTGACTTGGAAGGTCGAGAGCGGGAGTGGAACTCCCAACAAAGTGCTCAAGGAGCGAGCACGAAGCGAGCAATAAGCAAGGCTCCAAAAAGGGACCCAAAAAGGACCAACACATGACACGTGGAAGTGTCCGAGATGGAGTCCGAGGCGGACCCGAGTTGGAGTCCGAGATGGAGTCCGATATGGAGTCCGAGATGGACCCGAAGTGGAGTCCGATATGGAGTCCGAGATAGAGTCCGATATGGAGTCCGATATGGAGTCCGAGATGGACCCGAAGTAGAGTCCGAGATGGAGTCCGAGATGGACCCGAGATGGAGTCCGAGATGGACCCGAGCTGGAGTCCGAGATGGACCCGAGATGGAGTCCGAGATGGACCCGAGGTGGAGTCCGAGATGGAGTCCGAAATGGAGTCCAAGATGGAGTCCAAGATGGAGTCCGAGGTGGACCCGAGGTGGAGTCCGAGATGGGGTCCGAGATGGAACCGAGACCGGGACCGAGACCGAGACCGAGACCGAGACCGAGACCGAGACCGAGTCCGAGTCCGAATCCGGGACCGAGACCGAGTCCGAGTCCGAGTCCGAGTACAAATACAGGCAGTTGGGTGAAAGCCACCAGGAAAGGCCAGTTTGGCCCAGTTTGGCCAGACCCAGTGTTGGGTGATGAGCTGACCACTGGGAAGTCCAAGACTAGAGTGAACACGGACCGACAAGCGGGGTAGTTTGGTGAAGTGTTCAAGAGCCGGCTCTAGTTCCCCCGGGAGATCGACTGGCTGATGCTCCCAGTCCAAGTGTGGGTGGCACTACCTACTTGGATACCAGGCGTGGCTCAATGGAACCTCGCTCTAAGCCCATGGCTAGAGCACCCAAGGGCGGAAGGCGGGGAGAGTACCCAGGTGGCTCGCGTAAGGCCACGGTGTTCCGAAATGTTGTTCCAAAGGCCCAGACTGTGGAAAGGAAGAGGAGCAGTCCTCTGGGGTAGTGACCAAGGACACAGTCGTGTGGTGAGGAAGTCCCAGAGGACCGTGGGACTTAGTGGTCGGGCCTGTGGTGGCAGTGTTGGCAAACACGGCCAGGGGCAGAAAGGGACTTAGTGGAGACTGACAGAGGGATATTGGGGAAGGCTATCCCCCTTGTCGATGGGCATCCTAAGGATGCTAAGGAGTGGATCTGAGATGACCACTCACGGATGGATTGCCTAATCTTGGAGAGCCAAGACTGTGATGCAAGTGGTATTGGACTACCAGTGTAACAAAGGTGATTGGGCATGGCCTTAGCGTAACAGGCTGCTATGTCGGTGGTACCTTTGAGTGTCGGTCATGGGATCGGACACGTGGAGCACTTGGACCAAGTGCAAATGTTGAGTGGCATAGATGCTATTCTCGGGGCTAGCAAGTCCCAAGTCCTGAATTAGACTTATGGAGGTTGTGGATGAGACTCCTCCAAATGGTTGGAGGTGTGGTTAAGTGACTAAAGTAGAATGGAAAAATTAGTCGCTTACAACTTGGTATCGGAGCTGTTCCTTAGTCCAACTTTTATTGGTGCTCAAGTATATCACCACTTGGGTTGGCATCGGAAGGTCCGAGGAGTGGGCCTATCCTTGAGGAGTAGCAGGTCGGGAAGACATGGCTCTCCATTATAGTTCATGTGGGAACTTGTAGACAAAGTGGTGGATAGAAAATGGCCAATAATGGAACGACTTTGGGATCTTGGGAACAGTATATGGTTTTCCTCAGAGAGTTGAGGATGTGATCTAGAGCGTTTGACTTAGCAAACTGGTTAATGTAGTTGTGGTAAACAACTATAGTTGGGATCACGGGAAAGATAAAGACTCCAAAGCAATAAAGGAGTCACAAGATTATCCTCATATAGTTGAGGTTGGTGCTCATGAACGTGAGACCAGAAGTAATGACCGTGGGAGGTCAAGTACGGAAGAGGACTCAAGCCCTTGAAATGGTAGCCGGGGCTACCTTTAATAAATGCTGGAACAACCCAAGGAGTTGGGGGGTGTACTTAGAGATGAGTGGTATTCTCATCACATGGACAAGTAGTCCTAAGGGGCAAAGGTTGCCCCCAGAGAACAAAATCAAGTGTCAGAGTAACACTTGTGAAAATAGTCCTTTTGAGTAGGACAGGAATGCAAGAAGTGTATTCCAGTGAGCTAGTGCCTCACAAGTAGGACCTTACGGGTCTGTGGATTAACCAAGTCCAAAACTGCTGGATGACTCAAGTAGAGTCAAGGAATGGTCCTAAAAAGGACTGATGGAAGCATTTGGACTGAGTTGTGTTGTACCCCACGAAGGATGGGGGGGATCATAGGATCCAAGGATGAGAACAGAGGGTATCTCATCGATGGCAAAAATGTGCCATGCTAAAGTCGTGGGAAAGGTGTTCCCAAAAAGAAAACAACTTTGACACAAAGTTGTGTGTGACTTCTATGGTGCAATGCTAACGGATGGTTGGCATGAGAAAGAGTGGTATTGGTCTTGGCAAAGACTTAGACACAAAGAAGAAGTGTCATAGAGGTAGGCTCGTGGAGCCGATGGTGTGGAGACACCAAATGTGCCAAAATGTGATACCTTGAGGCTATGTTGGTGGGTTCATGAGAACCCCTTGCCAAAGGAATCCTAATAGAAATGGGAATGGCATAGCCTAAACTGCAGAGCATGCAGTTGGAGTGTGGTGACCCAAATAATGATAGAGGTGTGGAAGCACCAGCAATGAGTTGTAGGACTTGACAACTACGAGGCAACTAAGCAAAAGGTGCAAAATAATTAATTAAACGGGTAGAAGGCAGCTACCCAAGCCTTTTTAATGGCATAGGGAAGTTGGATATACCCTTACGGGGGATAAGTTGCTTATGTTGCGATATAGTAAGTCAATGTCATAAAAGGAAATACTCATTGTCAAGGAAGCCGTCATTGGGACACCCGAACACTCTAGAACACCAGGAGGTGGTGTTTGATGTCGCGAGGGCAGTAGATAAGGCCCAAGGGACTAAGTCCCTAACGAATGATGGATAGTAGGTGCTATCCAAATGTCCAAGGTGGCGGAGACAAGAGAAGACTGTCTACTCGAATTGGACAAAGCCAAAAATGGAATTTTGGCAAGGCTAGCAATGGGCATGCAAAGGCCCGTAAGCAACAACGTAATCCCGGTGTGTGAGATTATAGGGTGAGCATACCTGGATTGAGGAACCACTCCCTAGGCTATCGGGTAAGTTCATCCCTAAGAATACTTGCTAAGGCATGATAAAAAGTGCAAAGCTATCTTCCTGGTCTAGAGGAGAATGACCGAAGGAAAGGTGTGAAGCCAAAAGCAAGAAGTAAGGGGATAGAACCGAACCATAGGAATCGAAGGGCATAACCAAGGTTGGTTATGCCAGCTGGGAGTGGAGAATCAAGTGGGGGCTCGAGGGTGTTGCCGTTAGCAACCGTGATGCCATGGAGAGTCTAAAATATGGAATTGTCCATGTTAGACTATATGGTAATTGGAAAGCTTGCAAAAAGGAGGTCTTAGCAAGCTAAGGGACAAAGTTCCTTCAAGTTCCCAAAGAGGATTCTAGGTAGCTTAGTACCTAGAAAGGCCAAGCGTAAATGGTTCAAGGAACGCGCGAAATCAGAGTGGCGCAGCAAAAGCGTGGTCTTGAAGCTTGCCATGAGGCAAGGCTATCAAGGTTAGGGAAGTAGTTCCCGAGAGTTCAGAGAGGGCTTTGAACGAAAGTCGATGATCAAGGGCTTTCACGCTTGTGCAAGAACCATGTTACAGTGGTCGGAGGACTTGCCAAAGTGAGATTGGCAAGTCAGGGGAACAAATACCCTAGTCGAAGGTGATAACTTCAAAAAGGGTGGGCCATGGGGCCAAGCATGGAGGAGTCCATGCATGATCACAGGCTTGTCAAGTGAGGGAACTTGGCAGTAGGGAGGAACTAGGTTCCTAAGCTGTGATCTATAGCACGCTTTGAGTATAAGTTGGTGCACCGGCGTGGGGAGTCACGCCAGGCATCCTAGGTGATGCTGTCCGTAGATGCATATACGGAGGTTGGGTTCGAGTCCCGACCCTCTAGTGCTTGGGTTCGAGTCCCAAATCACTAGGGCGTGGTGATGGTTTGGAATATGAGGACACTCATATTTCAGTGGTCATGGACTCTCAGTGGGGAGACTGGTTTGGGCACACCGCCAAGCGAGGGATGCCTCGGAGTCGTGATGCACGGTTAGAATGCTTAGTGTGGCTCAGCATATCTAACTTGAACACTTTGGTGCCAGTGGCACCAAGGACGTGGTGAATGAGATGGGGACACCCAGTCTCAGTTGCTATGGACCCTTGGCCGGAAGGGCTGGCTTGGGCGCACCGCCAAGTGTGGGGGATGCCCCCAGGGTCGTAGTTAACAAGTTAAAGGTCTGGAAGACCTAATACCTATCGGCAAACCTGTTAAGGTGCCGAGGTGAGATCACTAGGTGATCTTGTGGCTAAATAAGGACAAGGTCTTTGTTTGGGTTAAGGAATAAGGTTCCTAGTTCAAAGTGTTGATTTGAACTATTGATGATGGTGTGGCTTGGTCAAGGTGACCAAGTGGGAAAAGCACCTTAGGGAAATGAGCTATGTCATTGCGATGGCATAATGTGTCAAAGGGAAGTAGTCTCTAAAGAGACCCATGGGAGGGTCACAAAGTTGGGCCGTGGATAGAGCCCACAGCAGAAGATGCTAAAGAGACTTACTAGGGGTGAACACCTTAGTCTTGGCAAAGCAGAGCCTTTGCTATGGAATGAAAAAAATACCTCAAGGAGGGAGGTAGAGATTCGATGTTGCTTGGTGCAACAATCAACGGATGGGAGCAAAAGATGAGTGGCCAAGATAGGGCCGTGGAATCCCTTGGAAGGAATCCAAGTGACAAAGTTAGGCGAGGAACACTAATGTGTTGGACACTAACAAATTGCGGGAAAGGAAGTGTGTTTCCAAGGATGGATTTCGAATTGCTCCGATTTGGCAAAAGTGGAAGCTCCAAGGGAGGGAGCGGTAAAGTAGCCAAATGATAGGGCCATGGACAGCCCTAGCACAAAGTATGATAAATGGAACTTAGTGCCCAAGGTGGCACGAAATAGAAGAGAGGATGATGGTGCCCTCAAGTAATGAACTTCCTAGGATGGGGAAGTGGAGTTGCACAATCTGTGCAATCTAAGGTGTTGGAGACACTTAGGAAATTGACTTCCAAAAGTCAAAAGAGTAAAAGTTCCAAGGTGCAAACGTTCAATAGATGGAAATTGAGACTACTCGAGAAGGAGTAGTGGGATTGACTTAGAGAAGGGTCTCTAAGAGGTTCAGCAAGAACTAAACCAATAAAAGGAGAGAACCACTACGTGTGGTCCAATCAGTCTCTAAGTTGGAGAGACTACCCTCCTTAGAGGATAGGCAAGGCATGGTGAGCCTTTGGTGTCAAACCATTGATGAATATGCAAAAGGCATGGTGAGCCTTCAATGTCAAACCATTGACGAATATGGAGAAGGCATGGTGAGCCTTCAATATCAAACCATTGACAAATATTGGCTAGATGCCAAGGATGGAAATGGTAACACATGCGGGTGTTACTTTATAAAATGGTTTACCGTTCGATGAGGACATCGAACTTCGTCTATGGGTGGTGGAGTTGTGAGACACAAAATCCCTAGGCCCCAAAGTGGAGCCGGAAAGGGTGCCACGTGGTAGTGGCCGAAGCGAAAGCCAAACAAGTGTAACACGTTTGGACTAGAAGCTCTGACTTGGAAGGTCGAGAGCGGGAGTGGAACTCCCAACAAAGTGCTCAAGGAGCGAGCACGAAGCGAGCAATAAGCAAGGCTCCAAAAAGGGACCCAAAAAGGACCAACACATGACACGTGGAAGTGTCCGAGATGGAGTCCGAGGCGGACCCGAGTTGGAGTCCGAGATGGAGTCCGATATGGAGTCCGAGATGGACCCGAAGTGGAGTCCGATATGGAGTCCGAGATGGACCCGAAGTGGAGTCCGATATGGAGTCCGAGATGGAGTCCGATATGGAGTTCGATATGGAGTCCGAGATGGACCCGAAGTAGAGTCCGAGATGGAGTCCGAGATGGACCCGAGCTGGAGTCCGAGATGGACCCGAGATAGAGTCCGAGATGGACCCGAGGTGGAGTCCGAGATGGAGTCCGAGGTGGAGTCCGAGATGGGGTCCGAGGTGGACCAGAGGTGGAGTCCAAGATGGGGTCCGAGATGGAACCGAGATCGGGACCGAGACCGAGACCGAGACCGAGACCGAGACCGAGACCGAGACCGAGTCCGAGTCCGAATCCAGGACCGAGACCGAGTCCGAGTCCGAGTTCGAGTCCGAGTCCAAATACAGGCAGTTGGGTGAAAGCCCAAAGCGATCGTCCCCCAGGGGGGGGGGGGGGGCTGCGGGGGGTTCCAAAAGTATAGTAGGGAGAGTGTGGGGGTTGGAGCCCAGTGGAGCCAGTTTGACCAGGAAAGGCTAGTTTGGCCCAGTTTGGCCAGACCCAGTGTTGGGTGATGAGCTGACCACTGGGAAGTCCAAGACTAGAGTGAACACGGACCGACAAGCGGGGTAGTTTGGTGAAGTGTTCAAGAGCCGGCTCTAGTTCCCCCGGGAGATCGACTGGCTGATGCTCCCAGTCCAAGTGTGGGTGGCACTACCTACTTGGATACCAGGCGTGGCTCAATGGAACCTCGCTCTAAGCCCATGGCTAGAGCACCCAAGGGCAGAAGGCAGGGAGAGTACCCAGGTGGCTCGCGTAAGGCCACGGTGTTCCGAAATGTTGTTCCAAAGGCCCAGACTGTGGAAAGGAAGAGGAGCAGTCCTCTGGGGTAGTGACCAAGGACACAGTCGTGTGGTGAGGAAGTCCCAGAGGACCGTGGGACTTAGTGGTCGGGCCTGTGGTGGCAGTGTTGGCAAACACGGCCAGGGGCAGAAAGGGACTTAATGGAGACTGACAGAGGGATATTGGGGAAGGCTATCCCCCTTGTCGATGGGCATCCTAAGGATGCTAAGGAGTGGATCTGAGATGACCACTCACGGATGGATTGCCTAGTCTTGGAGAGCCAAGACTGTGATGCAAGTGGTATTGGACTACCAGTGTAGCAAAGGTGATTGGGCATGGCCTTAGCGTAATAGGCTGCTATGTCGGTGGTACCTTTGAGTGTCGGTCATGGGATTGGACACGTGGAGCACTTGGACCAAGTGCAAATGTTGAGTGGCATAGATGCTATTCTCGGGGCTAGCAAGTCCCAAGTCCTGAATTGGACTTATAAGCTCTATTTCGTTAAAGTGGGAATTGTCATTATCCCACTTGTAAAATAAAGTTTCCAAACCTTTATATAGTATATAAATATAACAAAATTCAACTGCATTGAGGCACATGCCATTTTATTTTAAACAAGGAAATGTCTACTCAATCACTTCTCACTGCTTCACCTCTCTCTTCTCCTTGTCATCGTCGTCCAATTTCTTTCCATCCTTTTAATATTGGCTCAGTTGCTCCGAGTCTAGGTGGAGCCCAAGTCCCCATTCAATCTTTACTTTCCCCTTATTAATAAAACAACTTCGTAGACTTCCAATAACATGCTGTAACACTTCTAGTATAATGCAAATCCTCTCAAAGAATTGTCTTTTAATATTAATACAATGGCATGGAACCCCATGCCATAATAAGTTACATTTTTAAATAAATACATGCCATCTCAGACTGTTATTTTTTGCCTCCAACGCCTATACAATAATCTTGGAATTTCATCACTCTCCACACTATCAGGATTTAAACCCAATAGTAATGCCATCTCTTCTCTAATACGTCCACGCTCATGTTCAGTGGTCGAAGAACCCATCCGGTTGAGCAGATTATGGAGATGCGGATAGTGTTTGGCTAGACAATATACATGCCATAAATGATGACTGGTGTCTGTCCGATCAAATGGCTTCTGATATACCGTTCCATCTGCCATTTGGTTGATTTCTGCAGCCACCTCCTGGACTGGCCGGTTCTCTATCACCATCGCTTCAAGCCGTTTTGCAAGGTCCCCTAGAACATACGGTTTCTTCTCCCTAGTTTCCATACTGCAAGAGATGGGGTGCACTGCATATGTGTGCGTGTTCGCTGCAGTTTTAATCGGCGAGTCATCGATGATGAGGATTTCACTTGACCTAGCAGTCCGGTTCATCACTACAGCCTCTGCCTTGACGAAGATGGGCTTGCTACCCCTCACATGGACCATAGTCAAGCAATCCTCCTGCGTTAGGAGAAAGTCAAATGGTAATATTACTCGCGTCTGATCGTGCATCATCTGTAGCAACGTTAATGCATTGTGGCGCATCATGGATGTCCAAACTCCCAATTGCAAATTGAACCCGGCCCTCTGTTTTAAGTGTTGCATGGTCATTATTAGATCCCGCAGTTTCTCCCGTGTGATTAATGTGAATCTGTCTCTTTTGACCAACTTGCGACCGCAGGCTTTGGAGGGTGCAGTGACATTCGAGGACGAGCCACGCTCATGGGAGAAAAGGACACCGTTCAGATCAAAAACGATACAGTACTTTCGCCGTGACTCTGAAATGAAATGCGTCAGCATAAAAAATGGTACAAGTCAATTTTACCATCTACAATATTAGCGAATGGTGCTCCCGATGGTCGTTCAGAGGGTTTTGGTCGAGGAAACGTGAAGGGCGGAAATACTCTCCTCTGCAATGTGGGGTCAATCGCATCCGATGGCGTGTGGGCACATGCCATTTCAGCTGTAGACTCTGGTACAACTGGCTCAACAGTGGCATGGGGTGGTTCCAATGGCGTGTGATCACACGCCATTTCAGCTGGTGCCTCCGTTGGCAAAGTGGACATGACCGAACAGGCAGCAGGGGCGGTGTAGGGAGGTTCCAACGGCGCGTAGTCAGACGATTGGGCACACGTTGGAAATGAGGATACGACCGGCTCGGCGGCTGGGGCGGCCTCATGCGGGTCCAATGGCGCCTGGTCACCGTCAGTTGGATACGTGGACAAGATTGACTCAGTGGTATGGGCAGCATCAAGTGGAGCGTGGTCAGCTTGCTTGGCGTTGATATGGATAGTAGCCTCCACCAGCTCTGATGACTCTTGCAGGCAAGTAGAGTCCACTGGCGGATCCATATGCATGTCCAAATATCTCCCTTCGATTGAGATGGTATCCTCCCGTGCTACTAAAAACAAACTCATTAGCACATTGAATCGACTATACTGTATTTACCATCAACTGCTATTGAGGAACTAGGACCGATATCACTTGGGCGCACTGCTGATTCTGAAGGATTGGACATACGTTTCGACCCTTGCTTGGCACTATCCTTGACACTAAAGGCTAGAGTTTGTATCTTAATTCAACTGAATAATCTCTACTTACCATTTCTTCTGCGACCTACATGGACAATGTTAGAAATGGTAAAAGGTTAGGAATGGATGTACTATTATTTACCTGATGGTTTGTCTTGTATGACCTTCCTCCGCTGCTCTTTGGCCACCTCAGGCTGGCCATCATCGTCATCATCGTCATCGTCGTTATTGTGATCGTCACCATTGTGAGGACCATCCAAGTCCTCTTCGTCCTCCTCTTCTTCGTCCTCCTCTTCTTCGTCCTCCTCTTCTTTGTCCTCCTCTTCGTCCTTCTGCTCTTCCTGCTCATTATCTTTCTCTGGCTCCTCATCCCCCTCTTGCATTTCTTCCATAGGCTGCTCAGGCTGGATTGCTTGTTTTTCCAGGACCATCTTGGAAAAATCATCTGGCCGAGTCTCCATCTCAAAATACAAGACATCCATAGCCTGTTTTAGTGCGTGACCTAGGACCGTATCCTCACCCGACTGTCTTAACATGGTTTCTGCACGTTCTTGCACCCTTCGAAGACGACGAGATGAGAAAAACGTGGCCCTGACTTGAAAAGCATCCCTCATCCATTGTACCTCTCCATTGAGATTGGGGAAGGGGAGTCCGCCATAGGAATCTGAGTCAGAAGGTGGTGACTGGCTCCTTTCACTCAGCCCTTGATCTGCAATGAATGGCATGAGCACACACGCCATAACCGCGAGGCATTACCTATCATCTTTTCGTTGCCCTTCTTCCTTTTCGAATCAAACGCCTCTGATCCCGACGACTGTCCAACGTGCTTTCGCTTTTTATGACCACTGTCAGTTTGAGCTTGGCTGGTGCTTGCCTGTTTTGCCTTTGAAGAAGTGTCTCCTGCAAGGAATGGCATGAGACCACACGCCATTGCAAATATAATTTGTACCTCCTTTTTTCCTATTGCTTGTCTGTTTGTCCTTCTTCGACGCGCCACCAGTGCGCTTTTCAGTCCTCGTGTCTGAATATTCACAACGATCTATAATCAAAATGGCGTGAGGCCTCACGTGACCTTACCTTGTGCAGGTTGTGACCTCGGCCTAACATCAGTAGCTGTTAACGCCGTTTCAGCATCTGGGGGTGGCCACGCTCCTGCATACAGAGCTTGTGAGATAACATTTAAACTTAAAGTGCGTACTCACCAGGTTCGTAGAGAAGATACTGTTTTTCTTTGGCAACTGTAATTATATGGTCCATTGAAGTCACCTCTTCAATGGAGTTTGTCACCGCAACACACGGGACACCCTTGAGTAGTGCGGCTCGAAAGAATAGTCCGCCGCAGTTGTACTTGACAACGCATTTGCCCTTGGAGTCACCCGCTATTGCGTTGAAGACCCAGCTGAGCATTTCCCATGCTGCACCTGGAGCTTTCTTTGGATTCGAAAGCTCCATAGCCGTCTTCAGTTCCTCAGGCACGGGTAAATTGACCTCCCTCAGATCAATTCGATCGGCTTTGTTGAACGAAGCTGGGAAGTCACTCCAGTCCCACTCTGCTGCAGGACCAATAACAAGGGCGACTGTGAAGATGCGGACATTCGTCGGTATCTTCTTCTTAGCCATTATCCCATGGATCTCCCGCATCTCCTTGCCTTTCAACCGAGCCTTCACCTCGTTCAAGGCCTTCCAGAACTTGTGATAGGATTTGGAGTCGTAGATCATATAGTGGACTGAAGATTCCACCTCCGCAAGTCCCACCATTAAGTCAATGATGGAGCTGACTTCGTCTGCATGAGTGATCTCCTCGTTTGTGAAGTCCATCACACAAAAGATGTTCTTGACCTGCTCATCTCCGCGGGAAACGATGCTCCTCCACCTTTGATCCTCATCCGAATTCACGTATACCCGGTAAGGTTCTCGATAGGCCTCTGCTGCGGGGTCGAGCTGTTTCTGAAGCCGGCGGTCGACATCCCTCTTAATGAAATTTGGATACTGATCCAACTTCTCAGCTTTACTTTTCGTGGCATCCCGCAGCAGATCGATGAACTTGGGGGCCCCCTTCACGTACTCGTCGATGTCTTCATTTGACAAGTCCAGCTCTTCCATCATCTCTTGCGTGGTGTCGATGCTCACCCTCGCCACGGCCACTTGCTCGAAGATCCAATCCTTCAATAGCGCACGAGCTCTCAGAGTCGTGCACAAGTCCTCGTATGTCACAATATGGCCGGGAGTCATTTTGGTCTTGTTGAAGACTACCTCACCACGTAGAAGAGCATTAGCCACTGTCAGAAGGTCGTCGTCGTCTAGAGACCGCGAGAAACGCAAGGCGTTGAGCTTCAAATCATTGGGCTTCCGGCCGTCCTCCACACCCATTGAGTTTAGCAACTCCCCGTCATGGTACCTCCTTAGCACATCTACCCATTTGTCAAAAACAACTTTTGTCGCGAGTAGAATGTTATGGATGCTGAGTGTGTCATTGACCCCCAGTGTTTTCAAGAGAAGACTCGAGAATTCCTGCAATGGAAATGGCGTGAGGCCACATGCTATGCCACATGCAACGAGGCTTACCTGCCAGGCGCTAGTTGCTAGTGCACGTCCTTGTCCTGGTTTTTGTGGCTTCTTCAGTTGAACCCAGAGCTTCCGTGTTCGTGCCAATGTCTCGTGCAGACCCGATTTGTAGCACGTTTCTTGCTTGACATTCTGCGCGTGGGAGATGTATATGATAGATCGGAGGGGCGAGTTGCCTTTTATCAGGCGGACAACTCTTGTCTTGAAGACTTTCTTCACCTCCTCGCCCACCATAATATCCACAACTATCTGTTGCATCGCCAAGCTAGAATGCTGCCCGGAGACGGCATAGAACCGGATGTTCTGATCGTCCAACACCTTCCTATTGATCAAGTCTGGAAACCTCGTCTCGCCCTTCATTGTTCGGTAGTAGGGGATCACGTCTGCGATGTCGGGTGTTACTGGACTTGCCAGCATCTTTTGCTTCAGTTTCTCCACCCACTCATCAGATACTAGCCTGTGGTTGTATTTGCTTTGGATCTCGATACGGCTCACGTCGATTGTATATACTTTGTTGGAATAGTAACAAGTACTATTATCTGCGACGATTTTTGCTGCCTCTTCTTGCTCTTTCTGCTCTTTGCGGCTCTTCTTTTTGGTGGGTGTAGTGTTCAAACCCGAGGCAATGGCATCACCGAGTAGCTTCTTTTTTGGAGCAGCAGAGTCGGACGTCGGCTTGAGCTTGACCACCCTTTTCTGCTTCGGGGTAGTTTCCAGATCGACCCCCTTCCCCTTCGCTTCGCAAACTGGAGGCACTCTCAACGGCTCAATGTTGGAATATAGTTTTTGAACATCGCCATAGGTGAGGTCCGTGGATTCCATGTGATCTTCATAGACCCGCAGCGTCTTTGAAATTGTGGGCCTCCTGGACAACCTCTCCCTAGCTCCCTCTAGGAATTCCTCATAGCCGCTGCCCCCCTCCGGGAAGCCGCTAGGATGTGCAAGGTGGATCTTGAAGGCGGACGCTGTCTCTACCACAAGTGCCAGTCCATATTCTTGCATGGAACTGCATGGAGTGTCTGTCACTTGGATGAGGATCCCCATGCATTCTTTTCTCCCACCATCTGTGTTGTACAGCATCAGATCCTCGCCTTCCATCCCGAAAGTCCAACTGGTGAGCTCCTCCCCCTTCTCTGCATCCACATTGACAGTGGCTGGAAGAAGAACGCAATTCCTCGCCTGTTCAAAAATGCACAACAATTAGAGCTGACAGATGAAAAGCTAGCAGCTGGAAATAACGTGAGGCCACACGCCATTCACCACTGCATCAGATGTCTTGAGGCTGCATCCTAAGATGGAGTGAGGCTACACGCCATCTGTAACCGGACTGCACTCGAGAGCCCAATCGGTGCATGCCAATGTTGCTACTGAATGGCATGTGGCCTCATGCCATTTTCTACTTGGTCTAAAAGACTTACCATTTGAAGCCGAATGGAGGCCGTGACAATCGAGGCCGGACTCGTTGGCGAATGTGCACTGTGTGTGCAGCGGATCGTAGCAGCAAGGCTACTCTGCCACTTACAGTTGAAGAGTGGTGCTGAAATCTCCCGGGACGCCAAGTGGGCTGCGTGTGGGTGGTGGAGTGGGTGGCGGAGTTGGCGGCGAAGTTACAAACTGGGTGTGTCTTGAAGTGGACGCCGATGCACACGAGCGCGATGCGAGCGCGAGTGTGATGCAAGCGTGAGTGGACGCCGATGCACACGAGAAACCTGTAGAGAAGTGAGCATGATCGCGAGTGGGAGCGCGATGCGAGCGGGAGCGCGAGTGTGATGCGAGCGCGAGCGCGAGTGTGCGAGCGCGAGTACAAAGCAAAATGCAAAACCTAACCTCACACGCGCGAAATGTCACAACGGTTGGTAATCCCGCCACGTCATCATTCCTCGGACTTGGGCGCCACCATTAATTTCTGGATTGCTGCGCGCATGCAAGCACGCAAAATCCAAAAGAAATCCGCAACGTCATCATTCCTCGGACTGCATGCATGCGAAATCCAAAAGAAAGATCATGATTGGGATATCATTTAATACCCTTGCTATATTTATACCATGCATGATTGGATATTCCAAAGCATCTTGTATTTCCAAAAATGGCAAATGTTCAGCTAAATAAAGAAATTCTATCTGTTTCTATTTTTCTCTCAAATCAATATTATAGCGTGTGGGCTCATGCAATTTTGAACCAAAGAAACCCAAAAAACGTTGGACCCAAAATATTTTGTAAAAACCCAAAAAACCCTAAACATTTTAAACCCAAAAATCCAGGCGTCCTGTGGCGTTATTCCTTGAATGGCGTGTGGGCGCATGCCATTTTCAGGGCCAAATGCTGAATGGAGAAAAATTCCCTTTCAGTGCAAATGCTGCAAGAGGCAGATGCCGAGCACAAAGGACTGTAACTACCTCACATGACACAGATAAACTTTTCTTTATTTGGCAAAGATAAACTTTATAGCGTGTGGGCTCATGCAATTTTGAACCCAAAAAATGCACCAAAAAATTCTCGGCGTCATCTGGCATTATCTCTTGAATGGCGTGGGGCCGCATGCCATTTTCAGGGGCACATAGGAGTATATTCCTAGGATATTCTGACACGCGCGAGATTTTTTTGAGTTTTCTGGAGATCCAACCGTTAGATCGCAACTAGATTTTACAGAATGGTATACAATGTCTTTCTTGATGACCCTGCAAAGAAGCATCTCGATCGGACACCACATGAGACCACACGAGCCTTACAATGTTTCAGGGGCATTTGCCATAGATCCGACCGTTATTTTGCTCCAAGATTTTACAGTTTGGTGTGCATTGACCTTTCCATCGAAACTGCAAAGGGACATCACAATCAGATGCGGGATCACAAGAAACTAACTTCACTAACTCTGGTTTCACCAAGATCTACGTAAGGAGTTATGAAATGAAAGGACCCTCTCTATTGAAATGTGTTTATGGTCCTAGGGGCATTGTGACATATCAAAGGATTTTGCATCAAGTTCTGTATTTGCATGTTTATCAAGCTACTGAATTGCTAAACCCTAAACCCTAAACCCTAAACCCTAAACATGTGGCAAATGCTGCATGAAGAAAGATGCCCTTTCTGGGCAAATGCTGTAAGAGGCAGATGCCGAGCAGATGTATCTCAGGCTAGCGAAGGGGACGAACGAAAGCTAGCTATAAACATGACGGGATGCAAATAGATTACTAGGCTGGTCCTACGAAAATCAAAAACCATAATTGAAAACATTGAAAATGCAAAAAGAAAGGTTTATAATATTTTTGAATTTTAGGCAACCAAAGGAATGTAAGTAGGGCATGTGTTTGTAAGTTTAAAAATGCCTCAACCACTTAAATTCCCAAGTAAATAAAGCTGTTTCTATTTTTGGTACAGGTAAACTTTATAGCGTGTGGGCTCATGCAATTTTGAACCCAAAAAATGCACCAAAAAATTCTCGGCATCATCTGGCATTATCTCTTGAATGGCGTGGGGCCGCATGCCATTTTCAGGGGCACATAAGAGTATATTCCTAGGATATTCTGACACGCGCGAGATTTTTTTGAGTTTTCTGGAGATCCAACCGTTAGATTGCAACTAGATTTTACAGAATGGTATACAATGTCTTTCTTGATGACCCTGCAAAGAAGCATCTCAATCGGACACCACATGAGACCACACGAGCCTTACAATGTTTCAGGGGCATTTGCCATAGATCCGACCGTTATTTTGCTCCAAGATTTCACAGTTTGGTGTGCATTGACCTTTCCATCGAAACTGCAAAGGGACATCACAATCAGATGCGGGATCACAAGAAACTAACCTCACTAACTCTGGTTTCACCAAGATCTACGTAAGGAGTTATGAAATGAAAGGACCCTCTCTATTGAAATGTGTTTATGGTCCTAGGGGCATTGTGACATATCAAAGGATTTTGCATCAAGTTCTGTATTTGCATGTTTATCAAGCTACTGAATTGCTAAACCCTAAACCCTAAACCCTAAACCCTAAACCCTAAACCATAAACATGTGGCAAATGCTGCGTGAAGAAAGATGCCCTTTCTGGGCAAATGCTGTAAGAGGCAGATGCCGAGCAGATGTATCTCAGGCTAGCGAAGGGGACGAACGAAAGCTAGCTATAAACATGACGGGATGCAAATAGATTACTAGGCTGGTCCTACGAAAATCAAAAACCATAATTGAAAACATTGAAAATGCAAAAAGAAAGGTTTATAATATTTTTGAATTTTAGGCAACCAAAGGAATGTAAGTAGGGCATGTGTTTGTAAGTTTAAAAATGCCTCAACCACTTAAATTCCCAAGTAAATAAAGCTGTTTCTATTTTTGGTACAGGTAAACTTTATAGCGTGTGGGCTCATGCAATTTTGAACCCAAAAATGCACCAAAAAATGCTCGACTAGCATTATTCTTTGAATGGCGTGTGGCCTTATGTCGAGCATTATTCTTTGAATGGCGTGTGGCCTTATATTGCCATAAATGGACGTACACACACAGCGTAATTATTCCTTTACACGGCGAATAATCTTGGCGCGGATCTCTGACATGGCATGGCAAAGTTCGAATCACTGACATGGCACAGCTGGATCGAGGCAAGGACATGATGTGACAAAGTTCAACCTCCGACAGCAAAGTCTAGAAGCTACTCAGTTTGAAATTTGTCAGAGGAATCATAAGATCTGGTTTGTCAGAGGATTTGATGTGACGTTCAAGCGTGTGTTATTTTTGAATTCTCGAACTCATTCCTAGGTCTATCATTTTTGTGCGCCGTGTTCTTGGTTCTGCTGAGCGCAGTGAGCGCTGCTTGTGTAAGCGGCGTTGTGGGCTGTGGTTTATGCGTCTACGAGCGGTTGCGGCATTGCGAGCGCCATTGCGAGCGGCAGTTTATGCGAGTGGCAGTTTGTGCGAGCGGCGCTACGAGCAATTGCGGTGTTGCGAGCGGCGCTACGAGTAGTTGCGGTGTTGCGAGCGGCACTGTCTTTGGTGTGGCTACCGCTTCCTCTTGATATTCGGCACTTGTGCTTCCTAGTATGTTCACCATGGAATGGCTTAGGACCACATTTAGAAATGGCATGAGGCCACATGCCATCTTGGGCCCTTGCAATTTCATGGCTAGCGTATTGTCATGTATGTTTTTACTTGCTCATGCAGCTGTGTGTATATCAAGATGGCATGAGGGCTCATGCCAATTTTGTGAATGCGAAATTTCACGTGGGTGTCAATAGCATGTTTGAATAATGGCATGTGGCCTCATGCTATTGAGGTTGTTTGGTATGTTATGATTTAGGCCATTCTCCAATCATTTTTTGTATGGTCTTAACTTCTTTTCTGCACTTTCAGAATGGCCTTCAGGGTTGGGGAAAAGGTTTACATTTTGAATGGTGGGAAGAGAGTTGCAAAAGGGACCCTTGTGTCTATGGATCGGAACTTTGTTATACACTGTGAAAGGCTTGGGGAAGGCAATGCTGCTGTATCAGTAGAGACTGTCTTCGATGGGAATGTGGTCGCTATTGAACGAGGAGAGATGGTCGTCGGGGTAAATGTTGTTGTTGCCTTGAAAAATCTTCAGAAGAAAGCAGATGTTGGGGACAGCGCAAGTGCGACGCATGTTCCCTCCGTGGATCTTAAGAACCGTGCTACATGGATTCAGGCAAAAGTGTTTCTAAACAACCCCGAGGGGGAGGTGGTAGCTGAGGGCTTAGCCACAGTTGTCGATCCAAGAGATGCGGTTGCTAATCAAGAATTGGGCTGGGATGATATTGGAGTTGCGATTTTAGAGGTTGTTGACACAGAAGAAAACAGTCTGACTATTGGAAGCATTGTGCGGTGGAAATTGAGGCACTTAGTGTTTGAGAATGTGAAGGATTCACAATCAAACACCACTACAACTGATGACAGAACATCTCTTCATGGGAAAAGAAAGTACACCTTCCTAAAGCGCAGCCAAAGGGATCTGAGCAACGAACCGAAAAGGCAGAAAATGGCGATGGAGGTTCGAATGGTCTCGACAGTTGCTTATTGCAAGAGGAGGTGCTGTCAACATGCTGATTGGGATGCTATTGAAGAGGAGAGAGCAAGATACAAGACATTGTCCTGGAAGGCAGCTCGCAATTTTGTGTATGAGGCATTACGGTCATCTGTTGATGCTTCAGAACATCAGGTGGGGGGCATGGTCTTCCAGAGGGGTTTGGTCTGCATGAAGGCATGGAGAATCATTTATGGAGTCCCTCGAACCACATTCTACAGAATCAAAACTGAGTTCGAGGAACAAAGGGTTCAACAGGCAGTCCATAGGAACGACGGTACGCACAAAACCAGGGGTCATGTTGTATATGGAGAGGCAATCTTCAAGAGGTTTGTCGAGACATGTAGCGAGCAGCAACCACATAAAACCCGCCTCTTGGAAGATGGAACACGAGACACCCAACGAGTTCTCCCTTCCATGTATACCAAGGGGGCCATATTGGAAGATGTGAATCGGGAACTCCAGAGTAATGGCTACAGGAAGCTGAGCCAATCTAGATTTAGTAGATTGTGGAGCAACAGGTTCAGGGATGTGAGTATAGGAAAGTACTCCAGCTTTTCAAAGTGTGACGAGTGCACTGCTATCAAAATGGCTTTGTCGAAGAATTCTTGCAGCGCTCAAGAGCGAGAGACGTTGGTTAGAAGGAGGCTCGACCACAACATCGAGCAGAGAAGCTGCAAGACTGCATATTATCATAACAGGATTCTCTCCATGGAGAGACCTGACTCTTACCTCTGCATCATCCACGACAAAATGGACCAGAAAAAGACATGCTTACCTCGACTCAATCCTGCCCCCAAGGCAATCTCTTCATCCATGCAGCTGCCTGTGTCTCTGTTTGGCATAATCGCTCATGGGCATGGTGCCCAGAACTATGGGAACTTCTTTGTACCTCTATGGGGTGGCGGGGGTGCAAACATGATGATTGCGTCCCTAGCAAAACACTTAAGGTCTCTGCAAAGTGCGCAGACTGAGCTGAACGGCCAACCCTTGCATAAGGCCCTTGTCGATCGAACCCCATACAGGGTTCAGCTGGAGGAGGAGCAAAGGCTTGCAGTATCGCGTGGGGCCCCATGCCATCCCAGTGAATATGTTGGCCGTCAGATTGTAGGGTTATCACGTGAGGCCTCATGCCATTCCGACGAGGCTGGTCGCCCGGTGAATGCACAGCCTCATCCAAACGAAGCAGAATCTCAAGGAAGTTCTTGCGGCCGATGTGGCCTTCCACCCCATCTTCTGCTCCAAACAGACAATGCTGGCAGTGAGAACAAAAACATGTACGTCTTCGCGTACTTGGCGATGCTTGTTGCCAAAGGCATATTTGAAACGGTTACACTTGGCTTTCTCATGGTTGGGCACACTCATGAAGACGTCGATGCCATGTTCAGTCACCTGGCAGAGTCCCTCCGGCGATCCAATGTCCTCACCCTCCCACAACTCTACGATGAATTCCAAAATTGCATCAAAGGCACTGTTGAAGCTGCACTTCTGACAGAGGTTCCAGACTTTAAGGGGTTTGTAAGAGGCTACATCAGGGATGGATCCGAAACGCTGATTGGCCACTCCAAGCCTCTTCAGTTTCATTTCAGCATGTGTGACGGTGCTCCAGTGATGAGGTACAAGATGAGAGAATGGGACACAGTGTGGCTGCCAGTGGACGGCATTGAACTCTTCAAGAGAGATCCCATAACTGGGGAACCTATGATTCCTCAGGGTTCCCCACGGCCGATGCACCCGGATGGACTCAAAGACCAGGAAAGTATAGTGGCCGGGATTAGACAGCATATTGCCTTCTGGAAGAGGGGGTTGGTGTTTGGTGGAGAATCCTATTTTCAGAGGTGCAAGCCTTTGCTCGAATACTGGGAGAAGATTATATCTGCTATCCAAAATGGGCCGGTTGTATATGAAGAATTGGAAGAGTCCTTTTGGCCAGAACCCAGAGCACCAGATAGTAGCGGAACAATGTCCTCTGGAAATGCAGTGACAGATAACGATGTTGAGGATCACTATTGTGGGCCAAGGAACAAGAAGCCGGATTCAGCATTCAATCCAGTACAGGTCTGCAAAGGAATGGTCGTGCTTGTCAGACCCAGTAATAAAAAACAAATGATATGGGTGGGGCGCTGCATCACTGATGCAGAGGAGGACGCGGAAACTAACTCCTTCAATGTAACTGTGGAGTGGTTCAAGCCAAGTTCCGGATATACGAAGGATTGCCTAGAAAAGAGATGGGTGCTGAATCCAAGGGATCCCAGCATGAGCATATCGGTGGATAATGTTGTGCATGGTTGGATGCGGAAGCAGAGTGCCACCATCACCTTGCCAGACCATGCAAGAGATGCAGCAAGAGCATTCATAACTCGGGTTCAAGGTGAGATTCATTAATATTCCTTTACAAAGTTTCTAATGTATTTTATTTCAAGGTGAACAATCCGAATCTGAATCAGAGGAGGCTTGATATAGTGTGTGAGGTAAAACAAAGATGATGTGACATATGCATTTACCAATCACACGTGCATAAATCTAATAATATGGCGTGTGGCCCATATTAATGGCACATAAACCCATATTGTGGGCTTACGTGCTTTATGTACCATCATTCCCTTGCAGCGTGTGTGTTGGTTTCCTTTTATAACACAACGAACTCCATATTTTAGGGTGAAGAGCGTTCTCATGGCAAGCACAAAATCTGTAAGTGAGGCAGAAAAGGAGACGGAGAAGGAGATAGATGAAGATGTAGAATATATAAGTCTTCCAAACTCCCCGTACTATACTCCAGGTGATCATTTTTCTGAACAAACGGCAACATTAACAACTATCGAGAATGCCCCAGTAACGTTAGAGACAACAATCCAAAGCAAAACAACTGACCCGGAGAAGGATGATAGTACCGCTGAGAGTACCAAAAAGGAGGTGTCCACTAGCGCTTAGGCTTATAATGGCGTGTGCCCTCATGCCATTTACTTGATCACCAAATACCTTTTTCCCTTTGCACTAGTATATCTTAATACCGGTCTGAGAAATAGAATGGCATGTGCCCTCAGGCCTTTTACTAAATCACCTTTGAAAGAAATGCAAGCCTCTATGTCGTAAAAAAAAGGTACTAGAGAAATTCCTTAATAATATGAATGTTATTTAGTTTCATGAAAATACACTAAGGGTCAAATGAGTTAAATGACTTCTCCAGACTAGCAATGCCTCTTGCTACACCTTCACAATTAGATTCGTTAGAAAAAGATAACATTGAATAATATCTAAATGTTCTCACCATTAAGTTATATGTCTGGCTAATAGGAATGATGTTCATCTTGGAAAGCTCACCACACGCTCAATGAACAAATAAATAGTGTGTGCGCGCATGCCATCGCTCTTCTTTAGCTTCAGATTCGGCTTGTTCACCTTGACAATGAGATTTATTATACAACTAGATGGACTCAGTCTGGACATAAGGTCACCGCGCTAGTCACCATGCCCCAGATATGTCTAGCCCCTGGACAAAAAACATATAATTTCACGTCATTTTCAAATACTTGAAAATTTGTACCTAGTCCCATTTTACTGAATAAATCCCACTTTAACGAAATAGAGCTTTTATGGAGGTTGTGGATGAGACTCCTCCAAATGGTTGGAGGTGTGGTTAAGTGACTAAAGTAGAATGGAAAAATTAGTCGCTTACAACTTGGTATCGGAGTTGTTCCTTAGTCCGACTTTTATTGGTGCTCAAGTATATCACCACTGGGGTTGGCATCGGAAGGTCCGAGGAGTGGGCTTATCCTAGAGGAGTAGCAGGTCGGGAAGACATGGCTTTCCATTATAGTTCATGTGGGAACTTGTAGACAAAGTGGTGAATAGAAAATGGCCAATAATGGAACGACTTTGGGATCTTGGGAACAGTATATGGTTTTCCTCAGAGAGTTGAGGATGTGATCTAGAGCGTTTGACTTAGCAAACTGGTTAATGTAGTTGTGGTAAACAACTATAGTTGGGATCACGGGAAAGATAAAGACTCCAAAGCAATAAAGGAGTCACAAGATTATCCTCATATAGTTGAGGTTGGTGCTCATGAACGTGAGACCAGAAGTAATGACCGTGGGAGGTCAAGTACGGAAGAGGACTCAAGCCCTTGAAATGGTAGCCGGGGCTACCTTTAATAAATGCTGGAACAACCCAAGGAGTTGGGGGGTGTACTTAGAGATGAGTGGTATTCTCATCACATGGACAAGTAGTCCTAAGGGGCAAAGGTTGCCCCCAGAGAACAAAATCAAGTGTCAGAGTAACACTTGTGAAAATAGTCCTTTTGAGTAGGACAGGAATGCAAGAAGTGTATTCCAGTGAGCTAGTGCCTCACAAGTAGGACCTTACGGGTCTGTGGATTAACCAAGTCCAAAACTGCTGGATGACTCAAGTAGAGTCAAGGAATGGTCCTAAAAAGGACTGATGGAAGCATTTGGACTGAGTTGTGTTATACCCCACGAAAGATGGGGGGGATCATAGGATCCAAGGATGAGAACAGAGGGTATCTCATCGATGGCAAAAATGTGCCATGCTAAAGTCGTGGGAAAGGTGTTCCCAAAAAGAAAACAACTTTGACACAAAGTTGTGTGTGACTTCTATGGTGCAATGCTAACGGATGGTTGGCATGAGAAAGAGTGGTATTGGTCTTGGCAAAGACTTAGACACAAAGAAGAAGTGTCATAGAGGTAGGCTCGTGGAGCCGATGGTGTGGAGACACCAAATGTGCCAAAATGTGATACCTTGAGGCTATGTTGGTGGGTTCATGAGAACCCCTTGCCAAAGGAATCCTAATAGAAATGGGAATGGCATAGCCTAAACTGCAGAGCATGCAGTTGGAGTGTGGTGACCCAAATAATGATAGAGGTGTGGAAGCACCAGCAATGAGTTGTAGGACTTGACAACTACGAGGCAACTAAGCAAGAGGTGCAAAATAATTAGTTAAACGGGTAGAAGGCAGCTACCCAAGCCTTTTTAATGGCATAGGAAAGTTGGATATACCCTTACGGGGGATAAGTTGCTTATGTTGCGATATAGTAAGTCAATGTCATAAAAGGAAATACTCATTGTCAAGGAAGCCGTCATTGGGACACCCGAACACTCTAGAACACCAGGAGGTGGTGTTTGATGTTGTGAGGGCAGTAGATAAGGCCCAAGGGACTAAGTCCCTAACGAATGATGGATAGTAGGTGCTATCCAAATGTCCAAGGTGGCGGAGACAAGAGAAGACTGTCTACTCGAATTGGACAAAGCCAAAAATGGAATTTTGGCAAGGCTAGCAATGGGCATGCAAAGGCCCGTAAGCAACAATGTAATCCCGGTGTGTGAGATTATAGGGTGAGCATACCTGGATTGAGGAACCACTCCCTAGGCTATCGGGTAAGTTCATCCCTAAGAATACTTGCTAAGGCATGATAAAAAGTGCAAAGCTATCTTCCTGGTCTAGAGGAGAATGACCGAAGGAAAGGTATGAAGCCAAAAGCAAGAAGTAAGGGGATAGAACCGAACCATAGGAATCGAAGGGCATAACCAAGGTTAGTTATGCCAGCTGGGAGTGGAGAATCAAGTGGGGGCTCGAGGGTGTTGCAGTTAGCAACCGTGATGCCATGGAGAGTCTAAAATATGGAATTGTCCATGTTAGACTATATGGTAATTGGAAAGCTTGCAAAAAGGAGGTCTTAGCAAGTTAAGGGACAAAGTTCCTTCAAGTTCCCAAAGAGGATTCTAGGTAGCTTAGTACCTAGAAAGGCCAAGCGTAAATGGTTCAAGGAACGCGCGAAATCAGAGTGGCGCAGCAAAAGCGTGGTCTTGAAGCTTGCCATGAGGCAAGCCTATCAAGGTTAGGGAAGTAGTTCCTGAGAGTTCAGAGAGGGCTTTGAACAAAAGTCGATGATCAAGGGCTTTCACGCTTGTGCAAAAACCATGTTACAGTGGTCGGAGGACTTGCCAAAGCGAGATTGGCAAGTCAGGGGAACAAATACCCTAGTCGAAGGTGATAACTTCAAAAAGGGTGGGCCATGGGGCCAAGCATGGAGGAGTCCATGCATGATCACAGGCTTGTCAAGTGAGGGAACTTGGCAGTAGTCGCATTTCACCCTTCCCAGCGGCCTTCTTCATTGCAGCTGAGCATGGATCCCGGGACAGGCTCATCACTGCTTTCGAGGAGGATGACGAAGACAAGCTAGCGAAGATTCTACTCGGCAGCCTCCAGGGAACAGACGCTGTGTGGAAAGATTTCCTTAAATCGAACCTCCAGTGATCTCAAACAGGAAGACAGGGGAAAGTTTCTCACAGGTTTCTAACATGTTTGCCTGGTTTCTTTTTTGTTTTCTACTTCTTTACATGACTACGCTAGAACTTCTGCATTGTCCAATAAAACGCTGTGAACCAAGACAACTCAAAAGCTTTCCTTGAGCACAACTATCCATGGCATGCTCGAGTGAAAACTAGCACTGGATGCTTTCGTGAGGATAGATCCCCTTCGTTTACAGCTTTGCTATAAGATGGGGCTTACCTGACTAACGTGTCATGCATGAATATTTGCTGGACGAGCTCGTCTATGGAATTGCTCAGCCGGCTCAGCGTCAGCAATCGATTTCTCCTCTCGCCCCGGGTGTGTAGCACTCAGCTACCTTTTCTTGCTGCAGAGCTAGGATCCAAGAGCAACTCGCGGCCTGTGTAGGTATGGAGATCGATATTGCCATGGCTTCCTTCCTAGGGTCATAGGACTTGCGAATTTCTCTCAGCTGGTATCATGGATGGGCGGCGTGCGGCTCTGAATCTCGTCTGAAGTGTTGGTATGCATTTTGATCTCTCAACCTTATATAATGTTTGTTTATATTGCAGTGAGGAAACTAACAAGAAAAACTGGCAAGGAGAAGGAACTAAAACCATTGGTTATACCGTCTAACCACGCAGCCTTTTGATATGTCTTATGTCATAGCTCTCTCCAGGTACTTATCTAATCCACTCCAGGTTTGAGGCTTTTTGGGACACCCAAGCTATCAAAGTTGCTACGTCCCATGGCTTGGATGATCCTGCTCGATCCACAGGGCTCTTGAGAGGTCTTGCCATCATCAGGTCCTGGCCGGAGAGCTCACCCATCACGACCCTGCAGCTGTTACAACTGCACGAGGCTCTACAGCTGACACCCGTCTCGGCATTCCGCAGTTATGGTGCCATGTCCTCCGCTGGAAAGAGTTACTCACATCCCCGAGACATCCAGGTCAAGATGCGGAAGTTCCTGGACCGTCTCAATGCAAGCATCGCGGAGCACAGCAAGAGCAAGCTGAGCATCGCCAGATGGGCCTCCACGGTCGCAAGGCTCATCATCGACTTCGAGAAGATCCATCCGTTTGAAGATGGTAATGGGCGTGTTGGACGCCTGCTTGCGCTGCAGCTGCTGCGTCGCATTTCACCCTTCCCAGCGGCCTTCTTCACTGCAGCTGAGCACGGATCCCGGGACAGGCTCATCACTGCTTTCGAGGAGGATGACGAAGACAAGCTGGCGAAGATTCTACTCGGCAGCCTCCAGGGAACAGACGCTGCGTGGAAAGATTTCCTTAAATCGAAGCTCCAGTGATCTCAAACAGGAAGACAGGGGAAAGTTTCTCACAGGTTTCTAACATGTTTGCCTGGTTTCTTTTTTGTTTTCTACTTCTTTACATGACTACGCTAGAACTTCTGCATTGTCCAATAAAACGCTGTGAACCAAGACAACTCAAAAGCTTTCCTTGAGCACAACTATCCATGGCATGCTCGAGTGAAAACTAGCACTGGATGCTTTCGTGAGGACAGATCCCCTTCGTTTACAGCTTTGCTATAAGATGGGGCTTACCTGACTAACGTGTCATGCATGAATATTTGCTGGACGAGCTCGTCTATGGAATTGCTCAGCCGGCTCAGCGTCAGCAATCGATTTCTCCTCTCGCCCCGGGTGTGTAGCGCTCAGCTACCTTTTCTTGCTGCAGAGCTAGGATCCAAGAGCAACTCGCGGCCTGTGTAGGTATGGAGATCGATATTGCCATATTTCCAATGATTCCATGAAATGCACCTTCCTAGGGTCATAGGACTTGCGAATTTCTCTCAGCTGGTATCATGGATGGGCGGCGTGCGGCTCTGAATCTCGTCTGAAGTGTTGGTATGCATTTTGATCTCTCAACCTTATATAATGTTTGTTTATATTGCAGTGAGGAAACTAACAAGAAAAACTGGCAAGGAGAAGGAACTAAAACCATTGGTTATACCGTCTAACCACGCAGCCTTTTGATATGTCTTATGTCATAGCTCTCTCCAGGTACTTATCTAATCCACTCCAGGTTTGAGGCTTTTTGGGACACCCAAGCTATCAAAGTTGCTACGTCCCATGGCTTGGATGATCCTGCTCGATCCACAGGGCTCTTGAGAGGTCTTGCCATCATCAGGTCCTGGCCGGAGAGCTCACCCATCACGACCCTGCAGCTGTTACAACTGCACGAGGCTCTACAGTTGACACCCGTCTGGGCATTCCGCAGTTATGGTGCCATGTCCTCCGCTGGAAAGAGTTACTCACATCCCCGAGACATCCAGGTCAAGATGCGGAAGTTCCTGGACCGTCTCAACGCAAGCATCGCGGAGCACAGCAAGAGCAAGCTGAGCATCGCCAAATGGGCCTCCACGGCCGCAAGGCTCATCATCGACTTCGAGAAGATCCATCCGTTTGAAGATGGTAATGGGCGTGTTGGACGCCTGCTTGCGCTGCAGCTGCTGCGTCGCATTTCACCCTTCCCAGCGGCCTTCTTCACTGCAGCTGAGCACGGATCCCGGGACAGGCTCATCACTGCTTTCGAGGAGGATGACGAAGACAAGCTGGCGAAGATTCTACTCGGCAGCCTCCAGGGAACAGACGCTGCGTGGAAAGATTTCCTTAAATCGAAGCTCCAGTGATCTCAAACAGGAAGACAGGGGAAAGTTTCTCACAGGTTTCTAACATGTTTGCCTGGTTTCTTTTTTGTTTTCTACTTCTTTACATGACTACGCTAGAACTTCTGCATTGTCCAATAAAACGCTGTGAACCAAGACAACTCAAAAGCTTTCCTTGAGCACAACTATCCATGGCATGCTCGAGTGAAAACTAGCACTGGATGCTTTCGTGAGGATAGATCCCCTTCGTTTACAGCTTTGCTATAAGATGGGGCTTACCTGACTAACGTGTCATGCATGAATATTTGCTGGACGAGCTCGTCTATGGAATTGCTCAGCCGGCTCAGCGTCAGCAATCGATTTCTCCTCTCGCCCCGGGTGTGTAGCACTCAGCTACCTTTTCTTGCTGCAGAGCTAGGATCCAAGAGCAACTCGCGGCCTGTGTAGGTATGGAGATCGATATTGCCATGGCTTCCTTCCTAGGGTCATAGGACTTGCGAATTTCTCTCAGCTGGTATCATGGATGGGCGGCGTGCGGCTCTGAATCTCGTCTGAAGTGTTGGTATGCATTTTGATCTCTCAACCTTATATAATGTTTGTTTATATTGCAGTGAGGAAACTAACAAGAAAAACTGGCAAGGAGAAGGAACTAAAACCATTGGTTATACCGTCTAACCACGCAGCCTTTTGATATGTCTTATGTCATAGCTCTCTCCAGGTACTTATCTAATCCACTCCAGGTTTGAGGCTTTTTGGGACACCCAAGCTATCAAAGTTGCTACGTCCCATGGCTTGGATGATCCTGCTCGATCCACAAGGCTCTTGAGAGGTCTTGCCATCATCAGGTCCTGGCCGGAGAGCTCACCCATCACAACCCTGCAGCTGTTACAACTGCACGAGGCTCTACAGCTGACACCCGTCTCGGCATTCCGCAGTTATGGTGCCATGTCCTCCGCTGGAAAGAGTTACTCACATCCCCGAGACATCCAGGTCAAGATGCGGAAGTTCCTGGACCGTCTCAATGCAAGCATCACGGAGCACAACAAGAGCAAGCTGAGCATCGCCAAATGGGCCTCCACGGTCGCAAGGGTCATCATCGACTTCGAGAAGATCCATCCGTTTGAAGATGGTAATGGGCGTGTTGGACGCCTGCTTGTGCTGCAGCTGCTGCGTCGCATTTCACCCTTCCCAGCGGCCTTCTTCACTACAGCTGAGCACGGATCCTGGGACAGGCTCATCACTGCTTTCGAGGAGGATGACGAAGACAAGCTGGCGAAGATTCTACTCGGCAGCCTCCAGGGAACAGACGCTGCGTGGAAAGATTTCCTTAAATCGAAGCTCCAGTGATCTCAAACAGGAAGACAGGGGAAAGTTTCTCACAGGTTTCTAATATGTTTGCCTGGTTTCTTTTTTGTTTTCTACTTCTTTACATGACTACGCTAGAACTTCTGCATTGTCCAATAAAACGCTATGAACCAAGACAACTCAAAAGCTTTCCTTGAGCACAACTATCCATGGCATGCTCGAGTGAAAACTAGCACTGGATGCTTTCGTGAGGACAGATCCCCTTCGTTTACAGCTTTGCTATAAGATGGGGCTTACCTGACTAACGTGTCATGCATGAATATTTGCTGGACAAGCTCATCTATGGAATTGCTCTCGTCTTTTTGCTGCCTGTCTGTTAGTGGCTTACCAGCCTTGCCTTGCTCACCACTATCTCCGGAAATAAATTGCTCTATATTATTATTCTTACCTAATATTGTTTTTTAAAATTAGATAAAATTCTTTGATTCTATCACGTTATGCTATAAAATACATATGTTAAAATAGATTTATAAGAAACTAACTTGATTTAGTTTTTTTATTTTAAAAAAAAGTTCACATCATTGAAGAAACATATCTCCTCACTATTTTTGTATAATTAAATTTCTGTATAGTCTATTTAATTATATATCTATTTGTTTGTGTATACACTAGAACTATAGTAGTGTATGTAAAAGCATTCCGTTATAATAAACTAAGATTACTCACTTATCAGATGTGATGCTGTTAATTTTGCATAATAGCTCAAATTTTTGTGCACTTGCAACTGAGATATGCTATATATTTTTATATCATAGCCTAAGTGATGGACATGTATCATATAAATATATACCATTCAGAATAAGGATTTATATGACATATATGTATGTAAGTATGTATATGTATATATATCACTCAATTAGAAAGAAAATGTGTTACAATAGTGATATCATTCTAAAGAATTTTTATCTCATTAAGTGTGTTTGGTATATATTTTATTTCCATTGCATCTGTATAATTTATATACATAGTTAAATACATTTTTTTTAATTAAAGAATTTAGTTCACCATTTTAGAGAATTTCCTTATAAACTTAATTTCTCATGTACCTTCCTGAGTAATCTTGGTTTTATTTTTACACATATGTGTATATGTTTAGAAATGTGAAAACCAAAGCATCTTTTGAGAGTGTGACATATAATTGGCAATGTCCAAATACTGTGTGGTAGATTTATAGTTGTGATTTAATATTGTGATTAAAAATACATGTCTAATTGTCTTCATCTGATATGTTTATCTTTTAATACAATTCTTGGTAATTTTTCCCTTCAATATTCCCGAGATATATATGCGTATCTAAAAGCTAATTTTCACCCCTTGAAAAAATACTTCCAACTTTTCCTAATCTCAAACCAAAAACAAGTTCTATTTCTTTTATATTATAAATTTATTTCCTTCATGTAGTTTAAATATCTTCTATGAAAATCTACAAATAAGATATATTTAAGGCCTTTTTATTTTTAAAGTGGGATTTGTCATTATCCTAAATTTTTTAAATAAAAACGATGGCTTGTGGCCACATATCAAGACAAAAAAAAAGTGAAGATAATATGCAAATTAGAAGTGTTCTATGTGATTTCTCACATAATGTACTATAACATTGTCAATGAAATAAATAAATCAAAAAGGCTAATGCAAATTGAGTGACTGAACTAAGATATGGCATGTAAACAGATGCTATGGTTTCTTACTTTAATGAAAAAAATTCCACTCTAAAGAAAAAGAGAAATTTTTCATTTTGACAATTTTATAACATTTATTATTTAATATTAACATTGTATATACCATTATATATAGTATATCTCTCTCCAATCAGCCCCATGGCATGTGTGAATAATTATCACTCACTTATGATATTTTTACTTTTCCAAAGTTGTTCAATTTTGTATTTTTAAAAATTAGTCTTGAAAGCTTAAGTTAGGTGCTCATTATACAATTGAGTAATTATCAATATTTATTTGGTGACCAGAGGGTTATGTTTTTAGAATAAAAAACTAAATTGTCGTATTATTGAATTACAAGATAACATATTTTATTAGTTTTTACAATCATTTACCAGCATATAAAAATTTTGATTTAAATAAAGATGTGATTTTTTAATTAGGAATTCTAATTGTTTAGGTAATAATTTATTATATATAGTAAAACCAATTAAGATATAGTTTAGCCAACCATGAAGGCTATTAATCTCGATCCTAAAAATAGGAAAGTAGGACGTCACTATTTTGATTCTTGAAGTTCTCCAAAATCTGGAGCGTCTGAGTCATTTTTGCATATTATAATCTAAAAGCCAGGATCTGGATTTCAGTTTTATTAAATAATCAATCCTTGTCCCGGTATTTGAACAATGTTGAAAGTCAAATTTTTATAGATGTTATTAAAGCTTCAATTCCTAATATTCCTTTCTTTATATAGAATTTTATCAGCATAAGATATAATAAAATATAACAAAAATTTGAATAATAATACTCAAGTTCAAAATTTATATTTTTATTATAAATGATGTTCTAAAGATAAAACCTCAACCATTTATGTATGTTAACAATATACTTAAAAATGAAAATCAATTTATGCTTAAAGGGTAAAGTTTTTGCTAGTGCTTTACTCTGTGTTTGTGCTTTTAAAATAATGTTGTTTTTAGGCTCATTTATAATATAATATATGATAACAAAATAATTCAGATTAAATACAATTGTAGTAACTTTTGTAATCAGTGTTTAATGTCAAATTTCTTTATTTATTGTTAAAGGCAAGCATAGAGGGTGTTTATTTTGTAAAATAGGAAAAGAGGCCCTAAAATAGTTGATTGTATTCCTTCTAATGTTTTGCGGAACTAATGTAGCAAATTCCACTGCCAGGAAGCAAAGGAAGATCGGTCACATGCTCCTTGACAAAGAAAAGCTGGCTATAAAGCCATGACAGTGCAGCTTCTCCATGTACAGAATTGTAATGTGGAAGCCAAAACTCCTTACACATCTACAAAGTCTTTGTATTTCACTTTAGCTGCCAATTCCAGAGTTATGGCACTGACTGACTATGTTGTTTTGGCTTAAGTGGGAGCTCCTGCCTCTCCATATTGAGTCTAACTTCATACACTTCAGGAAAATTTTCTTGAGGATCAAGTAGTTTTAAAACATCATTGTTAACATATCATACCTAGTCATTAAAGACATGGGCAAGGCATAGGCTGTATTTAAAATATAGCTATTTGGTAATAGAAATATTTCTGATTTAGCTGAGATTTGTTTTGAATATATTTGGATATTCTAGGATATTTTACCATATTCATTTAAATTAATCTTGCATTTATAATTTATGAACATGTTCATAATTTATAAACTTCTCTAACCACTTTGTATCATTGTGATTTGGTCATGGGGGCATGAGCCAAAGAAATACCATAGCTTACAATGCATTGCTTAGGGCCTACATCTAGAATGGCAATTGTGAGGAGCTCTTAAAGTTTCTACTTAAAAACTAAAGCAAACCAAACGTGACAATTTATTTTTTCATGAAAGCAAACCAAGAACAAACAATGAAAAAAAATGTTTCTAAACTCCAGGACGTCAAAGAAGTGCCGGTCAAAAGCCGAGAAAGACCACAATCATCTGACAGACAGATGCAGACTGGAGTGGAAAGAGAGAAATGCCATGTAAGCATGCCACATCATTGCCAGCTAGGTGGAGAGAGACGAGGCCTCACGGTGAGTAGCAGCCTGGTTGGAGCAAAAAACGCTCGCCATCGCAGTGATCCATAGATCCTACGTCTCCCATATGCGACGTTCTGGTAGATGCTCGTTACAGCACAGCGACTTGTCGATCGCGCGCAGATGGTCTCACAAGATCCAAGCTCAACGTTCGTCCCGAGCTTCCCTGGGAGATGGAGATGGCTGACATATTGTGGAAGGGGCTGCTCAGGCAGTGTCCTACCAACGGAGGTCACTCGTTCGAGCCCATGGATGATTGTGGACAACGTAAATACTTAGGAGGCAAGCGAGCGCCCTCTGAGAGGATGAGCGACTTCTCGCAGGAGGAATTCGACGAAGTGACGAGGCTGCGCAAGATTTATGATAGGCCAGACTACAAGTTGGTTGTTCTCCATCTCCGCCACTTCTATTGACCAGCCAAATATGCTTCTCCTTGTTCCTCCAGGCTTTACACAGCAATTCAGTCTCTATGAACCAGGGGCACTCTTTCGCTCACCATCTTTTTCTGGGCGCAAAGGAAAAACTTTCTTGGCAATACCATCTTCTTTAGAACAAAACCGGTCGATTATCTGCTGCGATCGCTGCCGGCGGCCTAGCCATCGCCAATCTGTACTAGAAAGATTGTGGCGTTAACTCTTTTTTCATTCTTTTTTATTAGATCCTCTCGATCTCTTCTCACAGTTGTGACATTTTTAAATTTGAGCTGCTGACATCCACGGAAGAAGCCAACGCGGGAGCGCTACAACATCTCTACCCAGCGAATGTTTCTTTCCAGGTGAGAGCTCAAGCAGCGGGTGCTTCACACAACATAGGAAGCCATTCCAAAACCGGCGGAATCAAATCGGCTGCTCTGAATCGGAAAACAAGGATTCTGGATCATGCGATATTTCAAACGTTCCGGTTTTCGAACCACTGCAAGTGTGCAAGCTTAAGTTTTAGAATTTGGTTGCGAGTCACGCTCAAATGTTTGAAACAAACAAACGTTGTGGGGAGTCAGTCGTTGACAAGATGCTGAGCCTACCCAAGCGCCACCACTAGATCTCATGCTGCCGCCAGCGCTGCTGCCACGGCCAAATCCCATGCTACCACTGACCGGTGCCACCCACTGCCAGCCTCCATTGGCACGCCCTAAAACTAATCCCTAATCCCTAAAACTAATGCTAATCCCTAAAACTATTGCCAAGCCTTCCACTCCTTACGAGCACTTCTCGCGAGCTCAAATAGAATTTTATTCCTGGTTGCTATTAAGGACAACATTTTAAAGTTTGTTTTTCCTCTCATGATTCTCCTACTTACAGTAGTTTGAGCTGTGGAACATGCCATATGACTATGCCTCTCACGACGGCCTAATTGCGGCCTTGGCGCAGTCTCCAGCGACTGGCATGGTTGCATTGGCGAGCCATGACAAGTGTGTCAATTGAAGTAGAGTGAGAGGGCCAAAGACAACAAGGATAGATACTTAAGCTAAGCAAATACCCAATGTTTTCTTTTTGTTGTTTCATTCATAGGGCTTCTGTTATGGCTTTTGTTTTCTAACACACATCACATACCCAAAGAAAATCCTCGCATATAGACTTCCTTAACTTAAAAGATCAAAGCAAAGCCAGATTTTGCCAGGTTACAAGTGGATAGATGGAGGGCAGAACTAATATGTAAGGATTATCTTAATGTGTAAGAGAAAACTCTCGCTGGTTGTTTACAATTTATCGGCTGAAATCAAGATTTTAAACACTAAGAATATTCCAAGGTCTTTGGTTAGCCATCCATGGATGATGGGAACCGTTTATACTGGTGAGGCGAGGAATGGTTCTCTAAGATAACGCTGTGCAAGATTTATGATAGACCAGACTTCAAGTTCCCCTTGTTTGTGAGCCCAGCAATCTGCATTGCCAGGTTATTTTCCATCTCCATGGCTTCTATTCAATGCTCATGCTACAAGCACGAGCAGCCAAAGCTAACGTATGAATATCGGGTGGAGCATGGTTACAATTAGAGGGTCTGGACACTCAAAGCAGTGTCTCTTCCAGCAATTCAATCTCTATGAGCGGATAGGGGCTTTCTTTCGTAGAAACCTTCGTGCTCGCCTTCTTTTTTCTGAACGCGCAAAGAATTAAAGATCCACTTTCTTGTGCCACACTCTGCACCTAAAGAGATTGCTTTTTTTATTTGGCGGAGCTCGATAATTCCAGCGAGCTCCGGCAAAAGAAGCCTAGCTTGAGCATTCCTAGCGCTTGCATGAGCGAACGAATTGATCAATTGCTAGGGAAACATAGAACGAGCTCCACATTCTGTCTCTCGTAGCACAGATTGAGAATCACATCCGCTGCGGTCGCTGCTGGCAACGTTACCTTGGCGGCGGCGATTCTGGTAAGCAAACCTTTCTTCTCTAATGTCACAGTAGTGACATTAGCTGACATCCACAAGGAAGAAGCCAACGCTGCGGGAGCGCGACAGAGCATCTGTTTCCACCAGATCTCTTGAGTAGAACTTTCAAGGTTCTTCCTTTAAAACTCTACCTAAGCGTCCCATGTGAGAGCTCCAGCAGCGGGTTCCACAACTTATGCTCCGCGAAAGCCATTTCTTAAGATCATTTCTTAAGAGTTGGATCATACTCGAAATCTCTCTGAGATGTTTTGGAAACATCTGGAGAGAATGAATTGTTACGCGCTAAAGCTGATAAGAACAGGGCGCAAGCATTTATGTAGGAATGACTCTGATCGTTGACATTGCATCAGCTGATGGTTTTGTTCTCTCACTTGAAGCTCAAATTTTTTACGTTTTGGCGCGGTCAACGAGGGTCTGACTGGCAAGACTGCCGAGCCTACCCAGCTTTGGCAAGATATCCCCAAATGGCCCTGCCGGACCTCCCCGGTGTGGTAGGTCCGTGACCGAGCCTGCGTGCCTTGCAGAAAGAAGCACACACTTAAAACACTCTTTAGCTCGAACACTCCTTGTTTTGCAAGCTCGTGGCTATGGCGGATCCATGGACGCGAGCGCTATCGAGCAGGGGCGCCTAAAGATCTCGGTTCCAAGGTCAGTGCTCTTCCTGTCCCCTGCATTCTCTCTCGGCAGAGGTGATTGCGCAGCTCGCCAAGGGTTTTGTGCGAGTCCTAGGAGGATTTTCGCGTGCTACTGCAATGACGAGGGCTTTCATCTGCAGGATAGGCGGATTCTATTGCCGGAGTCCTTCGAAAGAGCGGAGGCGCAATGGCGCAAAGTAACTGGGAAGCCGATAAGATGTAAGCGTTTGGATTTCTTTTTGTTCTTCTCGTTGTTTGAGTAAGATTGGGATTCGCAGGCTCGATGTTTATATACACGACTATCTTGTGAAGAAAAACCTCCAGGCCTCTGCCAAGGCCTTTCAGACAGAGGGCAAAGTTTCTGGCGATCCTGTCGGTAAGAGCTCCTCTCCGTAGAGATTCTTGTCCTCATAGGAGTTCCATTGCTCCTTTTTTTCCCTTTTTTTTTCGATGCAGCGATTGATGCTCCTGGTGGTTTTTTGTTCGAGTGGTGGTCCGTGTTCTGGGACATTTTCATTGCTCGTACGAATGAAAAGCACTCAGAGGTGGCTGCTTCATATATCGAGGTAAAGCTTTTCATTCATTTTTCTTATTCATCACCCCTTGTACTACAGACTCAGCAACTCAAGGCGAGAGAACAACAGCAGCAACACCAGCATCTTCAGCACCAGCAGCAACAGCAGCAAATTCAGCAGCAGCAGCACCAGCAGCAGCACCAACAACAATTACAACAAAGTCAGCAGCAGCAGCAACAGCAACAGCAGTTGCAGCAAAGTCAGCAGCATCAGCAGCAGCAGCAGCAGCAACAACAACAACAGCTGCAGCAAAACCAGCAGCAACACCAGCAACAGCAGCAGCACCAGCAGCAGCAGCAACACCAGCAGCAACTTCACATGCAGCAGATTCAACTCCTCCAGCGTCAAGCCCAGCAGCAGCAGCAGCCTCGGAGGGATCTGGCCATAAACGCTGCTGCAAACGGCATGGGTGGTGATTCACTCCTCACCCCAACTGCGAACGCAATGGCAACCAAAATCTACGAGGAGCGTCTCAAGCATCCACACCAACGTGACACTCTCGAAGATATTAAGGTCTGTTCAGTTGCCGTGACCCAAGGGACGCACTCTGACTGGGGGTCTTTGCAGAGATACGGAGAGACTCCGGGACAGCTTTTGGATCCAAGCCCGACAAGTCTGCTTAAAGGAGCGCCGACTCCTGGCCAGCCGTCTGGGTAAATGATCTTTTTTCTTTGATGTCATTACGTTTTCAAACTCTGGAAATGGACAGGCCTTTACTTCCAGCTAGTGCTGCTGGATTGCAACAAGTTCAGAACAGGCCTCAGCTCTCTGGAGTCTCTCAGGTACGTCTTCTAGTCTTCTAGTCTCTGTCCGGCTCATTCGTTTTTTACACAAAACAGGACAGCAAGAGCGACGGCAACGTAGTTTTGAATCAAAGATCACCTGCACCGGATCCTTCCATGTTTGGGCATGCCAAGCCAAACCTTCTTAGTCCAGGTATGCTCTTGACTTTGAGAGTGCGCTTGAGTTGACGTTTTAATTATCGGCAGGAGTCAATCAAGGAGGAAATGCAATGTCATTGAAAGGCTGGTCATTAGCTGTAAGTACAATCGACACGGAAGTATTTGTTGTTTGACGTTGGTGTCTTGCGCTGCTCAGGGAATGGATCAGCTTCGCCCGACGCTAGTGCAAAATCAGAAGCCGTCTTTGCAGGCTTCTCCAGCATATCATATACTGAGTCCTCAGCACCAGCACTTACTGCTTCAGGCTCAGGCGCAAGGAAGCTTGCCTTCGTCCAATTCTGCTCTCCTTGGTGATGTAGACGGGAGAAGGTTTCGCATGCTTCTCAGTCGGAATCAAAACCAAATGGGCAAAGATGGTCAAGCTGGTCTCAGCGAGGTCGGATCACCTATGCAGGCTGCAACACTCCTGCCTCGTGGTAATCCACAGGATCAGGGGGAGATGCTGATGAAGGTACTATCTTCATTTTTCACTCATGGAGCTTGAAGTGTTTCTTTTTATTTTTTGGCAGATAAAAATGGCCCAGTCGCAGCAAGCTCAAAGTGGCCAACAGCCACAGCCACCACAGTCTTCTCAACAAGGGCAGCAAGCGCAGCAGCAACCGGCAACGCCACAACAGCAGCAACAGCAGCAGCAACAACTACAACAAGAGAGAATGGGTGTTGTTGGAGTTGATGGTGCGCTGTCCAACTCCTTTAGGGGAACCGGCGACCAGGTTTATAGCGGCATGGAGCCGAGTCCCAGTACGAACAGCACAGGGACTGGAAAGGTGAAAGTGAGATATAATTTGTAGCGTCAACGTTCTTACATAACTTCGTTTTATTTCCTTTTCGTCTACAGGTTGCTGCTAAAGGTCCCAGTGGCCGAAAACGGAAGCAACCGGCGTCATCCTCTGGTCCAGCTAATAGTACGGGTACAGCGAACACGGCGGGTCCGAATTCCCCGTCGTCTCCATCAACACATACGCCTGGCGATGTCATTTCCATGGCGGGAGCTTTACAACAAAATGGAAACATCTCCAAGTCGCTTATGATGTACGGGTCAGATGGAGCTGGGACGCTTGCTTCGCCTACAAACCAGCTGGTAAGAACTATATGCTGTAAGCTGCAATAGGATGGTTTTTTCCTGATTTTCTCTGTAATGGCTTTTTTGTCAAGGGTCTGAGTGGTGGAAATTGAAGTTGCAGGCTGATATTGACCGCTTCGGCGAAGATCCGTCGCTGGATGATAACGTCGAGTCCTTTTTATCGCACGACGACGCAGATCATCGCGATGGCTTGTTTGGAAGCAGCAAACAAAGCCCTGTCATGGATGTGAGCAAAGGCACATATCTATTTCGATAAATGCATTTCGATAGAATTTCTCCTCTTACTGTTGGTTTGAATTCATTGACCAGGTTTTCTTAGCGAAGTAGGTTGCTTGCGAGCAAGTACGAGCAAGGTTGTCTGTTGCCATTTCTCGTCCGACGGGAAACTTCTTGCGAGCGCCGGACACGATAAAAAGGTCTGGAAAAAAATGTGTTTTTAAGTCAATGCCGTAGGCTAATTGTTCTCTTGGCAGGCTGTTCTCTGGAATATGGACACTCTAAAGCTCAAGAGTACCCTCGAGGAGCACACCTTTCTTATTACTGACGTAAGATTCAGTCCAAACTCCACGCGCCTGGCGACCTCGTCATTTGATAAGACCGTGAGAGTGTGGGATGCAGACAATGTAAGTCTTGAGCTTGAGTTCCCGCCAACCGAGTCATGCGGACTAATTCTTGTCCAACTCTCGTGTAGCCGAGCTATTCCTTGAGAACGTTCACCGGCCATCAGACGTCGGTTATGTCGCTTGACTTCCATCCCGTGAACGAGGACCTACTGTGTTCTTGCGACGGAGATAGCGAGATACGCTACTGGAGTGTGAGCCAAGGCGTTTGCACCAGAGTCTTCAAGGTTTGTCTATCTCTTTGCGAAGCACGGTGCTGATGCGTGATAAGTTGCAGGGTGGTATGGCGCAGACGAGGTTCCAGCCAAGAGTCGGAAGGTTATTGGCGGCAGCTGCCGAGAATGTGGTCTCTATTTTTGATGTGGATACCGAGACTTGTGTACATTCCTTACAGGTAGGCACGTCTTCTGTGGTAATCTTTGCTCAAATCTTTTTCTTTTCTGGCAGCGACACACGAAGCCGGTACACTCGGTGTGCTGGGACGCTACTGGCGACTACGTCGCTTCGGTCAGTGAAGATTCGGTTCGAGTATGGGCACTAAATGGAAGCGATGGCGATTGCATCCACGAGCTGAACTGTAACGGGAACAAGTTCCACTCTTGTGTGTTCCACCCCAAGTTACCGACTTTGCTGGTCATCGGTTGCTATCAAGTACGTCTGTTTAAAGTTTATTTTTTTCCTCGTTTTGTGTGTTTCTTGATGTTCATGGTTCTTCTACTTGCAGTCGCTTGAGCTCTGGAACATGCAAGAGAACAAGACCATGACTATACCCGCTCATGACGGCCTGATCGCGGCATTGGCACAATCTCCAGCGACTGGCATGGTTGCGTCGGCGAGCCATGACAAGTGTGTCAGGCTGTGGAAGTAGAATGAGAGAGCCAGAGACAACATGAACAGCTACAGGGATTCACAAGAATCTCAAAGCTGTTTATAGAGAAGCACAGATTTGTGACAACAGGTATGAATTCCACAGATTTATATTTTCCTACTTCACGGTGGTGTCAGTTGTTTACACGACAGCGAGAAAAGCAAACCAGTTTACAGGAGAAGGCGGGGGCGAGTTTTCGGCTCCTGCTTGCTACTCCTACTTTGCGAGTTCCACGTACTGTGGAGCTTCCTTGAACAGCTTTTCTGACGCTGTCCTGCAGGCGGGGATCCCAGTGGGTATCTCTTTGAGCTCTTTGAGAAGATCCATCACTTTTCCCGACGCTGTTCTAAAGGCAGTGCTTCCGGTGAGGGACTGCTGCCGTAGCGGTGGGATTCTGAGGTCGATCCCCTCGGTACTGCTCTCTTTCACGTCGATGATGTGCTGCTTTCCCTCCGGTTTACTGCTCTCTTCCTTCTTCTGCCTTAATATCTTGCAGACGATGTAGAGAACTATTTGGCCGACAGCACACACGGAACCGGCGGCGCTTGGGATCTGTAGAGAGAGAGATCAAGATGGTGTAAGAGTAGGATCTTTCGTTTTCTTCTTTTGGTTTGATCGAGAACTTACTCCTATGAAGATGTCTTTGGTGAAGAAGGCGAATCCAGACCAGAGGATCCCGTTGATGAGGAGGAAGATGGTGAGTGTGAGGGGCATTGCTTCCACATTCTTGGTGCGAATCACAGTTCTCTAGACAGGGAGAATTTTTGAAAGCTGTCAGTCGGGAATGTTGGATGGGTGCGAGCTTTTTGCTTTTTTATTTGAAAGCTTTTTTCGTACCATGACCGAGAGAGGGGACGCGTACATGGCAATGGCGATGGCCGACGCGACACTCCCAATGACGATGATGCGGAGTTTCCCGCGTGTTGCAAAGAGAGTGATGAGAATCAAGCTGCACAAGATGAAAAGCTCCACACCCAACAGCTTCCAAATCTTCCGCTGCAAACAAAGATCTCCATTTCTTAGCATCTGGGAAGAGTGACGAAACTCTCGACGAACTTGAATAAGGGAATAGAGAAACTCCTGGAAGAACTGAGAGACTCTTGGAAGAACTCAAAAGGAAACGACGGGGTTCGATAGAGAGGAACACTGGAAAGCTTGCGAAGAACTCTCAAGAACCAAGCAAAGTTTGTGAGAGCTTGTGGTGTACCCTGCTGGCTTTGGAGGCGTATTTGTAGAAGATGATGATATAGGCGAGCTCGAAGACGCATCCAACGCAGTTAACGGTCACGATGAGCAATCCCCCGCCGCTCTTCATCATTCCATAGTAGAGCCCCAGTGCCGCCGTCAAGAGCGTGAGGACGTATGGAACCACGGAGAACATCTCGGTGGATTTCTTCCGGGAGATGATGCTAAAGGTTGGTCTGCGACAAAGATCTCAGGAAAGAGTTAGAACTTGGAAAGAATGAAAAGCTTGTGGATATGAGAACTTACATTGGCGATGCATACACGGCAATCGCAGTCGCATTTCCTGTCAGTCGAGAAAACAAAGAAAACGAACGAGTCAGCCGAGGCGAGACTTGGTCTATCTATTCTTTAAGAAAAACAATGCGAGAAGAACAAGAACATACCGACAAGTCCCAGGATGAAAATCTTATCAGCGGGCATTTTTGATCTCAATACCAAGCAGCAAAATCAAGCCAAAAGGAGAAATAAAACAAGGAATTTATTGGTCCTTTTCTCCCTTTCTTGCCTCCAAGACTTCTTCTCTCGTTTTGAACTTTTGAGACGAGCGTTGCTGCCGAGGTTTTATATACGAAAGCCATGACAGCACAACATTCTCACTTATCAGGAAACAATATAAATGATTAGATAGTGGAGGAGTTTAAGCTAACTCGCGATTTGGCTTAGCAGATTGTCTTCTAATTCATGTCTTGGTCCCTCGGGACAGCGGTGACATCCACTCTGGATATTTTGATATAGAAAGGTGGTGGTATTTTTATGTGAGAGAACCGGAGCAAAGATCTTCAGTCTATGGGCGAGTGACACATGGTCACACACTTGGAAGGGAATTTGAGGGTTTTTGCAGAGCACCACCAAGTTTCTGGCGGGGGAGTGTTGTGATTTGGAAGATTCTGGCTTTGATTCGCTTGGAGTGTTTGGCCGGTCGGTCAAATTGTGTGAGGGGTCACTGCATGTGATGCTTTCCGTGGCGAATGAGCAGCCGACTTATGTGCCTAGAATATTTATATAGATCTATCACCTTTCTGTAACTCTTTGCTTTTCCTGATTGTATTGCAGCTTTATAATAATGACGGTAATAATTAATAGTAATTATATTAATGATACTGTCCCACTCCACTCACTCCACAAAACAAATTTTTGGGCTCATGGGATACAACTTTCGTGCCGTGGCGTGGATGGATTGCTTTCTGTCCGTGTGATATCAAACCCCTTCATGGAAATTTGCGCTAAAGAGCAAGGAAATCTGCGCTTTTTAGAGCAATGATTGAAATTCTTGCATAAGATATGGGGTCTCGACTCAGAACTTAGTCTACAATGATTTGAGATGGGCGAGTTTATCGCATAGATTTTCAAAGCTTTCAAATATAATAGCGTTGATGCCCAATGACTTTGCAGCTTCAACGTTCCTCCTCCTGGAAAACACCAAAAGAACATTAACAAAAATAAAATGTGGTTTCCACTTTTGAGCTTAGAAATCTCTTACTGATCATCAACAAATGTGCAATCTGATGAATCCACTTGCAGTTTTTGCAAAACGTCCAAATAGGCATTAATTTCAGGCTTTCGTTTGCCTGCACAAATTGCCACTTATTTGTTATTTGTTAAAAAATTACTTGGAGAGAAAATCGAACCTGTGTGGCACGAGACAAACGTCCATTCCAGGTAGCGAGAGAGCTGAAGCTTGTCTTCAATCAGCATATACCTGAAAAAAATCACATAAATTGATAACTCATACTTCATATATTTACCAGTCTGGATAGTTTGTGAAGGCATGCATTTCAAAGCCCGAGGATTTCAAGCTACAAAGAAGCTCTTCCATTCCTTCGATGAATTCATAGCCAGCCACCATGCAACTCTTGAGTCCTGACCAATCCCGCAAATTCGTGAGAGCTCTAGAGCAAGAATGGAGAGAGAAAACCTTGAAGATCAAAGTCCCTGCCATCGTTAAAAAATCTGTGCTTGAGCTGTTCCTGTGTAAAAGTGTTCAAGCAAGAAAAAAGATAGAAAGAAAGCCACACCTCTGTGATCAATCCTTTCTCGAACTCAATCCACGCAGTTGGGTGTTTGATCTCCAGAAGCTCCTTCATAGAAAGCCTGGGGAATAGACACACAATTCAAGGAGGTGCTTCTTGTGGAAGAGATTTTACCCAAAGAATGCTGGAACATCCTTGTAGAATGGATCGCGCACGATGGTGCCCATGACATCAAACAAAAGCACGGGCAACTTCCTTACAATGTTATTCCTGGCCAGATTTCCCCCCATTGAGAGCGTGGAAGAAGAACTCATGGGCCGTGTTCTTGCTACCGGCGCCAATCTCCCACCACAGCCTATGGCATCTAGAGCTGGACTTCTAAGCATAGCTCCAGCCCTACCAATCAAGATCCTTATTATTTTTGTCGCAGATGATAGAATTTTCTTTCCTTTAGCAATTATATTGGGGTAAAATAAATTTCAAATTTGAATAGCATTTGATTTAATTAGTTAGATATTGGTTAGCTTAAGAAACCTGTTTATCTGTCAGTTTGATCTAGCTACCTCAATAGAAGGGCAGGATGTAAACAAATAAGACACCCTTCTTGTCTCCCATGCCATATTCCTTGCAAGGAAATTAGATAATTTCTTCCTAGCTTCAACAGCCACAGCCACCCTTCTAAAGAGAGATGAACACAACTTCTACTTTCCCATGCTTCCTTTGAAAATGCCGCTAGAGAAGACTAAAAAATGGCAAACAATAAGTCAACACATAGGCTTTAGCTTGCTTGTAGTCCCTGAGATCTCACAGGGCAAAACAATTACCGCAGTGGGTGTCTATTTCAGAATATAATATAAAAGTATATACTATATTATAGTAAATAGCACTTCAAATTGCAAAGTAAATTTACTATTGTAAGTCCAGTGTACGTCTGAAGTTTAAATTTTTATCATTTAAATTTGAAATAAAAAAAATCTAAAAGAGATGTTGCTTTTAGTTTATCTTGAACATTACAAGAACCCAATAAATTTTTGGTCTAAGTAGCGTGAAAAATAGAGCCTGTATAAAATTATAATAAATTTATGAGTAAGATTTATTCTCATAATTATAAGATAAAAAATTAAAAACAACTTTACCAGTATTCAACATCTCTAACCTTGCCAGATTTGCAACTTGGAAAACAAACTAGAATTTTGTTCTTATGAGTTAAATAGAATATGTTTCGGCATAATTTCACTTGTGTGTAGCTTATTTCATGAGACTGCTTTCAAGGGTTTTTTTCAAGGGTTTCAATTGTTTCAAGAGAGAGTTTAGTTCATATCTATGACTTTTAACTTTCATGGGATGGCATTCAGCAAATAATACCACCACCTTGTCATGGCTTTAAATTTAACTAGAAACATGCTTTTTATTTCCCCAAAGCTTTAGAATGGAGGTAAATTAATAAAATTTTAATTCAGATCTTTGTATTAAGCTATTATGTTGATCTCCATATACAAGTTTGAGAAATAGTATTATATACAACTGCATAGCCAGTATTCTCAACACAAAGTGCATAAGAAACCCAAACATTCTTGTGATATATATTATAGGACCAAATAATACTATCATTCATGTCATATATCACAAGATTTCCATCTTTTTGTAATCTAAGGAAACATCGCTCACCTTTATTATTAGTTTTAGTGTCCCAAATTACAATTTTTTTATAATAAAGTACTAAATTACAATCAAGTTGCATATACAAATTATATAACTGATTTGGAGATTGAAGAAAAGCCCCATTTTTTAATTTTGAAAAGCTGGAATACTGTGGTCCACTTTTTATACAAGTATTATAAAAATTACAGTCTTGCTCATGTTTATTGTTTACTGACATAAAATAGTTTTGCTGCAAAGGAAATGTATAGTCTTCATCTATGACATAAGATATAGAAAATCTATAATATATGTATTCTGCAAAGCCATAAGTTACTAGATCATTTAAAACATAATGTTTCAAGAGAAACATAAATTCAGATTCTAAATATGATCCTGTATTATACAAACTCAGATTCGGAATTATAGTACAAGTTATGACATATGTCTTAAAAGTATGATATACATCAAGAGCTGCTATTGTTATTAATAAGGACCTATAATCTTCATATATTACTTTAGAGTAAGAAAATCCTATAAACGATTCATCCCGTTTTCCAACTTCCTTTATAAGTTCTAGAATAATTGGTATAATGATTTTTTGTCTATAACTAATTGTAATAGCATTTGGGTATTCATAGTTTTTAATTAAGCAGTAACACTGTAAGCATAAAGATAAAAAAAAAACAAAGATCATGAGGTACTAAATTAACATCATCTTGTTTTATCATCTATTTAAGAAGAATTACTCTCTTTTATTAATGCTGTTACAAAGTAAGACCTAGCTTTATCTAATAATTTTATACTTTTGCAAGTATATTTGTCTATATTATTATACCAACAAAATTTCTACTAATAGATAACGTAGCTTTTTCTTTTTTGTAAAAGTTATACTGTTCCTAATTTCTCTCATCAGTATTGTCAGTTTTTTTTATTTTACTCTATCTTTTATATTTTATATTATAAATAAAAAACTGTACTCTTTTTATCCATTTTACGTGGCCCATCCTAAAACTTGAAAATAAGAACTTTATAGTTTATAAAGTTTGCAAGAGATGTTATGAACTCAAACTTTGATTATAGTGGAATTAACTGAGAACTTAGTATACTTCAAGTATTATTAAATAGATGAGTATAGTTAGGCTTTCTTTAATTTGTAAGTCTTTTTTACACTAGATACTTTCTAATTATAGAGGTAAAGTTAAGTTTATGTTGTATGTATGTATGACCTGTTTTAGATCTTATAGTGCCCATCTAAGATAAGCCACTTTTTTAAAGAGTTTTTATGGTAGAAATATTTTCTTATTTATATTTTTTCTAAATGTAAATTTTAAATTATGAATTATTTTTTATTCTAAAGTGATACATATATAATAATAATATTAATAATAATAATATAATTATAATTGCTCATCAAACTTTTAATGTTTTGATTTGTATCATTTCTATAATACAGGGATATATTAATCTGAATTCACATTTCTTTTAACAATTATATGATTTGGTAGCTTATGCTTTTCAAAATAAACATACTATATATATCTTATACCATAAAGTGATAGAAATGAAGTGCAAATTATATATTTATTATAATTTATTTAAAGCTAGATGCTCCAAGGAAACACCTCCATTCTAAAGCCTGGGGAATAAAAGGCATGTTGGTAATTAAATCTTCAGCCATGACAAGATGGCTAGATCGACCCAGCAAATCAATTGTACAACAGTAATGTTGGCTTGTGGGTTGAATGCCGAAGTCAAAACTCATAGACAGAAATCTAGCTCTCCCTTGAAACAATTTTCCAGCATGGCTAGAGGCAAGAAAAATTATGCTGAAGCATATTTCATCTGGCTCCTCAATCAGGCATAAAGAACCAAAACTATACAAAACATTATCAAACTGTCCGGCTTGGGCATATGTTGCAAGAAGCGTGTTCCAAGAAACGACATCTTTATCTAGCATTTGATTAAAATAATTCTTACAGTGTTCAGCTTGAAATATTCTGGAATAAACAAAAAGCATTACATTACAAGTGACAAGATCTCTTTCGGGACTTCCGTTGAACAAATGAAAGGCCTCCTCCCAGTAGCCATTCTGGGCATATCCAGAGAGCATACAATTAAAAGAAGAAATGTTCCACTCTGGCATTGTGTCAAAAGTTTTTCTTGCTTGATCAATGTAGCCATTATGTGAGTAAGTGGAAAGCAATGTATTGAAGAGCAAAAGGCTCTTGTGTGGAGTTTGATCAAACACGAGCTTTGCCAGCTCCAGGTTTTGATGGATCGAGCACGCACCGATCATTGCAGCAGCGGAGGCTAAGTCATGCTGAGGTGACGAATCAAACAACCGCTTCGATCGCCCAAGATCCTTCTCATGGCTGAGCATCATAGTGATCGAAACTAAGCTCTTTCCTGGCATTGACTCAAAAAATTCTCTAGTCTCCTCAGATCTCTCTGCCTGGACAAGAGCGGCCAGCATTGCATTGAGAGAAACAAGGCTATGGAACGGCATCTCACGGAAAATCTTGCAAACAAATTCCAGATATCCCTTTTGGGCATATGCAGTAAGAAGCGTGTTCCATGACACGACATCAACCTCAGGCATTAATTCGAACAATTTTTTTGCTTCTTCAATGCGGCCGTAAGCAGCATGGGCGTTTACAATTACGTTCCATGTAACGAGCGTCCACTCTGGCATTGTAAAGAACATCTCCCTAGATAAGACCAAATGCCCCTTTTCGGCAAGTGCCTTTAGAACAGTTGTCATTGACACAAGATCTCTCTCTGGCATGTTTTGGAAGAAATCTCTAGCTTGGCTCAAGCTACTGTTCTTGCAAAATGCAGCCAGAATCGAGTTCCACGATACCAGATCCCACTCGGGCATCTGGTGGAAGAAATCAAAGGCCTGATGGAACTCCCCGGCCTGGACATGGGCCGCTAGCATAGCGTTCCACGACACAATACTGCGCTGCGGCATCCTGAGAAATATGACCTTGGCGCTGCTGGAGTTCCTGCTAGAGGCCACGGCGGAAAGAATGGTGTTCCAGGCAAGAAGAGTGGGAGCGGGCATTTGCTGAAAGAGGAGCTGAGCGTCGCGAACTCGCCCATCGCGAGCGCGTGAGGATATTTTTCGCACCCAAGCAGAGGAATCGTCAATTGTCCCGGTCGAGCAAAAGCCTTCCATGAAAGCTTACGGGGTCTCTTTAGGATCCACTGTGCGCGAACATCTCGAGAGTGGTCGCAAGCCGGACAGCGATGCGATGTTTTCGTCCATTTGCTAATAGAGCACGGAACCCTAAAATTCAAATGGGCATATTGGATCTAATACCTTTGATCTGTAAGATGCGAGAGATTTCATGAAAGATTTGGTGTGTCGAATCTATGTGACCTTTTGTAAATCAATCCAAGCACTCCAAGCAATCCAATGAAGTTATTTCTACTGTTCACAAGAATATTGCTATTTCTCAAACTTAAATCCTATTTAAAGATTAAATATAAAACTTTACTTATAATTTATTTGGTGATTAAATCTTGACCCAGAATATCATGTTGATAGTGCTTATCCATAGAGAAAGATTAAGCTTAAGCATATTCCATCTGGCTAAAACCAAATATGTTCAACTTGAAATATTCTTGGACAACCAGATGAACAATCAATAATTAATAGCATGTAATGTCATCAATAGCTTCCTACAATTAAACTCTTGACAATGTTATCCTTGAATAAGTAGAAAGCAGGGCATTGAAGAGCAAAAGGCCCTTGTGTGTCAAACACGCAGCTTCAGGTGGATAGAGCACTCACTGACCATTGCATGCTGATCAAACAACCCGCTTTGATTGCCCAAGATCATTTTCATGAGCGGGCATCACGAAACATGCAGATATCCCTTTTTCTTATGCAGCGAGTTGCGTGTTTCATGACCTCTAGCATCGAAGTCGAACATTTGCTTTGCTTCTTCTACGGGACAGTAAGCCATATGTGCATTTAAGATTATGTTCCACGTAGTGAGCGTTCACTCTTCTCTGGCATTGTAAAGAACGTCTCCCGAGATTAACCAAATGCCCCCTTACGGCAAGTGCCTAAGAACAGTTACAAGATCCCTCTCTGGCATGTTTTAGAAGAACATTATAGGGAGTTCCACGATACCAGATCCCACTGGTGGAAGAAATCAAAGGCTTGATGGAATCCCCTGGCCTGAAAGACACAATACTACACTGCGGCATCCTGAGAAATATGGCATGGCTGAAATTCCTGAGCAGGTGAACATGGTTTTTGCAAAAAACCATAGTGCAATAATGGGTCATTAGGTCTCAATTTGACACTAGGACGGTAACAGTAGGTTAATTTTTTTGGGTTTTATCATGGTTAAAGAAGTGGTTTTGTGAAGCCAACAATTACTGGTAAGGTATATTTTTCAACAAAAAGCAAAAATATAAATAAAGAATATTTTACCTTCTATATAAAATTATATAGAGAAAATATATAAGCCCAAGATTAATCTGTAAAAAATGGAAACACTAGATGAAAATCTTGTAGAAAATCTATAATGAAATTCTATGTTAGCTATACCAAATTATTGTTGAAGTTGTGGTGAGGGTGGTATGGTGGAGTTAGCACAAGAGAAAAGGAAAGAAAAAAAAGACAAAAAATTTAGCTATGGTATATTATACATGTAATGCTCATTTTTGAACTCAATTGAGCTGCCATGGCTTGTTAATCTATTGGTATTTATCTCAAGAACCTAAATAATATGGATTAGAATATCACATCATAATTTTGTATTTTTAAATTATAAACATATCTATAATTTATGAAATATTTTAAACAACAATGGTTGATTACAGGATGCTGTCATTAGCTTCTCTGTATCTGACAAGGATTGATCATTGTTATTCTAAAGCAGAATTATTATTATTTTTTTTTGTAAGGCATTGACATTTCATATCTTCCAATAAAGTACTCCTAATTTTTTAGTGAGGCCATTATTGTGTTGAGTGTAGATGATTAGAGTTCAAAGAGCAATATAAGAAGTAATAAAAAATTTTACTAGACATTTTATTATCTTTCATAAAAAGAGAGGTGTTAATGACTTCATAATAGCAGCAAGTTCCCACTTGAAGCTTAAATTTGCTTTTTTCTTAAAAAAGTTTTACATTACAATGTGTGAAATGTCAAAAAAAAAAATTCTATCTATTAATTTCTAGCAAAAGTAGAATTATATATTATAATAATATATAATGTTTAAAATACAAGTGAACCTACACAATAAAGTTATGATTTTGATATGGTGTTATGTTTATGGTTTGGAATAGTTTCTGTTGGTTTTAAATTATGAATCTAAATGGACTGGAAGTGGTTTTAGATTATGAATTTTAACATCAAATATTTTATTAACTCACTTAGCAATGGAAATTTTCATATAAACACCATCCAAAATCCAACATTTAATAGAAGAAAATCATGTGAACGATAATATGAACTGCCAGAAAAACCATGTCTATTAGGCAAGCAATGGTCACCGGCTCCCTGTGCTAGTGGCCATGGCAGAAAGAATAAGCAGGCATTTGCTCAAAGAGGAGCTGAGCGTCTCGATATTGCGGAGCGCGTAAGGCAATCAAAAGCCTTCCATGGGCATGCCACCTTTTCTTTGAAAGTTTATTGTTGCGAGAGGGAAGTAAAAAGAGTTCTAACCTCTTGAGTGAAAAAAATATTACGAACGATGCTTGCCAGCATGATATTTCTCATTGCTCGCACAATGCTAGCCCGTTTCTTATAACAGGTATGTGAGTCTCTCCCCAGCAAGTTTAGCAGGGCTCCTGCGGCGCAAACCTGTGGAAAGATCTTTCTAGCCATTCTAGTTCGTGTTTCTCGCAAGTTACCTGTGTTTGAAGCTCGGAGCTGCCAAGCAAATGGACCAAGGAAAACATCGCGTCACTGTTCCGGATCATCGTCCTGCTCGCAATCTCTCTCGAGATGTTTTGGAGAGCGCCGGCAGCGGATCCGCAAATGCTGAGTTGCCGGCTCTGGAGCAGCCGTATGAACGATTTGATTCCACCCTGCTTGCGAATTTCACGAATGGCTTCGCCGTCGGAGCTTATGTTGTGCAAAGCGCCAGTTGCTCGAGCTCTCACCTGAAAAGAAACTTTTGCTAGATAGAGATGTGAAGGGAGAACGTTGGAGAGTTTACTCACGCTCTGGGATTTGGAAGAGAGCAATTGGACAAGTATCGCGATTGCTCCCAGCGTTCGCACGATCTGGCGGCCTTTTGGGTGGAAGCAAATGCTCTGTAGCGCTCCAGCGGCATTGGCCTGGAGCTCTTCTTCCGTGGATGTGAGCAGCTCAATCTAATGTCACAACTGTGAGAAAGGAGAAACAAAAAGAAGAAAAGAGATTTTCTTACCAGAATCGCGGCGCCATTGTTGTTTAGAACGAGCTCCACATTCTGCCTCTCATAGCACAGATTGAGTATAACATTCGCCCCCTCTGCTGCGATCGCCGCTGGCAAAGATCTGTCCCCCAAGCAATCGATCAATTCGCCTATGTACTGCTGGCCAAGCACTACCCTCTGCCCCTTCTTTCTCGTCAGGACCTTCAATTGCATCATAAGAGGCAGCAACTCCTGCGGCTCCACTGCCCCAAGATCGCCCAACGCCGTGGCCCCAGCCATCGCCCTGCCCAAGAACCCTAAATTCAAATCCAAAACCACGCGCGAAAAGCAGCCACGTGGACGGCTCAGATCAACCTCTCATGGCTCTTGTATGCTCCCACCAAGCCCAGCCAGTCCATCGTCTCTGGCACAAAGGGCATCGTCTGGAGAAGCTCTTCCGCCTCGATCAATCGCCCAGATCGCGCAAGAAGATCGGCCATGGAGGAGTAGTGCCGCTTGGCTGGAGCTAGATCGTAGTCCAGGATCAAGGATCTAAAGCACCCAATTCCAGAGGAGAGATCGCCGGAATGGTTGGAGCCCAGAAGAACGCAGCAAGAAGAGGAGTTCCGGGGCAAGAATCCCTCCATCGCCATTTGATAGAGGAGCTGCAATGCCGAGGAAGAATCCCCACTCTGGGCAATTGTGAGAGCCATGGCATTCCACGAGACCGTGTCTCGCTCGGGCAAGCGATCAAACCACGAATTCGCTCTAGCTTTGTCACCACTCTGGGAGATTGCCGTGAGAATCGCGGTGGAGGCCGCGAGATCTCTTTCCGGCATCGCCCAAAAGAGATTGATCGCGTGATCTAGATGCCAAAACCGGGCATTTGCTATGATGATCGCAGTCCACGAGATGGCGTCCCACACCGGCATCGCTGCTAGGAATTCTCTACAGATTTCTAAATATCCGGATCGTGAAAACTCTTGGAGGAGCTCGTTGCTCAAGACGAGATCGTGCTCCGGCATCGAGAAGAAGAGATGTTTTGCCCAATCCAGATGGCCGCTCTGGGCAGCCGTGGCAAGAAGCGCTGTGTAGGACACGATGTCGCGTTCTTCCATGAGATCGAAGATGTTCTTCGCGAATTCCAGATCCAGGGCCCTGGATGCCGCCGCCAGCACCGAATTCCACGCGATCAAATCGCCCTCCGGGAGTGATTCCAGCATCAACACCACAATCTCCCGCCGCTGTGCCACCGCGAGGATCGTCGTGAAGGAGATCACGTCCCATGCCGGCATTGCGTGGAAGAGCGACCACGATCCCACGAAATCCCCTGCCCTGGAGTAGGCATCCAGCATCGCGTTCCAAGATCGTAAGCTCTTGTCCGGCGATTCATCGAAAACGGCCCTGGCGCTGGCCAGATCCCCGGCGCGAGAGAAGGCGCACAGCATCAAGAACCAGGAGAAGGAGTTCTTGGCAGAGATTTCGCGAAAGATCTGGTGCGCGAGATCGACGCGGCCGCAGCGCGCGTAGAGCTGGATCAAGAGATTTTCGAGGAAGACGATCGAGCCCTTGGCATTGCCCTGGTGGAGGAGGAGAATCCTCGCGTGCGCCGCCCTAGCCTGTGACTCTGTCCGGGAAGATCGAATGAGATCCACGCATTCCTTTAAGCCTCCAACCATTACCATTTGGGGCTTCGTTCATATTTTAGGGTTCTCCGCGATCTTTCTGGATGGCGCTCAGTGCTGCGGCTTGGCGGTGCTGTCGATCGCAATTCCAGGTAACATTTCCGAGGAATTTCTCTTGTCCAGATCGAAATTCTCTCTTTTCTCGCAGTAGTTCCTCAAGCATTACCGATCGAGCGTTTCTTTTCGGCCTTTGCTCGCCCAGGTTCTCTTCCTCGCTCGAAAATTTGCAGTCCACATTGTGTGATTTCTTGCAGCCGCGATCCAGGACGCAGCACGCAAATCTTCCTCACTACTTGCGGCGATTCTTGCACCGGTCGAGTGATTCTTCCATGGCTTCTTCTCATGCAGCTGGTCAAAACGGGCGCAAGGTAGAGGAGGAGGAGACGCATGCGAGCGCTACCAAGGATTTGATCACAGTCCCGACGATGCTCACTGGCGCAAGAGTGGTGGCAGTACCAGCCTTGATCTTTGGTAAGATTTTTCCTCACTGTTCACACTACTTAAAGTTCTTTCTTTTTCTCGTTGCTAGTGTTCTTTAGCAACCAGGAGTGGGCATCTGTAGCGAGTTCTGGGATCTTCGTGGGAGCTGCCTTGACGGATTGGCTGGATGGGTACCTTGCACGAAAGGTGGGACGATGATTTTTTTCACTAGCCGCAAAACTATGTTGATCGTTCTCAGTGCCTGCTTGCAGACGAATGCTGCAATCAGTGCTACAAGAATTTGACACTCTTTTTGAATGGCAGATGAAACTCGACTCGGCATTTGGCGCATTCTTGGATCCTGTCGCGGACAAGGTGAGTTGTATAGTCTTTACATTGCTTTGGAGTTATCCTTCTCTGTTTTTTTCCAGCTTATGGTTGCTACAGCCTTGATTCTACTGTGCACAAGGCCTCTCGCGGCTGCCTGGTTTGTAGACATCCCGTGGCTGATTCCATTGCCGGCAGCACTTATGATCAGCAGAGAGGTTTTTTCTCCTCTCCTCTTCTCATCTCTCCAAAGTTTAAGCTTTTGTTTGCAGATTATTATTTCGGCTGTAAGGGAATGGGCAGCTCTCCAAGGACTCAACAAGGTGGAAAACTTCAAAATTTTCGTCCTTCATCGTCGCTAAATTCTTTTGTTTGTAGGTGGTTGCTGTGGACAAGCTTGGCAAGCTCAAGACCGCGACGCAAATGGTGTCACTGACTTTCCTTTTGGCATTTGGAGACGCAAGGTATTCAAAAACAACACCGATGAAACCGTTAGTAACTCTACTTCACAGGACTGGAATGGAAGCTTATCTCAGCGGTTTTGGAGTGGGGCTTCTCTACCTATCTACAGGCCTGTCGTTGGTATCTCTCTCTGGTTACATGAGGAAGTTATGGCGTAGCATGAAGTTGAGGCAAAAGACTGGATAAATTCTACTCGGACTCGGTACCCGATGGCTCAGAATCACCATCGTCGTCATCATCTTCATCTCCGGTATCAGAACTTGGATCTTGATCTTCGCCTTGCTCATCCTTTCGTGGTGTTTTAGGCAGCGATTTAGACGACCCTTTCTCCATCTAGCCCGAGACAAGTTTGAAGAGGTGATGCGAAGTAAACGAGATTATCATACCGCTCGGAGTAAGGTTCGCTTGTCTCGCTCACGAAGGCTACCGAGAGCCTGTAGAGAACTCAGGCTTTAAATCGAGGACACTTTCGTTCACTACTGACCTGTTCAAGTTGCCTTCGTTCATTCGCTTCCTCTTCAGCGTTCCTGCAGATCCCGCGAGCAAAACTATCAATCGAAGTATCACGATCTTAGCTACCTTCCAACAACGGGGAGATTGGACTGGCAGCATTTCGCGCAAGCGTTCTTCTCTTTCGCGCAGGCTGTCAAGGAAAGTTGGAAAGAGAAAACCAAAAGAATCGACGGAACCTGAGCAAAACTTGTGATAAGCTTGGCGAATTACTCGCTTCCCACATTGTTGGCTGTGATTCTTGCAAGTTCACCAGTAAAACAATCAAGAAAAAGTTTCGCGAGAAAGGAGTACATACCATTTGGCGGGCTCGACCAAAGCCTTATACTTCCCATATCTAAGAGCTCGAAAGAAGCAAAGAACAAAGAATGAGAAGGAGGAATGAAATTCCCACAAAGATTACCTGCGACGCCATTCGATCTTGTCCTTGCAGCGCGCGCAAACTCCAGTGATCGCGGGGTATGGATGCATCTTGCCTCCAAGCTCCTGTTCGATCGCTCTAGAAACCAAGAGAGACGGAGAAACACAAACAAACCTTGTCCTTCTTCTTCACTCCTTTGTTGGGTTTCCATGCAGTCCTGACAGAGAACCGTGAGGTTTAAACCTCCAAAATCTGTCACTCACGTATTCTGGTGCTTGGGCGGGCCTCTCCGCGACGCTGCTCCACTCGACATTGGCGCTGGAGTTCTGGACTAGGGTTTATGCCTAGTTGGCAACAGGTCAGATTTAGGGCTAACGTTAGTTAGGGCTTGCGTCATTAGAAGACGTGGCACTCGGTAGGGCAAACGTGGCTCTTGTTTAAACATAGTGGATGTTTTATGAATTTAACCGTAACTGGACTTCTAGTAGGAAGTAGTGTGCTCCACCGCGTTTCTAAAATTTACGCTCCCAACGCCATAGCTCGTAGCTCCACCGCTACCTCCGCCATACACTCCTCTCCCCGGCGACGCCACAAATCTCCTCGTCTCGTCCAGGATCTTCTTCTGATCGACCAAGCCACTCCGATCGAAGCTCCTCAGCACAATCCCGCTGCTGGACGTGTTCTCGCCGGAAGAGTTCGTCCCTGTCACCGATGGCGCTGCTCCAAATCCAGTGGAAGCGGCGCTGGTCGAAGCGGCAGCGATGGAAGAAGCCTGCGGTCGCTCCTCCATCTTCACTTGGTCTCTCTTCCTGTTCATGAAGAACCACGCTAGAGCCAGCACCGCCGTCGTGAAGAACACCGGCATTCCCCAAAACTTTGCGCCGATCTCTCCCGGCCTGTGCACTGGGAGGTTGGATCGAAACATCCCAACGTAGCCTTCTCCGAATCCCAGCACCACCAACTTGTCCCTGTCGCACACCACCAGCGGCTGTCTCGCCGTCGCTACCGGAGTGCTGAGAAACGTCTGCGAGATCTCGTCGATGGAAGCCGTGAAGAGCGAGCGGCTACTTCCTCTTCCTCCCGCTCGAGAGTTTCCAAACCCCGAGTGGAGCGTCGTGTTGTAGACTGCTACTTCCCGCGGCGTGACGATGAGAATGTAGCCTTTGAGACCGTGGAGCCTCACCGGTCCCTGGAGATCGAGTTTCCTCTTCACCCTTGCATGGCAGTCGAAGTGGAGAGTATCCCCGGAGAGTGTCACGTAGATCAGATCGCCATTCTCCGTCACCCCGTAAGCCTTCGATCGTCCGGAAGCATCGAAGGCGTAAGCCACCAAGCTCGAGTTGCGGAGGCCTTCGCACGGGCTGCTTCGCACCGTCATGGTTCGAAGATCCAGAGACGCTGCCCCGGAGGCCGTGAGAAAGAGCAGCCTTTGAGTGCTCGAGGTTCGCAAGAACGCCAGAGGCCTGCTGGGCGACTCGGCCGTCCCGTAGAGAGTCCCATTGTCTCGGAAAACCTGGATCTTCCCACTCGCGTCGGCCACCAGCAAGTATCTCATCCTGCCGACTCTATACATCTCCAGCGTATGGAGTATAGGACTTGCTTCGCCACCCCCAGCCCGAGTGAAAGGATCCACGAACGTGTGACTGAATTCCACTCTCAAGCTCGTCCAGTCCTCCACCGACGAAGATCCTCTATGAACGCTCTCCCACACCCGGTACGCTAGAACAGCCCCGTTGGAGTAGCCCGTGACGAGCAGCGTCTCGTTTCTTCGCAGGATCACTGAGATCATCGTGGTGACTGGAGCTGTGTAGGGGCTGGAGTGATCCACCAGCAAATCGCCCAGCGAGCTAAAGATGTAGAGATGCCCGGCCTCGTCCCCGACCGCCACGTACTTGCCCATCCCATCCTCGCCCTCGTGAGGAAGAATGTGGAGCGACGACAACGGCGCTTCCAGGTGGACCGCCGAGAGGAATTGGAAGTGGTCCGACCAGGCAGGCTTGTAGCGCGCAACGACGCGGACCTTGGCTGGGGCGGTGATCATCGCGGCCGCGCCCTGGATCGACGAAGAAGAAGTACCTTGCTGTGGACTAGAATCTGGCGATGGCGTGATGATCTTGGTCGGCTCCTCCTCCTGCGATTTTTCGGCGCCGCGATCGACGAAATCTCGATCTTGAGGGCCTGGAGCAGCGAAATTTCTCCTCGCAGGGACGGTATCGTCCAGCGCTCGGACCAAGTCAGCCAATCTATCCACCAGATCTCTCAGTCGATCGAGCTGCTCACTGTTGCCGCGGATGAGATTCTCGAGCTCGCCGTGCTGCTGCTGCTCGGATCTCCCTACCTTGTTGCCGCCGTCATCGATCAATCCTCCTGCAGCTCCGCCTGAGCCTCTCTCGGGACACATCGCCGCCCCCAATCCATCGCAGAGAGATTGATCCTCGCTGCATCTCGCGGCAATCAGACCGAGAAGCATGACAAAGAATGCCGCTCTCCACATGGATCCATCCTCGCTCATCGCTTCTCTTCACCATACCCCGAGAATTTCTTCCTATAAACCCTAAAATCTCCCCAGGCTTTACAGTAAAGTGGAAATATTTTGGGCCACATGGCCAAATGGTTTTCCCAAAAACCTAGCAGCGTCTAGGGTGTCGGCGGCCGAGGATTGGGAGCTGGATTTCAAGCAAGGCGCCAGCGAATCGACACTGGAAGTGAGTGGATTGCTTGATTTTGGCGAGGAAATCTCGCGTTGCGACGTCTTTTCTCGAGATTCTGGCATGGTGTAGGAATTCTTCTCGTCGCGGCTGTTAGCTCAGATTTCCGGGAGAAGCAGGTACATTTTAGTTCGTGTACAGATCTAGAGGATCCCCGGGCTTGGTGTACAGTACCAGTGGCACAGATTTGTACAAAACCATGGACAGGATAGGTGATAGAAAGGTTGTAAATGAGAGAAGGATCGAGGAGGAACAGCAGGATTTAGGATCGTTTCCTGCAAATGGTATCTCTTCCTTTCGTTCTTTTGGTTTTTGGGATTGTCTAAACGTGGTTTCTTGCTTGCAGATGGCCGCTTTGATGCCTCCCAGTACGCGTTTTTTGGACGAGACGTGACTCAAGATGTTGAGCTTGGAGGATTAGACGATGACGATGACGAAGACATTGGTCATCTTCATGAGATTGAGGACGATGTTTACTCGTCCACTGCCAGTAGAGCAGAGGTAAAGGGCGAGAGATTTTTTTTCGGGTTTCGATAGTGTGCTATTGATTTTTCTTGTTGCAGATAGGAGCGTTCGATGTCTCATCTGAAGCGGAGGACGTTGGCGAACTTACGAGCTCCTTTTTGAAGGTATTAGCTTGGTGTGTCGATGCTATTTGATCGAGCTTGTCTCTTGTCTGTTGCAGCTAAATGCGATTGATTCTGGCGACAGATTTCGAAGTCAACTGGATGAGGTTGGAATTACGGAAAAAGATGGTGAGGCTAGTTACTGTCCCTCCACTTTTGTCTAACAATGCTCGCTTCTGCAGTTCACGACTTTCCCGTCGATGTGACCTGGGCAGGAAACGAGTACGAGAGAAATCAGTGGGCTCAGTCGAGACAAAGCTCACAGCAAACAATAGCAGAGTTGCAACAGAGGACAGAAGAGCTCTATCAAAGAGCCAGAACTTCGGATTCTTCGCAGCAAACCATAGATGATCTGCAACAGCGGGCAGAAGAAATCTATCAAAGGATCAGGTCTTCTTCTGATTCGGGGCAGCAGCAGCAACAATGGTGGCGTGACGGTGGCTCTATTCAGCCTCCTGGTTACAATCTGCCCAAGTCTCACGGCTGGCCTGGACAAGCTCCAGCTTCGTCCTCAGGACCGGTTGTAAATAGTGCGTTCAAGTCCCAGCAGTTTACGAATCCTCAAATGGCACAGGCAATGATGGGTCCGTGGTTACAGTCGAACGTGGCACCGATTCCTCCAGGCGCTGTTCGACACCCTCTGCCTCAACAAAATCCTCTCATGCCGTCCCAAGTGGTGCTACAGCAGTATCAAAGGTCACAGGGATATCCAGCGCCGCCTTCCTTTGCTCAGATCCAACAGCAGCAGCAGCAGCAGCAACAGCAGGCAATGAGCATGTCCCAAAAGTCGGACTTAGCAGGCTTGGGGGATTTCAGAGATCCCAGGGGAAGGCAGCAGACTCCTCGGGGCTCTCCAGATAGCTCGTATGGTTCCAGGAAAAGCTTGGACTCGTCACCTCAGATGCGATCCAAGTATATGACGACGGACGAGATCGACACCATTGTGAGGATTCAATGGGCTGCAACGCACGGAAGTGATCCATACATTGACGACTACTACCACCAGGCAATGCAGTCGAAACAGGCGGGTGGTACGCCGCACGGAAGACGGCATTTCGCTCCTTCTCATTTGCGGGAGCTCCCGTCCCACGCACGAACAGCAGCAGAGCCGCATGCCTTTCTCCAGGTTGACGCGCTAGGGAGGATTCCTTTCTCGTCGATTCGCAGGCCACGACCATTGCTCGACGTAGATGGCGTCAACAGCACGGGTGACAGACTATTGTCATCCGACAGTGCTTCAAGTCAGAGACGCTTGGAGCAGGAGCCGATGTTAGCCGCAAGGATTGCTGTGGAGGACGGGCTGTGCCTGCTCTTGGACGTCGACGATATCGACCGCATGCTGGCCGTCTCTCAGCATCCCGACGGTGGTGGCCAGTTGCGGCGACGCAGACAAATGCTGCTGGAAGGACTGGCAGCCTCGCTTCAGCTGGTCGATCCTTTGGCTCCAGGCAGTGCGATGAGAGACTCGAGCGGACGGTTTGGACTGGCTGCCAAGGATGATCTGGTGTTCCTGCGGTTGGTCTCGCTCCCCAAAGGCAGGAAGCTCCTCACCAGATATCTACGACTGCTCGTCCCGGGAAGCGAGCTCGTTCGCATCGTCCTCATGGCAGTTTTCCGGCACTTGAGGTTCTTATTCGGCGGCGTCCAGTCCGATCCAAGCGCTGCGGCTTCGTCCACTGGTCTCGCGAATGCAGTAGCCGCCACCATCAAAACCATGGACTTGCCATCTCTCAGCGCCTGCCTCGCAGCGGTGGTCTTGGCATCGGAGCCGCCACCTTTGAGACCGGTAGGAAGCCCGTCCGGCGATGGAGCCACGGTGGCTCTCCAGGCAGTGCTGGACCGAGCTACGAGCATCCTGACGGACAGGAACGTCCAGTACCCGCTCCAGAACACGAGCGTGTGGCAGGCTTCGTTCGACGCCTTCTTCGGCCTGCTGTCCAAGTACTGCACCAACAAGTACGAGAGTATAATGCACTCGCTGCTCATGGCGTCGGCCGGGAGCTCGGCGGCCATCAACGCGGCGGCGGCGGCGGCCATGACTCGCGAGATGCCGATCGAGCTGCTGCGCTCCAGTCTGCCGCACACCAACGAGAACCAGCGCAAGAGGCTGCTGGAGCTCGCGCAGAGGTCGCTGGTGATGGGAGTGGGCGTTGGCGATGGGCATGTCAGTGCCGCGGCGGCGGTGAGAGGCTGAGGTATGGTCGATCTCTTCCTTGGTTTCCTTGATAGCATTGCGCTCTAATGCCTTGGCGTTCTTTTTTGCTAGAAAACAATGCACCAGGTGCAAATAAAATGTATCGTTACTCGTTTTAAACACTTGCTGGCACTGATGTGATCTTGCACGAACAATGTGAATATTTCGGACCTGATAAAAGAGAAAAACCTATAAAAGGCCCGGGTAGGATATATAGGCACAAGGTTTTCTATTTGTCTGTTGGTATTGCATCGATCCACCTAGGTAATCACAGTTAGAAGAGAACCTGAGATACGCCGGCGAGGGTCTGGTAAGCTATCTCGACGACGTGGTTAAACATGGAGATCGAAAGACGTTGCTGCCTTTTTTGTGATAGTGAGACGAAGCCGATCTTCAAATTACGTTGGAAGTGAATGATTTTACACGTTTTATTCACGAAACGGACTAGATCGAAGCGCAGGAAGAATGTTGTCTTCGTCGTTTTTACAGAGGAAACTCCGCTTGCAATGTTTCCAAGTCACGCTTGTCACAGGCGTCGAGAAGATCTGTCCTGGTGGCACTGGCACAACAACGAAGGTCGACACCAATCGCGTGAGATCAAAGCGCTGCAAACCCGAGGATAGAATAGACACGAACCTGAGTGACATTCTAAGGTACTGCCAAGCGTTGTCGGCTTTGGGATTCATGCACAAGGCTCGGACGTAGTAGCGAATGGATTCCTGGTACTGGGCCTGCACAAGATTTGTCTCTTTATCTATCATCTAGAAAAGAAGATAAAAAATTACTTGATTCGCGTAGCCAATTCCCATGTTAGACCACGCGCGCACATAGTTTGGCTTTAGATTTAGCGCCTGGAAAATTTCCAATGAGTTAGAAAAGAATGCACAAGCAGCAGAGAGAAACTATCACCTCTTGGTAGGCATATATCGCGTCGGAGCTTCGTGCGCTGTTGGCCTGCGTAGCTCCTAGCTTGTTCCACAGGGAATAATCACGGGGTTTTAGCTTGAGAGCTGTCTCGAAGGACTGTATCGCGTTGGAGTATTCCCGAGAGAGGTTGTAGAGAACACCCAAGACGGTGTGGACGTCACCATCTTCTGGTGCCATTGCTGCTGCCTCGTTAAACAATCGGGCAACCTGAAGGATTTCAAAGAGTTTGGGGTTACAGTTCAATTGCAAAAACTTACGTCCGATTGCGTGAGACTTTCGGCATTCTCTTGAGGCACAAGTATTCCATACTTTGGATGGTGTTGAAGCCAGCCTCTTAGATATCTCAAGGCTTCAGGCTGCTCCAATTCTAAAAGAAAATCAACACTATAAGAACGAGGGCAGCTGAGGTCACGTTACCATTAGTATGACTAACGCCAAGAGCTAACAAAACCTCCAGATTGGTGGGGTCTGCGTCTCTTGCTCGAACCATCGATGCGATTGCCTAGCAAAGAGAAATAGAGGTTCACAACAAAATTAAAAGGAAATAAAAATAAAAGACTCACCTGACGATCGTCATCATTTTCAGCATGAGTAATCCCTAGCAATCGCCATCCCTCGGCATTCTCTGGATTTTTTATCACTTCCGCTTCCAGAGCAAGCACAGCTTCGCTGAGCAGGCCCTTCCTGAACAGCTCTTGGCCTTCCTTGAGGGGATTCGGGTGGCCGACATATGGATTCTGGTCAGCAAAAACGTATGTCCACTTTGAGGACGCGGAACGACTTTGTTCCCCTCTAAGTTGTTCCTCCACGAACCTGGAAAACAGCGTTAGCTCTACAAAAAGGACGACATTTAGCCTTACTTATCGTAACTTTCTTGCCAGTCCTCTGACACGAACGCACCATCATCCACCTGCTCTTGAAATTCGTCGGCCCACTTTTGCGTCCTGTTGGAAAATTCTTCGGCCCAGGCTCCACCAGGTTCTTGTTGAGCAAACTCGTCAGCCCAGCTGTTTGCGTTGGCGTGCTACATTTTCCACGATCAGCCTCTCGAAAACAAAACGTATATAAGAAAAAATAAAACCTCGCCAGCAGTGAACTCTGCAGCCCAGTTTCCCGGATGGTTTACTTGTGTGAACTCTTGAGCCCAGGCATTGGGAACAGCGTTCTCCTTCACTTGATTGTCTTCTACAATCAATTCACCGCGACTCATTCGCGACACAAAGTGCAAAAACTTTGAATTCTGTAAGACATGATTTTCAGTGCCAGAAAGATGCAAGAATAAAAGCTTACTTGGAACTTTGGATCTTCATTTTTGGACAGCGTGTCCACAAGAGACTGAGTTTGTTCTAAAGAGCTGACGTTTCTGAAATCAGCGTGCCTAGCAGGCAGAGACTGTTGCTGCTGAAAGTTCGAAGAACAAATGTTACAAAACAAAAACAAAAAAACATCGAGAGAAAGATACCACCTCACTGAACTGCGCCGCCCAGCCGTCAGCATCATGTTGTGATTGAAACTCTTCAGCCCAGTAATTCTTCTGAGGATATTGTTGATGGAAATCTTGCACCCATTCCTCATGTTTACCATGGTTGGTGTTGCCCCAATAATTTTCCATCTCAGAAAACGCTCTATTGGAAGGTTCTCGAACTTCTCGAACGCCATCTTCTATATCCAAAGATTCCAAGAAAGCATTAACCTGAAAATAAATATTAGAACTATGAGATATGAGAGCAAAGAATTCAGAGCTTATATGTACCTGCGCATTGACATACTCTTCCCCTTTATCGGCAAAGAAATGCCTAGCCATGATACTACTACGATCGCGAATGCGTTGCTTGTCGAATCCTGACAATCCGAGCTCAGGCAGGCGGACAGCATGAAAAGGAAGTTCTGTTCTGCTGCTAGCGAAAAACGAACGAAGGAAACCAGATAGAGCATGCTGCGGAGGTCCTGTGATTTACAAGCACAAATTAAACAAAGCTCGCAAAAGAAAAAAAAAAACGCGAACCTTACCATCCATGTAATGTAGCTGCTGAACGTTTCCTCCCGGTTTCTGGCCATAGATTCGCTCGAATTCTGAAAACCTCGACAAGTCTTCTCCCCTTTGCGTAGCTTCGTTCCAAGCATCAGCGTAAGGAGCCGGTTCGGCATCACGAAACCCACGCATGAACTCTGAATGCTGCAACTGAAAACTCAGTAAAGCTCCAGATTGAAAATTTTCCACCTGAGTTTCATTCTGAAACTCCGTTCCCGGAAGTGATGCAGCGGAGCTGCTCCCATACTCCAATTGCTGTCCAGGGCCTTGGAAAGTTGGAATGGTTGGAAGCTCACGTACTCTTTCCTGAAAAGAAAGGTTTTTTAGAGGACAGCACTCCAACTAAACATACAAGAATGTGGCCTATTTCCTCTCTCTATTCTCTTCTTTCTTCCTAAACTTTGTAGAAGTGAATATCGATTCGACGAACCTGAGCTTTTGGCAGCGATCCCAGCAAGGAGCTGGCGAAATTGGCCAGAGGATTCGAAGAGGACGAGGCGCCCTCGCCTGGGACGACGCATCCTCCAGCTCCAGTCACCAAATCGCGCAGCGCCATCGCTCCCACCCAGCGCCCTATCAATCTATGATAGAACCCTAAAAAATTATTTCATCTCAATCAAATAATTGACCCTAGTTTTCGAAGGAAGTTCATGGTGACTGTACCGTTGACTTCCACAGAGGAGCCAAGAAATCCCTAGTTTCACGGCATTGGCGCTGGGATTGGCGGGCATGGAGGAAGAATCCATCATCCACGCTCTCCTCGCGACGATCGATCATATTTCCGAGGTAGCCATGGTGGCACAGGTAAACAAGGGCCAGATCTTCGTCCTCCTCACGGCTTGCGGCTACGTGCGCCTCCACATTGATCTCTGGACCGCGCGCTGCTCGCCGGCCACCATCGCCAGGCAGCAATCGTGCTTCCAGCAGCTCGATCAGGCGCTCCTCGCGGTGCTGCGCGTGGCATCCAAGTATTCCGGGCCGGATTGGATAGAGAAGCCATGGCTGTACGTGGCTCGCGAGAATGTGGTGGTTTTCGAGGCGCTGCTCGACGATTTGGCGATCCATGTGGACCTCGTCATGGCGGCATTGCTCCAGGACAGGGATTGTTCTTCCGGGACCAAGGATTGGATTGGGGTGTTGAGAAGGACGAGCTGGGAGAATTCCAAGGCGCTGAGGTGTGGGCTGAGGATCAGTGCTAGCGAGGACAAGACCAAACTGCTAGAGATTTTGGGAAGTGCTCGGGGTGGCTCCTCAGTGGCCACCAACATGCTGCGATCGTCGGGCTCGCCATCGGCGGCAAGTACAATGGATTGGATTGATCCATCAGAGCTCGAGCTTGACGATACGAAGCCTCTGGGACAAGGCTCGTTTGGATTAGTGTTCCAGACAACTTGGGCTGGTCACACAGTGGCAGTGAAGAAGTTTTCAAAGGAGCTATGGTCGCAAGATCCGTGGGAGGTATGCCAATCTTTCCATTCTTTGACTTATAGCTGGTGATGGTTTTTTGTTCCCTTGTTTCTTTTCAGGGAGAGATCATGGTGAAGCTCAGGCCGTGCCATCCATCGGTGCTCCAAATCCTCGGCTGGTCGGAGAAAGATAACAAAGCTTATCTCGTCATGGAGCTCATGCAAGGAAGCCTCGCTCGGCTCATTCCAAGCCTCGTCACTGCTCCAATCATCCTGATCGTGGAGATCATGCTCCAGATCGCACAGGGAATGGATTTCGTGCACAAGAAGAAGATCATTCACAGGGATCTCAAGCCGGGGAACGTCCTCGTAAACTTTGACGGCAAGTTTGAGGATGGATCGGCTCACAACATCGTCGCAAAGGTGGCGGATTTTGGGCTCTCCAAGATGAACTTTTCAAGCAACCATTATCACAGCCACTTGAAAGGAACGGTTCTCTACATGGCTCCAGAGATGCTCGAGGGGGACTGGGAGATGAAGAGCCAGTACGATTTAAGCGTCGACGTTTACAGCTACGGGATGATGTTTGCCGAGATCCTCACCGGGACGCCACCATATCCTCTCGGCCTAACCAAGAAGGCTTTGCTCGATGAGATTCGACGTGGCTTGAGACCCAGGCTTCCGCAACGCTGTCCTCAAGCTCTCAAGGACACCATCGCCTACTGCTGGGATTCACAGCCTCGCCGGCGGCCAACTTTCGAGCATATATGCACGCGGCTGTGGAGGCTCAAGGGACAGCTTCTCACTGGGGGTGTCTACTGCATGCCGGACGCGAGGATCATTGTCAAGGGAAAGCTTCTCGTCGGGGAAAAACTCACGGGACAGGGGAGCTTTGTGACTGACACCGAGTGGTCGATTTGCTACTGGGTTCGTCACCAGAGCAATGGCAAGACAGTGCGGCTGTTGCCAGCGATGGAGATAAGCTCTGGAGACAAATCTCCAGAGTACGTGATCACGGGTTGCGACTACGACTCCAGCATCGAGCTGGTTTGCATCAGCGTGGACAGCAAAGAGCACAGCACCACCACGACTTGCGGGGCGTTTGCTGGCTACGGTGGATCTGTCGACTGTGACGATTTCTACAAGCAGCGGAGTACACACTTCGCGGTGAAAGTTTTCGAAGATGATGAGAAGTCCTGGAAGGGAAAGCTAGTGATCACTCAGACCGGAGTGAAGCTGAGCAACCGCAGGATGTGCAGTTGTACCATCTGGGAGCCCTACAATGGAGGTTTTTCCGTGGAAGTGGCACCACTGGAGAGCAGCCTGGCGCAGTGTGTAGTGAAAGGCGAGGGTGGCACATATCGTCTACAGTTTGATAAGTGGGAGTTGCGAGACCTGGCGATCATCACTATCAAGAGCAGCATCTATAGTGGCAAGACGAATAAATAGCGATGAAAGCGAAAGTTTATCACAGTTTGGTTAGAGATGAGGAGCAGGATATCTGGCGGCTCACCCAAACCTTGAAATAAAAAACCCTGTAAGAACTCGACAGCAAGAAAAATCTCAGGTAAAGGAGTGGCAAGGAATTTTTCTGGCTAGATTTCATCTTTTTGAGCGTTGTCAACAGATTTAAATCAATTTTTTTTTTTTTTGAGTTGTAGCTCAATTGTTTTCTTGTTATCCAGCAATCAGTCCAGAATCGAGGTTTGTCCTCACGCCGAAGAGCGAACCAGCTCAAATGGAACTCCTTTGACTACACCATTGCGGGAGGAGGAACGCCTCTTATGGTTTGAGGACTCGCTCGGTTGTAAACCGGCTGCTGCTCCCGCACGAGACGATTGAGCTTCCACGGCCGATTCTAACACGTGAAAACGAATCCCTTTTTGCTGCCTAGTTGGTTTTCGAAGACTATGAACCCTTATAGTCCCTGCAACGATTCCAGACGTGGACAGGGAATGTACTTGGTGGAGTCGAGGCCTGACTTTCATTTGCTCGTCTCCTACTTGGCATTTCTTGAGATTAGCGTGTTTGCGACGAAATACTCCAACTCGAGACCACCTTTAGCAAGTACATCCCCTGTCCACGTCTGGAATCGTTGCAGGGAGCCACTATCAGAGCTTGTCCTCTTGCTCTTGCTCCAATGAAATGCGCTCCGTCTATCCCCTCGACATGACCCAGCTCTCGTAAGAATCAAGCTCCTTTTTCTTCCTTCTTCGCAAGAAATTTCTCTTCGTTTTGTGCTGTGGCAGGAAGATGACTGGAGTAGGCCATTCTCTTTGTCCTCCACAAGTAAAAGACTATATCCTCAACGGCCATATCTATCAACTACCGCTGCTCTACAGCGTTGTTTGTTGCTTCAAGCCATGAAACTCATATTTTACTATTTCATAAACTCAGAACCCTAGACCATTAAAAAATGAATATGCTTTATTTAATTATTATGTATTAAGAGTCCTAGGGCGAAGAAACCACCATCGAATGCGAACCACCGATAATTCTTGCTATAGCATTTCAGTGACTCTTCTAGTTCTGAAATACCCACACTCTCAGTCACTCAAAATTTCTGAGACCTGATCCGCGCAATTAAATCACTCGGCGAGTGCACCAGGAGGGCCACTGCCAGTTTATCTAATCTGTTCATAACATGACTTAATTCTTCAAAAAAATTAGAAACTACCTGAAGGTTCTTGGTTGCCGGTTCTACTAGATCCCTGATTTGTTCGTTGTAAATCTGCATTGATATTGCACTTCCTGCCGGCTGGAGGTGCGTTGTTTCTGTGGAAGTACGTCAATTTTAATTGCTACAAGTAGTTATGGTCGACAGTCTTTACTTGTTCAATCCGCAGGAAGAGCGCCTTGAAGAATCTGGGTGCAAGCCCAGCCTCATCACTCAGGGAACCTGATTTAGGAATGCTTCCCCACATTGTGTAAGGTTTCCCGCTTCCCGTCTGCAAGAGATGAAAATGCTCATATTTTATGATCCAGGTTGCGAGTCTGAAATACCTGACCGAAGGCGAACATAGAGCAATTAAAGCCATCCAGACAGTGCGCCACCATAGGCGAGCCTACCATGTCGAAAACATGTTGCTATAGAGCCATGGTTAATGGTCATACAACTCGCTAAATGTGCTTGCTTGCCTGTGTTGAGTTTTCCCCAGCAACTCCATCGCACGTGAATTGCTGATGCTCCAGCGTAACAGAATTTGAGGATACTACAAACAAGCTTCTGGCTGCTGCTTCTGGCTGCTGCTTCTTCCTGCTCTTCGCTGATCAATGGCCTTACTCTCAGTACAACCTAAAGAAAAAAGATAGAATAACATCAACAGAAAAACAGAGAACACATCCTTACCTTCACTCCTGTGTCTGTCTCAAGCGGCAGACGGTCCCAATCGAGCTTGCACCTGAGACGACGATCTTGACCTTCCTGCACCTCATTCAACCTACATTTTGCCAAAGGCACCCGCATAGGGCTGCAACACTTGCTGCTACTGCACCTGGACAAGGAAGAAGAAGAGGAACAAGAAAAAGAAGAAGCCAAGGGAGGCATATTTTCATCATTTTGTTGCCTCCAGTTCTTGCGCACAGGAGCCTGTGCTCTCGCTTCGATCAAAGCTCCAGTGAAATTCTCCTGCTGCTGCGTTGGAAGCAATCTTGGAGCCGAAGCTTGACATGTTCTAGGTATATTCTTCCGTTGGGAATGGTCCTCCCCATGGTGCCTTATTCCACCATGTATACAGTATATCCTGCCGTGGTAGAACATGCTATTGTGGTGGTTTATTAAGTGCATATTCTACCATATACCTTGCCCGATTGATGTTCGAACGTGGACTTATAAAACACCAAGTTGCCGAGGTTCTTCAAACACATAAATCGAGTTCTAGTGCTGCAGTAGTGGACACACAGCTCTGCAATGAAGATCTTCATTTCACTCGTTCTAGCTCTGGTTTTTGCAATTGCTCCTGCAGAATCGAGCTTCCCAAAGCCGGGAAGATTGGATCTATCAAAGTGCACCGAGGTGATCCGGTTCTACTTGCACGACCAGTTCACCGGGAGCAATCGGACTTCAGCAGTCGTCCTGCCTCCTCTCAACAACGAAACGTTGTTTGGTCAGGTTGCGATCATAGATGACAAGCTGACTAAAGAGTCCCCGATCAACTCCAAGCTTGTGGGAAGAGCCAAGGGTTTTCTGGTGTTAGATTCACTGAGCAGCAGCAGCTTTCTCCAGAGCATGACGGTGGAGCTGGAAGGGCGGAAAGGTACAATAGTGTTCCATGGTCAGAACCCATTCACTGAGTCTCAAAGGGAAATCGCTATTGTTGGGGGCACAGGAGAGTTCAGGAACGTTCAGGGCTACGCATTAACAAGCTCAGTTGGATCTGAACCTGGTGGGAACATTGCAGTCTACGAAGCTCATCTGCTGAGGCTCTGGGAATGCTTCAAGCCATGAAACTCATATTCTACTCTTAATATATAGGTACCACGTTTTCTATAAAATGTGATAATTCATATAATAAAACGCTCCACCGGGCCTCCTGGGCCGTCCGATCGTGAGATCCGGGCCGTCCAAAATAAGTGAAATCTTTGCCAAGACTCTGTGCATGGTTCCCGCCGTCGATCTGTACTCCTATGGACGGCTGAGATCTGGCGGATCTCACCTGGAAGATCCCACGGCTGTGAACATGCGGGACTCCCAGTTGAGAACGGCAAGTTCTGGCGGAGCGAGCAGGGCGAGTTTTGACTGCCGCTTTTCCCTCTTCTGTGTGGGCGCGCAGCCAAGCGCAGGAGACTCTGGCAACCTGAATGCGCTGATCGGTTGGGAGCAAGCGCGGGACGGTAGGCTGCTGCAGCTGGATGCGCTGGGATTCTGCCCGCTGCTTCCTCTCAAGTGGGACGTTAAAGGCCTGTTTTGTGGCCGGGTGATCTTGACGAGGGGGCTGCTGCGAAAGCTCTCTCCCGTGAGCTGAATCGTCGTGCTCCTCTTGCAGCTTCGCTGATGAGAGAAGCCAGGCCTCACGGCCTAGCGCTCTATAGAGAATGAGAACACTCCCCAAACAATCCCCTGGGATGGATCTCACATAGGATGGGAAAGAAAACTAAGAAGGAATGCGACTCAAGCCAGGTGGCTGTATGCTTATTTCCAAGTCGATTAAAGACAGAGGAGCGCCCTGCTTGTGCTTGGAGTCACCATGGCAATCCCGTCCTGCTCAGTAGCATTGCCTTCACCTATAACGGTTTTCTCGTGCTGGACGAGCTCAACAAAAATCTGCTGCTGTGTAATGTCGGGAATCTTCTTGATATAATGAAGATGAGACTTCATAGCACGAGTTGCAAACCCCTTGAACAGAACTGCATTAAACTCTTGATCTGTCACAGCAGCTTCTGGGTCCAGCAGTCGAATCTTCACCACTTTGCACTGAAGCTTGGTGATGTAGTCTTGCACACGCTTGTGTGGCTGCTGCTCCAGGCTGTATGGCTCACTGCGACGAAGAATCACGTCCACTTCCACATCTTCTTGCACGTCCATTCCCATAATGTCATTGTTTTGGATTTTGGATTTTAGTTTTTTATTTGGCTCAAAATATTAAAGCACACTCAGACAAAAGAGTTTCATTACATCTTTTGTCACCTAAATCTTTTGCCACCTGATGATTCAATACTAAAGCATATGATTTTTGAGGAGTTAAAACTAGAACAAGTGCAAAAGATGTTTAGTATGGTGATTAATTCATATAGTGCTACAATTTTGGCTAAAAAGATGCCCAAGTTCACCTCCAAATGCTCAATTTTACAAATCCTTTGTTATAGGTATAATATTTCTTTATCACAATGCAAAGATCAAATGTTAGGTGGATTTGTTATTGACAATAGAGCAATGGAGTTTCATAGTTTTAGAGATTTGGTTTTAGAGCATTTTGAGCCAATTTTCACATAAGACTATATGATGGTATAGTTAGGTGCATATAAGATGCAAACTAAGGAACCCATCTATAAATATAATAATTACTTCAAGGAGTATCTTTGCAAGTGTGAGTTGTCAAGTGTTAATTGCACTAATGCTTGAGTCATTAATATTAATTCTCTTAAATTCGGCACTTGGGAAAAAAGTTTGAGAGAATGGTCTAGATACCATAAATCAAATTATAGAGCAAGTGATGCAAGCTAAACATAAAAGGTTGTTGGAATAAAGAGCAATGACATATGAGGAGAATTACCACATTACACAATCACAACCATTACTACTAGTTAGAGATTAAATATCTATTCATTCAACTCCTTACAAATGTGTTAGGCACTTTCCTAAAGTCCATAAAAATCAATAAGAGGTTGGATTAGCTAAAGAATCCTAGCTAGCAATAAATACATCTTAACAACAACTACTTCTCTCAAGAAAATCCTAAATCTCAATGATAGGAAAGAGTTATATAGCAAAAGGACCATGGTTAGAAATACAACAATGCTCCTTTACAAAGCTTGTACTAGCAAGAAATAGTAATGCTTCAACTGAAAAGACAAAATAACTTTTATAGGCATTTGGATATAAGAGGGATTAATGTTGGTTTAAGAGGGACTATCTAGCATGTTCTGGATAGTTTCAATAGTTGGTTCTAGATCCATAACAACAAATTTTCCAATAAATGTTATTGTTAGAAGATGTTTGCTTAGTCGACTTATTAGATAGTGGTGCATTATTTTCACAGTAGCTGCAAGCTTTACAAGACATCAAGGAGAAAAGCATTGTCAATAATATCAACTTGGTTAGCTTCTTTTTCACTCTTAGGAATTTCTTAGACAAATATATTGACTAGGCAATGATGTTGTTGAAGGATAACAATTATGGTTTAAAAAACTTTCTTTAGCTTTTGGATGTTGGAGAAGGTTTAACTAGACAATAGGGTTAGAATTATATGATAAGGGTTAGTTCTATCAATGGCTACCAAAGTTAAGATGAGAATGATCTCTAGTGAATTTCGGGATGCTATGGAGTTTATGATGGTAGATCACAATTCTTAAGCCCCCTTGGATAGTTAAGTGGATGTAATGACTTTTTCAAATGTTTTTTATGTTGTGATAATGAGCAAACAAGCTCTAGAAAAGGAAGTGACTACTCAACCAATCCTAATAAAACAAATAAATGTAGTGTACAAAGATGAGGTGTTAATAACTATAGTTTCTTTGGAGGTAATAATAAAGCTAGAGCCACAATCTCTCTTGACAACTTGGTGTGGAAGATGTACAATCCCATAGATAGAGTTGTCTTATGCTTTGCTGCAATACTAATTATAATCGTTAGTTGAGGACTTAAAGTTGATGAAGGTAAGCTTGGATTTTTGACAGTTTCTCCAACTAGCTTCACAAACATTGAATTAACTTATAAGCTTTGCTAACAAGCCATCTCTCTTCCAACAACATATTTAGCAAAAGCTCAAGTAAGCATAAATAACGACGAAGCTAATGGAAGTTTATCATCTTGAGGATGATATCACCTCCTTTATAATATGCTTCACTTGAATGAGTGCATTCATCAGGATGAGGATAGAATGCTCATTTATTGGCTTTAAACCACTAAATGCTTTGAAATTTGAGATATGTCTAGAGATTCATTTATTGATTGCTTTGAGCTTATTCCTTAAGCACTTCATTGGGAGTTCCACTATTACTCTCAACTTTCTAAGTCAAAGAACCAAGTTTTAACTTGACTATTTCGGCATGCTAATAGTTGGAAATACAACTTAGATTATGGCTTTAAGCGATCATTTCACTTTTTGTGTTTGCCAACAACTAAACCACTAGATATTCAAGAGTGATTTAGGTTTGATTTTATACTTTAGAGCCAGTTCCTCACAGTAGATAAAAGTTATTCACCTTGCCACATGCAATTAAGTTTCAAATGTTTTTGTAACGCTATATAGTTTTATCTTGAGCCTTATACTATTTTATA